>NC_081360.1:48159923-48473923 GCF_030684315.1 Stegostoma tigrinum | reverse complement strand
ATTATGAGCTCTGTTCTACTTCCTGGAAAGTGAAAAACAGCTGCAACTGTGAATCTGGATTGCTATTCAGTGGGATACTTCTATACATGATGTAACTCCATAAACTGGGAATATCTAAGCTATTATATGAATGGATTCATACCTGGAGTGATGTGTAAGCTTTCTAACAGAGTAGCATGATCTTATGATTTCCAAACAGGAAATGCAAATCAAGAGGGCGAGAGATACTGAATAACCCACAAATGAAGAAATTATCAACAAGTTATTTTACTTTAATATGAAGTTTACATGTAAATTAAACATGAATTAGCAGGCAAATCACAGTTGATACAAACTTTAAATTATACATAACAGATACAAGATAGGTAATTTCATGAGATTATAAGAATCTGCATCACTCCTGCACAAATATTGCAATCGTGCAATCTCACAACCTTTCTAACATGGCCTCCAAGACGGAGGATTGTTCAGTTTTCTTGCACAAAGAATTTGGTCCTTGAGTCATCTGTGACCACAGCTGCACCCTATCTGAGCACCATCCCCCCACCTCGAACAACTGTCATCCAAATAACACACTCGCACAGACCTCCTTAACTAGATTCATAACCATCATTACGGCACAGAGGGAAAGAAAAGTGCAAGAAAGAAGCAGAACAATCTTCCAAACAGCTAAGAATTACATGAGGTCTGGGTCATTTTGAATCTCTAACCGGGCAATCCCAGACATTTTCTCAGACTTTAATCGCTTAGCAATGTAACTTGGAGATGCTGCTTGGCCTGCTGTGTTCATCCAGTTCCACACTTTGTTATCTTGGTTTCTCCAGCATCTGCAGTTCCCATTATCTCTGATAACTTATTACTCTGCTTGTTTTTATTGCAGTGCAATAACTTCACAATTCTTTATTTTTTTCATGAAATGTGAACGTTTCTGCCAAGGCTAAATTTATTGCCCATCCCTTGCCCTTTGGAATGTGGTGATGAGGGACCTTCTGGAATTGCTGCAGCTCTTTGGGTGCTGGTACACTCGAAGTGTTGTTAGAAACGGCATTTGGGTTTTTATAGAAGGTATTGTTGCATCCATCCATGGTCTCACATTCCTTCTCCAACATCACAAGCTGCCAAGATTTTTCTATTTATCCATTTCTCTCCTCGTTTAATCCTGATTTTCTTTGCTGTGATTGGCAACTCTGCTTTCAAATTATTCATGCTTGAGGTGCAAATTGTGGTATCCCTTCCCTAAATTTATTCGCCTCTCTACGTCTTACTGTTTCTTAATATCTTCCTTAGGAATGGAGAAATCTGTTACTTAGTTGTCCTTCTCTTTTGGTGACTTACCGTGAAGTCTTGATTATGAAGTCCTTCGGGGATGCTTTACTAAAGCAGCATGTAAATAACAAGTTGTGCAGTAAAACTGTCAGTTTCAGTCACTGTGGTATAAAGTGGATATTTAACAACTGTTAGCGGTAGCAAAAGAACCGGTTGGTGCGAATGGAAGAAGTATTTCGCAGCTATGTGAAGATGACTATTTGTATAGTGGGTTGGGAATGTTGAATTGTATCCAGATGTAAGTTTTTAAAATGATTTCCAGCGTCTTTATGATAACGAAGATCCGTCCAGAAAGGAGGCGTGGTCTCTGATCCTATTAGTGCATGGTAAGTATTCTGTAAATGAGGGCTAGATATAACGAATAAGAGCTCTTGCAGTATAGTAAGGTTTTAGCACCCTGTCAAATGTTTGCTCTGCAACACTGCAGGCTTCTCGCGCGCTTTGCACCTGGCCCGACCCGGCAGCGCGCGAAACCCGGAGGCGGGACTGCAGCATTTAGCATTTAAGCAGCAGTCCTACACCAAATAACTCGCTGTTACTTAAGCAAAGTGCCTAGGCAAGTTAAAGCCATGAAAAAACTGCGTGCAAAGGTAGGTGTGCATGTTGCATTCTTCCGTTTCCCAGCGGCTCAAGAGGAAAGTTTTTTTTGCAGTATCCGCATTAGATCGAAGAACATCTGAGCAGCTTTTACTCGGTTAGCCGTGTCACGCTGGTTTTAAACTTTCCACAGTTCTGCGGTTCATTTTGATTTTCCTCAAGGACTTTTAAGTGCCAGTAACATTTTTTAACGTCGGCTTTGTTAGTTACGTTCAGTTGGCCACGTGTGGAGTGTGGCAGCTCAATTTTCGAAGAAGTGATTTAAAAAAATTAACGTTTAGGTCTGAAATCTCTGCTTTTCGTTCCGGGCTCAGTTTAAACTGAGCGCCAGATCACGTGATCCGGCTCGACGCGGGAAAAGATCGGCGATGATTGACAGTTGGGGAGGGCGCGAGCCTCCCGAGGCCCGGGCATGAGGGGGCGCGAGGCACGGCACGGCACGGCGTCCCGGTCACCAGGTGAACAGTCCACCGTCCTACCGAGTCCCTGAAGCCGGTGTTTGGCAAGAGTGGCTCTGACCTTGACCATGCGGAGTCTATGGGTCCCTGAATGACTGCTCAGGGCTACCCCGTCCCGCCTCACTACTATCACCCCCACCCGTGGCTTTTCGGAGCTGCTCCATTTAAGTGACCGTCATCAGCGACTGCCCAGGCCACCTCCCCATCCTCCTTCCATGTGCCGGAATATGATAGTGATAATCCCAAATTCAACTTTTATTTTTCCACCTTTTCGTAACTTGGCGTTAGTTTTATTTTGTGTTTTGATAGCAGTTCTCATTCTTTTGGGTCGGCCTTGGGAGAAACATTCCTCACTACGTTAAAGACGATATACAAGTGCCAGTTGTTGTTGGATCCTTAAATATGTTAATATCCCTAATTTGTGCGGATATCCATTCACCGTCTTCATCACAGCGGCGTAGTTGAACATATCACTTTACATGTTTTGCTAATACCCAAAGGCTAGAGTTGAAGTATGGTGTCCCAATTTTTTTAAAGGAACGGTTATTGAACTCTTACTAACCCTTTTTTTATATATTTAAACGAAGAGAACTGAAGATGACAATGAAGTGCTTAGCTATGCATAGTCACAAGTGAGAGCTACATTTTTTGTAAAGTTCCAAGTTGAGATTCTAAAGAAAATAAACTACTCGAATTAACAAAATTGTAGGACGTGTGACTAGTACGTTTGCATACACATTTTGCTGTGGAGTTACATTGCATTACTATGAAAGTAGCATACAGTGAGGAGCTTTTCACAATATGCAGAAATATTCTTCAAATGTCAACTCAAAGAGCAGCATCAAGAATTTTACTCCAAGAGGAATCGAGATCAGTGCAAAATCTTCACAGCTAGGGAAAAGGCTATGACAGAAAACAGCTCGAAAGTATGGTATATGGTTTAGATACAATAAATATGCTGATCAATATTTTAGAATAAGACTGAATGTAACCACAGCTACTGAGCTTGTTCAACGAAAAATACAACCCATACTAGAAAGACCAATTTCAGAGACAGGGTTAAAAAGGCTGATAAATAATGGGCCTTTCGACTGTTCATTTCAGGAGTAGATGTAGCCTGAGAAGTTAATAGATCAAGGGTGAATTTTAGTGTGTTGAGTGGCTTCTCTACGATTGACTGCATATAAGATTGTGAAAAAAGCAGTGTGACTCAGAATTGTTAATTTGCATTAGGTTTGGCTTAATAACACATGGCCTTCCTTGAACCAGTTAATTGACCCCAGTTTGAAAACTGAGCAGTTAAATTGTCAGTGACATCTTCCCATCTGTTGTTTTGTGTTGTCACAAAACAAGTTACAGTAAGGACTTCTTGTTCCTGTTTCAGTCAATGAAAGCCAGGTAATCATTTCAGCATTAATAAGTGTTTGAGCTAATATTTAGCTAATTTTGTCTAGTAAACTAATTAGCAATAATATTTAACTTATCTCTTACTTGAGTAACTTTCACTCCTCCAGTTTGTAGGCAGGAATGCCTGTAGTGGGATCTATAGTGTTTTAACCTGTTAATTGGTAGCCAGCTTATCTGTTAGATTGGGTGTTGTGGGGCAAATGGTTGTAGCTTAGTAAACAACACCAAACTAGTAAAAGAGGAAGTGAAACTATTACAAAATTTATAAAACAGTGTGAATTAGGAGGAGTAGACCATGCAGCTTCTCAAATTTGCTCTGCTGTCCAATAAGACCCCGTGATGTGTGATTGCAACCTTAAATCCACATTCCTGCCTATCCTGGAGATTTTCTTTCTCACCTTGATTAATAAATATTTACTAATCTCTCCCTTGAAAATATTTTGAGTACTTTGTTTCTAATCATCTTTTTCAAACTTCCTGATTTTACATGTTAGTTTTTGTAAAGTGACATTTAGTTTGGTGCTTGCATATTCCCTTGAAATTTCTTTCTAAGATGGAGACAAAGGAGAAGCTTTAGTGCTGCTTGTGCTAAACATGAATTGCTCATTTAGCTGCCATGTTGTGCTTAGGTGATACTTGTCACGGAATCTCTGTTTACTAACATGTCACAATTGACTGGTTAAATGACCACATTGTTTAAATTGTTTGCTATATACTCATTTCTTGTAATGAAACACCGGATGTATTTTGGTAAAGGAAATCACAATGCTGGCTATCTGAAAGAAAGCCAAAAATGGTGCCAATATAATAATATGACTATCAATTTTGGAAGGAGAGTTTACATGTCATATCTTGTTTTTGCTTTAATTTGGACTTCAAAATTTAACCCTAATGAAACAAAATAATTTTACCACCATTCGTTGTCTAAACTGTTAAACGATTATAAACTAGATTTTTTTTTGCATAAAACCTAATGTGGATGCTGTAAGTCAAAAACAAAAACAGAAATAGCTGAAAAGGCTCTGCAAGTCTGGCAGCATCTGTGGAGAGAAATCACAGCTAACGTTTCTGGTTGGGTGACCCTTAACTTTTTTGCATGTTCTACAAGAAATGGCTAGCTGTTTCATCTAGCTTAGCCAATCGTGTCCAATCATGATCTTTGTACAACATCTTTCAGCCACTCCCTTCCCAGTTGTATATGATCTCCTTTGGGAGGGGTATGTGAAATATTTGTAGAGTTTTTTTTGTGGAATATGGGATTTTCCTCTCTGACCTATTTAGGTAATCAAAGTAAGTCCAGTGCCGTAGGATCCATATGGTGTGGGAACCGGCCAATCAGCCCATCGAGTCCACACCGACCCTCTGAAGACCCTACCCACTACCCTGTCTCTGCATTTTCCATGACTAATCCAGCTAGACTGGACAATGGGCAATTTAGCATGGCCAGTCCAGGTATCCACTTAACTTGGGAGGCAATCCACACAGACATGGACACAATGTGCAAACTTACATCTGAGGCTGGAATTGAGCCTAGGTCCCTTGTGCTGTGAGGCAGCAGTG
Source organism: Stegostoma tigrinum (assembly GCF_030684315.1). Taxonomy (NCBI): domain Eukaryota; kingdom Metazoa; phylum Chordata; class Chondrichthyes; order Orectolobiformes; family Stegostomatidae; genus Stegostoma; species Stegostoma tigrinum. The sequence goes on along the minus strand of NC_081360.1, from coordinate 48,468,575 downwards.
AGCCACTGTGCTGCCTGAACTATGTTTACAGGGTACATTTACAGGGTACCTACCTGTTATGCAATCTGACCTGCTTTGAGTAAGTAATGAAAAAGTATTCATTTTGAACCGTCTGTTCCACAGCTTTACAGTTCTTTGGGTTGGTGGGGGATAATTGCCTAACATTAATTTGCCTTTCTACTTTTGAGAGCAAATTCCTGTAAGTATGCATTTTTAAACGAAGTATTGATGAACTCAAATGTAAAGATGACTTTGGAGAAACTAGTTATCACAACATCATTAGGAATTGAACTAATCAAAGTCTTACTGCAATGCTGAAGCAATTTTGCCCTCAACCCTTTTCATTTTTCACTGTGCATGTACCCTAACATTAATGGATCTGTTAATACCCCACCAGCCATCTATGAGCAGAAGAAAACAAGAGAATTTAATGTTGCAGATTAGGTTTTTTAACATTGTTAGCGATGGTCAAACTCTGTTTTGAAAACTTGTACTGTGCTTTTGTTTGTCCTTTTGCACATCTTAGTTTACATAAACATTGGCATCAAACGATGCTTTTTTTTAAAAAAGATCCTTATTTTCTGTGAATTTGAATACTATATTTGAACTTTTGACTTTGCTTGGCTTGAGGGTGTTACGCAAGTCCTTAAATAATATGTCTATTCATTTGAGTAGGTTTGTTATCTTATCATTTTAAAAGTGCAATGATATTCCTGTAGCAGATACCTACCAAGGTTTGTTCATGCTGTTTCTAAGAAAAAGTAGTGCTCAGTCACTTTGAGTTTGATTTAAATTTCATGCTGTAATGTGTGTATCAGAAGTATGCGTTATAGTACGATGAATGCATTGTAAACTTACAGTATTCATGTAGTGTTGCCTTTCAACGGAAATACAAGCTGTAGCTTAAAATCTTAACTTGAGGCTTTATGTTGTAGGAGACCATGACTCCCTTTGTAGTGGGGGTAAAGAAAGTGTTCTGTATTTTCAGATAACTTGTGCTGATGAAAACTGGTAATGATCAGAAAGACCTAGTGGCATTACCATTTCAAATGTGAAAGCCCAGTGGGGCACCACGCATGAATTTTTTCATTGCTCGTGGAGAACCTTGAAAAGGTTTGCAGGCTATCACGCCTATTGGAAACTCTGCAACCACATCTAGGTCAGGGTGCAAATACAGGTTTTCTGTGACCTTTTTAATCTCTGATTTATTCTAAATTCTCACCTTCTTGGGTATCTGTCTATTAATCTAATTTTAAGAGAACAGTTGGAGTATTTGCAACCTTTTCAATTTAAAAAGTTAATTGCTCACTGCACATTGAGAAATGCATCTGAGGCAGGGAACTTTATACATTAAATTTCTGTCTAAACCTACATGCTGTCAGTATTGAAAGCAAAATTCCACTGGTCCTGAAATTGTGAAAGATCTGCCTGCACGTTCCTCTAGGAGATACTTGCATTGCTAAACTTTTAATAAACTTATTTTTTGTATTAAATTCACAATTGTACATCAATGCGCTTTGAAGTTCCATTTATTTGCTTTCAGCTCACGTTACTATCAAAGATCAGCTGCTCTTTTCCTGGTTGTGAATGTTCCAGCTGGTATTGAAGATTTCAATATGTAACAAAAACTTTTATCTAGTCTACTTTGGTTACTCAAACCAACCTAAACATGCAATTTAAATATCGAATAAGCACAACTGATGATAAATATCTACAAATCTCAAAGCCCTTCTGCAAAGCTAGAATAAATTGGCTTTGCATTCCATTTACATAGTACAAAGCAGATTCAGAGTGCAACCACGTGTTATGCAAAGTGAATTTCTGGCAACTCATATCATTAAAACCTGACACTAAAGAAATTATTTAAAAGGTATTCAAGATTGTATTTTTTTTAATCTTGCAGCACATAGACCTTTCTGGAAAGGAAGAATTTAAAGACTTCAGAAACGTGGCATTGGTTCCCATGGAAACATCATCATCAGATGATAGCTGTGATAGTTTTGCTTCAGACAATTTTACGAACAGTGTAAGTGTAATTTAAGATTGTGAATGCAAAAGAAGTCGACTACAATTACCTTTAATATGATAGTTTGCTATAATATAACAAGTTTTTTTTCTATTTCCTCAGAAAGCTAAATTCAGAGCAGAGATTCTGACTGACGAATTGGCTCAGATTTTTAATGAGGATTCTGACAACGAATCATTTGATGGTTTTTCTGAAAGTGACCTCAAAGATGTTATGGAAGCAATGGTATATACAAACTTGACTAAACATAAAATTCAGAATTTAAATCACTTAAGTATGGTGATTAATATACAGCAATTTCAAGTTCCAGTTTTTTTTGTAATAATTTTCTAGTAGGATAACAGACTGCATGTTCAAATCCTGAACCAACAACTCAAATATAATTCTGTCCTTTCATCTGGAATTTGTATCACAAAATGTTTGTTTGAAGGTGATAATGAATGTTGAGAAGAGTTTGTTTTCGTCTTGTCGTCGTAGATTGTTTAATTCAAACTCATTGTAACAATTTTCCTGGCTGTTTGTGAGCTGCTTCTTGATTCAGTCTGAGAACAGATTTCTTTTTGTTGTTATTTCAAATTCATTCATGGGTTGAGGGCCTGGCTGGCTAGCCCAGCATTTATTACCCATTCCTAATTCCTAGTTAAATCAGCCAGGTTGCTGTGGGTCTGGAGTCACATGTAGGCCAGACCAGGTAGGAAGGCATTAAAAGACATTTAGTGAACACAACAATTGATAATGGTTTCGTGGTCATCATTGGACATTTAATTCCAGATCGTTAAAAATTGAGTTCCAGTTCCACCTTCTGCCGTGGCAGGATTCAAACCCAGGTCTCCAGAACATTATCCGGGTCTCATGAGTAACAGTCCAGTGATAACAATTGAGAAACTGAAATTAAAGATGTGAAACTAGTGTCTTTCTGGCAGATTCTAAATATGTGTAGGGATTCATTTAATTTGGAATTTACATTCACATTTGGTTCAATGTTGTACATTTAATGAAAGTAAGCTGCATTAGAACTTCTTGTATAATATAGAATTTTTTAAAAAGTCAAGATTTGTTCATTGTCTTTTCATTTGGCTGATATTCATATTTTGGTGTACAGTTGGTACATATTCTGACAAAAACTAAAATGCTTCAAAGTTCAACGAAAAGTTGTGTTTCATTTATCTGTTTTTATAGAGTGTTGAATCATCTGAATCAGAAGAAGAAATAACTTATGAAGATAATGATGTAAAATCTGCAAAGAATGTCAAAACACGGAGCAAACAATCTTTCCCAATACGTGTGGCATTCAGATTTCCATCTCAGAAGAACAAAATTCTGCCAATACCGGACTCTTGTGCTGCTTTAAATAGGGATTCAGCTTCTGAATCTGATTCTGATGTGGATGAACCCAGAGGAACAAGCTTTCTTGAGAAGAGAGCTCTAAACATTAAGGAAAACAAAGCTATGGTAAATACTGCATGCATTCCTGCTGTAAATGGCTTTCGTCAGTTGCAGATATTAATTAACTTTACAGGTGGATGCAAATTATACAGTAGTATCAGCGTTGAAGCTGGCTTCATATCAACTCATGAATGATACTTGTATTGCATGTAAAAATGTTGCTTTCATAATGGTGTTTCCTGCTGCAGTTTTTAAAATGACCCCTGATAATCTACCAGTGGTGATGGTGTAGATTTGTTGGTGTTTGTGTGCTGTCTTTGAAGCTAATAAATTATGTGGGGGATTTTGAGTGGGGAAGAACAAAATAAATGATTGAAGGGCTGAATTGTTGTGTCTAGCAGTGTGGAGTATATTTTCTGCTCAGCTAGAGTTATATTCAACCTGGCCTGTGTCTTTTAAGAAAGAGTGGTTTAACACACGCCAGCCTGAACTAGAAGCTAATTGAAGGCAGGGGTATTAAAGGTTATGGAGCCAAGGCAGATTGGAGTCAAACAGAGCAGGCTCATGGGGCTAAGTGACCTACTCCTGATCCTATGTTCATTTATTTTCTAAGCTAAATTTGAGTCAAGAGAATCAGAAAGGATAGGAGAAAAGAGAGGGAACATCCTGTCAACGTAGAAGATATTTGCCAATATATAACTATCAGACAAACTTCTTTTTTAAAACCCAACAAGTAGTTACTTGTTCCCACAATGAGCACAAGATGAATAGCTTAGATAAATTTGGGAAGAAGCTGACTAAATGAATGAAAAAGAAAGTAATCGTAGGGTGTGCTGATGGATGATTTACAGAGGGAGGAGGCTGTAGAGGATCATTTAAAAACTGGCACAGCAGTAGCACTGGCTTTTTTTTTCCTTCGCTTATAAATTCTATGTAACAGTCTGTTGTAAAGTTCTGTGAACAGAATAAGTGCCTTTAATATAATGTTTATAATGCTTTCCTCCAAGCTGGCCAAATTGATAGCAGAGCTGAAGACTGTTCCAGGACTTCTGCCACGCAGAGTTTCAGTTCAAGGAACACCATCAGTAAGTAGGCAAGAGTTTGTGTTTGTTGCAGTATGCTCCGAACTGTTTAAAAATGATGCAGAAATTCTTGTATGCCGCAGGTATTTAAGAATTTGCGTTTAATGAATATTTAAACACACTGAACTGTGGTTGTTGGGCTTGCACTGTCAAATTAGAGAGATTTTTGTTAGAAGTTGTTCATTTTTGTTTGAATTGTTCATTCTTCACGGTGAATTTGTATCATGTATTTTCAGTTTATTGGATTATTTTCCAAAATGTTACTGTACAACATATGATTTGCCTAAAAATGGAGAAGCATAAAAGTATACACTAAATTTAAGTAGCATTAATTAAGATGTCATAAAAGGGATATTAAAGGTTCAAATTAAATATTGAATAAACAGACTCCTTTTGAATTGCATTTTAAATTGCAGAAACAAATTCCTTTGATTGTTTCGAACATCTTACTTTTTAAAAAGTGGTGCAACTACCTGACTCTTGATAGACTTTTGCATAATATATTTGATTGTAAATTGCAGAAATTCCTGTTTGTATTTTTTTAAGAAACCAAAACGTCCACCGAGAAATGCATTCTCAGAAGATGCTTCTAGACGAAATCCTGAACGGTGTGCTAGGCCTCACACTCGATCGAGATCTTTGATTGATGGCCCTCCTTCTCCATCATTTGAGCAAGAAGATAATGTCAGCTTTATGAGGAAAAGAAAGTTTCTGGATAATGACTTCTCTGAGGTAGAGTCATTAAGTCATTTGTGCTGCTATTAACAACACCTTTCATGGTGCACTGACTTTGCCAGCTTAATCTGCATTTCTGGTGGTCACTTGTAAAGCCTAATAACCTTTACAGTTAAAGACTTTATGTTCATAAAATTATAGAGATCTATTTCAGTAGTGTCTGCACTGACTGCAATTAAACACTTGGGAATACATGCCTCATTAAGAAATCTTGAAACATTGAAAGTCAATATATTTTGTTTTGAAGCTCTATGTAGCACTTATCTTTTTACAGGTTGGCAGGCAGATAAAAACATGTATGATGAAACAGCTCGTCTTCAGTATTAACTATCTGTTGAATGCACAGTATAATAGCTTTCATAAATTAAACAACAGTTGTGCAGACAAATGTTTCGTTACATATGAATTTATATTTTTCATGTCCAAGACAGTAATAATCAAAATCAATGTCTTTGGACAGCTTCCAGATGTAAGCAATATCTGTCCTATTCAACTCCAAGGTGATTTTTCAACTTTTCAGTCCCATCTTCACAAAAAAATTGCTGACTTCAGCAAAGCCCATTTGCCACGACCTCATTCTTGCCTTTTTCTCCTCCAGATTTGATGATTGCAATACGTTCCTGTCCACTTTCCCATCTACCAGAAACTTCAGCTCATTCCAAACTTTGTCTGCATTTGGCCTTGCTCCGCCCTCGTCATATGTTCTTTGTGTCTTCACTTACTTAAATTTAGTTTTAATGTGTTCATCTTTTTTATTTGATCAAATGTACTGACCCTAACGACTGTCCACTTTTTAACCTTCCTGACAGCTGTCAACCCTCTTAGACCCCATGTATCAGAATTCTTTTCTGAACTTGTACCTATTGATACCTAATTTACCAAGCTTGATTTTTTTTTTCCCCATACTTACATCTTTGCTTTGGCTTTCATTTTTTTTGTCTAATTGAGCCTCTGTGATTTTTTTCTTTCCTACTTGATGTGATATTTACCTTATAAAACATATCATACATGGAAGTAGTTTTAATAGTATTGATTAAATTTTAAATGGAACTCCCAAGGTGACAAAGAAGCCTGATTGTTTTAACATGTACTTTGAATATATCACCAATTTGTTTTAGTAGTTACCAATCACCATGCCTGCTTTTCTGTAGTAAGATAATGTATGCATGAATTTGGTTGTGTTATTAAGTACTTAATTCTTTTGTAGAGGAATAAAACGCAAAATTAAGTTTTATGATCGAGAAATTATTGTATTTGAGTGTTTTTCATTTGGAAAATGGACTGGGTTCAAGCATCGTATCTTCAATTCTAATCATTGAGATCATAAGTTCAGAATACATATTTGAACAGTTGGTCTGAAAATTGCAACAAACTCCCATTTTGAGAATTCCAACTTGTGATTTGGGTTTTTAGCTTTGCAGTAAGGGATCACCGCACTAGTACACTGCGTACAATATCACTGTTGCCAAATGCATCTTGTATTTAAGTTCTGATAATGCAGCAAAAATGATTAAATATGCATGTGAAAGAATAGAATATCTTCAATCAGTAAAATGCTTCCAAGCAAGGATAACAATAGCTGGAACAAAAGCAAAAACTACTTTTCCTATTATCCTAATAGTGTATCTTGACGCAAGTGTTGGAAGAAAACCTAAAGCAGCAATGTGAACTTGTACAATTTCACAACAGCTGTTATTACAACATTTGATTGGGAGTTAGCACTGAATTATGATGTGATTGTTTTAAAATTTAACTCTATACTGGCCAAACAAGGCAGGTTTATCATGAATTGTATTATTGTTCTGTGTGTTTACTAACTGCTAATTTCATTGTACATTCCTCAGCTGACTGAATAACCATTGCATTATTATCTGTTTTTACATATGCTGAACACTGCCTTTTATTAATTTCAACAGTCCTTTAGCTATGCATTAGGAGGTTCAATGTTTATATAGATGCTTAAAGATTACTGGAAGAGGTTTATGATCTCCATGTTCTGAGTTTGTGATTCCTTTCTTTTATCCTTACCATCAAAGGATGAAGTGCCTCTTCGCAGAAGAAGTCGACCCAACATTCTTACCATTCCACATGTGGTTCGATCAGTTGAGGACATAACGCAAGAGGAGTTGGAAAATATTTCCTTCTCAGCTAAAGACAAAATTTATAGTCGAACCTCAGTAAGTTTTTCTATGTAAATGCTGTTGTCAAACAAAGAGTCATTATATTTCATATCATTTTATCTTATGTAGATTTTAAATATAATTTCTACATACTATAAGTTCCAGTAATTGGTGTAAATGTTACCTGCTAAATGATATTAGTGATGAGCTTTCTAATACACAACTTTTAATATTACTGAAAAGAGAGACACATTGCTGAAGGTTTTTAATCTTATCAGGACAAATGCAAGAAGTGTCAAATTTCAAAGAATCATAACAATTTATAATTCAGGAGAACAGGTTGCTGATTAGTTGTCATTTAATGACTTAAAAACCAAAAGTACTGCGGATGCTGTAAATCTGGAACAAAAGCAAAGTTGCTGGAAAATCTCAGCAGGTCTGGCAGCATCTGTGGAGGAGAAAACAAGAGTTAACGTTACGGGTCTGGTGATCCTTCTTCAGAACTCACTTCTGAGGAAGGGTCACTGGACCCGAACCACTTAATGACTGAACATTAGCTGAGATCTCTCCATTGGAGAGCACAGCGGGGAAAGGTAGTGCCCCAAAACTCCTGATCAAACTCTTCAAAGAGGTTGAAGGCCACCATTTTCAGATCTCAAATGTGTTGTCTACCTCCAAATTATCCTAGGAAGGGAAAGTATCTTGGATTTGATCATTGGGTCAAGCAAATCAATTCATGGTGCTACAGCATAATAGCTAGATGAATGGTATTTTTCTCTAACAGGTGCCATCATCAATTTAAAAAGACATTCTGCCTGTCTCACAATTGAGCAATATCATGTATGAATTGGGGCTGATACGTTGCCAGGTACATAGGCCATATGTCACAGACTGATTTGAATTGAAATAAGATATTCCTTCAGTGGTTTGTAATTTTCATGGTACAGATTGTACTCAGTCACCTAGACTTGCAGAATGCAAAAGTGTTCACTGGATGTGATTCTTAATTTGCAATGTGCTAAAAGCTATGCTGACAGCCGATTTAAGATAATCAGTTGAGCTTGTAATGTGGCACATTTACACTTGTTGAAAATGGCTTATATTCATACACAGGGATCCATTTCTGCAAATGAAACAAATGTGTTCAAACCTTGTGTGCTTCTTTTTTGAACTACCAGGTTCTTCAAAACGAAGTTGGCATTTTGATTTGACAGGGATGTCAAGAAAGTATGGGAAGGGATAGAAAAGTGGAGCTGAGGTCACAATCCTATTAAACCATGTTCTTGTTAAATAGCAGAATAGGTTTGACAGGTCAAATGGCCTACTTCACGCCTTGTTATCGTACTTCGCAAGTCTATAGTTCCCTGACACACTCTCTCAAATTGGTGAAATTCAGCAGGTCTGGCAACATCTGTGGGAAGACAGCAGAGTTAAGGTTTGAGTCTGGTGACTCTTCATCAAAACTGCTAGTAGCTAGGAAAATATATTTGTGCTGAAGTTTTGGTAGGTTGGTGGACGGTGTGTTGACGGTGAAAGGGGCGAGGTGGACAGATAGCTGGAGAGAGAGGTAAAAGGGAGGTAAGTTATAGTTCTTCAATGCTTTCTCCATGGGTCTCAACCAATTATCACCCTTTTCTGCTGTTAGGAAATCTTTCCCGATAAGCATACAAAATTCAAACTATTTGTTCTAATGAATGCTCTTTTCTATAATGTTAAGCTTTCCCTTACTTCCCATGTAATCAAACCCACATTCTTGGATGTCTTGTTCCATGAGTTTGAACTTTACTATTCCTGTAGCGTGATTGGAGGGAATGGTGAATTGCATCTTAGAGTATTACAGCAGCGTACCATAATTAATGGTAAAAGCATTTTTTATTAATTCCTGAAGTATCTTTGCAGTTTTCATTTTAGTCATTTCAACTAAATGCATTACAGTTTCAGCATTGGAGTCCATTTCTGGTTGTAAGAGAACTCTGGAAGCAAATGTATTGGTGCCTCTCAACTAAGGGTTAGGGAGTAGTGGATAAGGGCAAAGGAATCAGTGTTAATTGGTGTAACAGAAATAAATGGTGAGAGAATTGTTGACTTGAGTATTTTCTTGAAGTGAAAAGCTTTCCCTCTCCAATCACATGTACACCAGAGACTTTTTTCCCTAATAGACAGCAATTACGTGTGATAGTTTGCTGTCAGGTTTAAGAGTGGGTTAAATGGATTTTAAAAATTTAATGCAAAATGGGGCAGCGTCATGGATTGACACTTAACACTAAGCTTGAATTCTAGTGTGGCATGACCATTTTCATGGTCACTGGGAAAGTAGATGTTTAGCTTGCAGTAGGCAGTAATGAGAGAGATGCTGATGTTCTGCACATAGAAAATTGAAACTGGAAGACCCAAAGGAAATCTGAAGACTGTGTGAACTATTCATGCTGCTGAAGAGGACTAGAACTGAGCAAGGAAACAGTTTTAAACATGTTTTAGCTAAGTATATGCTTTACTTGAGAACATATTAGGAATAGGAGGAGGCCATTCAGTCCTTCAATGAGATCATGGTTGATCCTTGTATTTTGTTTAATTCTTCTCTACATTTTTCAGGGCTGTAGTAAGATAGATGAAATAAAAATTCAATAATTGAAGTCGTGGAATGATTACAGCACGGGAGAATCATTGTGTCCATCTCTAAAAGCAACTGGCCTAGTCCAGCTTTTCCACAAAGCCTTTTTTCCCTTTTCAGTTGATGATCCAGTTTTGAAAGCAATGACAGAATTTAATTACACCACCCTCAGACATTGAATTCCAGATCCTAACCACATCATATACAAAATTGAAAGTTTGTTTGTCTTTTGTTGTTATTCGCTTCTGTTAGCATCCACTTTTTCTAACAGTTGCTTTTGGTTCTTGATCTTTTCACCAATGGAAAAGCTTCATCAGAAGAGGGTCTAGGCCCGAAACGTCAGCTTTTGTGCTCCTAAGATGCTGCTTGGTCTGCAGCGTTCATCCAGCTCTACACTTTGATAACAATGTTGTATACAAATTTACCATAACTTCTTTGCTTTTTTTTAACTCTCTGCCCTTTCTAATATACAATGACCCCCATATGCCTTTATCTACTTTTCTGAATGTGGCGTACCATCTTCAGTAATTTGTGCACATCAGTCCCATTTTAGAATTGCATCCATTAATCTGTGTTGACTCTTCAAGTCCTTCCTACCAAAGTTAATCACTTCAGAGAAAGTAGGAACTGCAGATGTTGGAGAATCTGAAATAACAAGGTTACTACTTAATCACTTCAGCTTTTTTTGTATTTAAGTTTCATCTGCCATTTTTTATCTGCCCTATCTTCCTGATGTCTAGTTACAAAAATAAGGACACAATCCTCCTTTTTATGCTTGGTAATACTCAGTTGTGACTTCTGAAGATTTTTAAATTATGCCTAAATACCAAGACCAGATGAAGAGCAGCAGTAGTTGCATCATCCTCTGAAGAGTTGTACCATTTACCTTCCTCCCTTCTGGGAAACAACCATTCACCAGTATTTTGATTCCTGTCTCTCAAATGATTTAATCTTGTTGTTGTTCTTTTCATTCCATGAACTCTAATTATGCTTGCAATCCTGGTTCTGTGACACTTCATCAAATCTCTTTCAAACTCCATCTAATACACATCATTTGCATTACCCCACCCACACAACATCAGTTATATTACCCAAATCAACCCATTCTGTTATCTCATTTAAAAACTCAAGCAAGTTGTTAAACATTGTTTTCTCTAAAATTTATGTTGCCATTCCTTGACTAATTTCCAATTGGTCAATTGACTACTAATTTTTGTCTTCATGTATCATTTCTAAAAGCTTCCTCGCCTTAGAAGTATAACTGACCTGTAGTTGCTGAGCTTATTGTATACCTTTTTTTGGAACTGGGGTGCAACTTTTGCAATTCTCTATTCATCAGGAGCCATTCCTTTTTTATTTGGTATGACTTGTATCTTCTTTGGCAAAGCACTACCTCCAGGCCCTACCTGCATGCAAATAACTGAATACACAAACAATTTTTTTAACATGGGAAATGAGCAGCCTTTGACTGGCAGCATTTTGTTGCATTTTAAATTTTAGATCGGGTATAGTACAATATATTTGAGGTAAATTGAGTTAACCAATTTTGTTGGTGTTCAACCAAACTAATGATTGTTGACTAGGAGACTGGGAGAGCTCCATTCTTTCAAATGTTTTCCAGGAATATTTGTCCAACTGAGCATAAAAAAGATGTGATAGCAGACCATTTTGAAATGCATTATATAATTAAGCAGTGATAATGGCTTTATGAAGGGAAAACCATGTCTGACAAATCCATTTGAATTCTTTTTGAGGAGGTAACGAACAGGATAGATAAAGGGAACCCAGTAGATGTAACATATTTGAATTTACAAAAGGTTTTTGATAAGATACTGCACAGAGGCAACTTAAGAGCTTGTGATGTTGGGGGTAGAATGTTAACATAGATAAACATTTTATAAAAACTTTTTCTGGAATAGGCCGGACTTGAACCTGAGCCTCCAAGCTCAGGTAGAGACACTACCACTGCACCATAAAAGCCCTCGTTTCATCAGGGTGGTGTCTAGGACCCAACCATCTTCATATGCTTCTTCAACATCCTTTCCTCTACCATAAAGTGCGGCAAGATTTGGACAATGTTCAGATTTGGGCGGTTAAGGGGCAAGTAACCATTCAAGCTACACATGCTAACTGGTTACTGCTCAGCATTGTCCCTTGATGTTCAGTTTTATTACTGTCATGGAATCCCCCAGTATGAAGTTCCAGGGGCTAACATTGACCACAACTTAACTGGTCCAGATGTGGGCAAAACTTGGAGTTTTAATGTAGAAAATTGAGGTGATGCACTTTGGTAGGAAGAAGCAAAAGACTGGCTGTTATTAAAATTGAGAGAGGCACAAAAAAAATTGAAGTCAATCTGGGGGTTGAGGTGCATGAAATACGAAAGGGCAGCAAATGGAATTTTGGCCTTTATTGCTATAGAGGTTGGAGTTTTTTTTAAATTTGTGGGATTTGGATGTCACTGCCTAGTCAGCACTTATTGCCCGTCTCTAATTGCCTCACATCTAAGACAGATTGGGTGAGGACAGATCTCTTTCCCTAAAAGACATTAGTGAACCAGATGAGTTCTTAAGGACAATCGACAGAATTGTTGCAACATTTAATGAGGTCCATCATGCCTACTCCAAAGAACAGTTACCATGAGGTTAATTTTGCCTTTTTGTTGAATTCGAATTCCATCAGCTGCCATGGTGGGATTCAAACCCCTATTCCCAGAACATTAGCATGGGGTTCTAGATTACTAGCCCATTGACATTACCACTGTGTCACCATCTCTGCTGGTTTGGAGACTTATCAATTAGGCTTATCAGCCTTTGGACTACATTGGAAACAGGAACAGAGGTAGTAATCCAGCCCATTGAACCTGCCCTGCTAGTCAATTAGATCACATTTGATCATCAATCTCAATGCCAGCATATGCTCCCTTTATCTAAAGGATGCAAAAATGTGGTTTATCGTTATGGTCTGACTAGTGCTTTTTATAGTTTTAGCAAAACTTCTGTATTGTTATACACCATTCCCTTTTAAAATAAAGGCATTCGATCCACTTAGCTATCAGCTGTGTGATTCAAGGATGAGGACCTCCAAATCCTTCTGTTCTGTAGCTTTTTCCAGTCTTCATTTAAATAATATTCAACTCCTGAATTCTTCCCGCGAAATCTCTTTTTTTTAATTTTTTCCTGCATTACATTTCAGCCGTCAAGTCTTTCTTCACTTGCTTACTATCCGGATTGTGCCATCCTCACCACTTGCCTATCCACCAATTTTCGTCATCAGCAAATCTGGCAATAGTACACTTCCTTTCCTCAAAGTCATTACTACAAACCATAAAGCATGGAAACAAACACTTCTTCTTCGGTCTAACTTGTCAATGCTGACTAGATGTTCCAATCTGAACTAGGCCACTTTTCCAGCATTTGGCCCATGCCCCTCTAAACCCTTCCTAGTCATATACCCATTCAGATACCTTTTTCTAAATGTTGTAATTGTACCTGCCTCCACTGCTTTCTCCAGCAGCTTGTTCCATACACACCATCTGCATGAAAATATTATCTCTTGGGTCTTTATAAATCTTTCCCCTCATGCCTTAAATTTTATGCCCTCAAGTTCTGGACTCCCCCCACCTTAGAAACAGACCTTGGCTATTCATCCTAACAGTAAGGCCATATCTGGAATACGATGTGCAGTTTTAGTCCCTGTATTTATAAAAGGATATACTGGTATTGAAGGCTGCTTCCTAAAGTTGATGTAGAAACAGGGGTAGATGTTGAAAAAGTTGTTTCCATTAGTGGGGGACTCGCACAGTAGGGAACATAGTTACAGACTAGGGAAGATTTGTTTTAAAAGAGAGAAACAATAGGATTCTTTTGAGGTTATTGAATGACTGACTAGAATTCTCTAGCCCAGTGACATATGGAGACCAGATCTCTCAGTATTTAAAGAAAAGGTAGGTAGATTTTTGAAATATTAGGGAGTTGACTGCTATTCAGAATTAGCATGAAAAAGGAGTTGAGGCTTGGGGCAGATCTGCCGTAATCTTTTTGAAAGATGGGGCAAGCTTGAAGGGTCAAATGGCCTACTCCTATCTTTTCTCTTGTTCTCAAAACCCATGGCATTCAGTGTGCAGTGGCTACAGCAGTTTGTTTATCATATGGACTGAATCACATTGGCTGAAGACTGATAACTGTGTCACTGGGGACATCTGGAGGAGGCCAAGATGGATCGTTACTTGGCACTGCTGGCTGATAACTGTTATAAAATTTTTTTTTTCACATTTGATCTGTTGGGCTCCCTTACTGTTGAACATAAGGATGTTTGTGGAATCACCTTTCTCTGATGGGTTATTTAATTTTCCATCACCATTAATTGTTTTGGGTTTATTGTCACATGCTCCCCTAGCACAGTGAAAAGATATGGCACCACTTATGACTCCAACTTGGGTACAAAGGTACATGAATCTTGGTTACAGCGCAGAAAAATAAGGACAGCAAAGTTTTTATGAAGGTAAACATTTTTGTAGTCTTTTTTTTTTACTAAAATGTAGAAAAACAAAGAAACTCTGTTAACAGTTCAGCACTACAGTCCATAAGGGCCAAACCGTGCTGGGGACACATTCCTCAAGGGTTTCACCTCGTTGCCACCTTTCGCTGCCATAGTTGAAAAGAAAGACTAGGATGAAAGAGAAAAGAAAGGAAAGGTGTGGCTGGCATGGTGCTGCAGAGCAGACGGGCTCAAGAGCCAGAATGCTGCCTGTCTTGCCTCTGCTGCCATGTTAAATACATGTGGCAGGACTACAGAATTTGGATTGACCCTTTGGTTGTAGAATTGCTTGGTCTGTCTATCATCTGCTTGTGCTCTTCAGTGCACAAGTTATCTTTTTTTAGTAATTTCACCAGCTTGACCCCTCATGTTTTAGGAATGCCTGCTCCTGGCATGCCTTCCTGCTTTGTCTTTGAATCAGATTTACTCTCCTGGCTTGATGATAATGATGGAGTAGGGGAATTTGCCAGGCCATGAGATTGCAGATTGTATTGGAGTAGAATTTGTCTGTTATTGAGGGGCCCACAGCACCCCATGAATGGTACGTGATGAGCAGCAGGAGGTTTCCTTGCCACGTTTAACCTGAATCCATGAAACTGCATGAGGTCCAGCATCAGTGTTGAGGACTCCCAGGTCAAACCTCCACACCCTGGGCTGCATGCTACTGTGCCACCAGCCCTGGTACTGTCAGTATGATTCTGTAAGTATAATTTTTAGTGTATAGTTTGATTAGTCCATGAGATGTCTTCCAGTTTTGGCATTAGAACATCGAACAGAACAGGCCCTTAGGCCCACGATGTTGTGCCGAACTTTTACCCTAAACCTAAGGTCTGTCTAACCCCCACCCCTACCTTTTACTATCATCCATGTGCCTACTTAATAGCCACTTAAATGCCCCGAATGAGGCTGATTCCATGCCCCTACCATTCTGAGTAAAGAACCTACCTCTGACATCTCCCCTGTATCAACCTCTACTCACTTTAAAACTATGCCCCTTCGTAATAGCTACCTCCACCCTAGGAAAGAGTCTCTGGCTGTGCACTCTATATCTATACCTCTGTCAAGTCAAAGCATTAGCCCACAGTTGAGTAAGGAAGCCTTTGCAGGATAGACAGGACTGAATTTGCTGTAATAAATGCAAAGAGCTGGAGAAATTCAATATATCTACAGCATCAGTGGAATCTCCAGAATGGAATTTGTTGTTGTCATTTCTGGTGCCTTAGTCAGTGTCAAGTGGTTTTTTTTTGTCCAGTTCATTCTTCTTTTTGAGACTTTCAAGTGGTTAATACAATGGGGTAGCTTACTAGACAATCTGAGGCAAATTGAGTTCATTACCTCGGGTGGGTCATGGCCAGACCACATAAGCATGGCATTCTTTTTTCCCTTTTTGAAGGATATTAGTGAACTAGATGGCTTTTTTTTTTATGACGATGGATCAATGGTATGTAAGACTTTTATTGAACAAGGCCAGTTCCCGTATTACCTGGATCATGCCAGTAACAATATGACTACACTGTCACTTCCTCTTAGATCACTGTCACTAGGTTAAAAAATCTGGAACTTTTAGAAATTGAAATTTTACATATTAATCAATGAAGCTAAGCAGCCAAACGCCATATAAGCTGCTGAAGAGGTGCCTCCATAAAAGTGATGGTGCTGATGGAAGCAGTCATTTTGCATTCTATTCACTTGTCCTATTTGTAACAATAGCAAGACCAGTGCCTTTTCTATTCATGTAATCCATAGCCTTGCTTTGCTTTTTAAAAATGTAAAGTTTGAGCTGTTCACGGAAAACTGGATGCATTTATTTTTCCAGGGTTCCACTTGCCACCAATGCCGTCAGAAGACTATCGATACGAAAACCAATTGTCGAAATCCAGAATGCGTAGGAGTCCGTGGACAGTTCTGTGGACCATGTCTTCGCAATCGCTATGGTGAATTTGTTAGGACTGCTTTATTGGATGCTGTGAGTCTTATTTTTTTTTCATCCACTGTTACTTCGTGTGTGTGTGTGTGTGTGTGTATAATGTTGTAATTTATTTGGTCTATATTGAGTTTGCTTTAAAATAATTGTTTTCAAGCTGCTGATCACATGACGACAGTTAGCGAAGCCTCCCTGCTCCTTCTAAAAGTGACTTCAGTTAAGGATTGTTTCAAATCATTTAGAAAACTCTTGCAGATAATTAACATGAATATAATTTGCGCAGTTCAGACATATGTAGTGCTTCAATTTTCCTGTAATTAAAAGCAAATACCAAACCCTTCACTAAATTGACACTCTCTAATAGATGGTGTTTGCCATTGTTTAAGGTAATTTCCTGTTTGTGATTAGAGCGCAAAATTAAAACACTTGAGTGCAGAGGCTTTAGTTGGGAAATTAAATTCTTCAGAAGTGCTCATGTATTGCTAGTTTAAAATCTTGAACCTTTGTCAAAATTCTGATTTTCTTGCCCCTCTCTAATCAGAACTGGCATTGTCCACCTTGTAGAGGAATCTGCAATTGTAGCTTCTGCCGACAACGTGAAGGTCGCCGTGCTACAGGTGTTCTTGTTTACCTGGCCAAATATCATGGCTATGACAATGTTCATGCTTACTTGAATAGGTAAGAATTTAACATTTTTGTTTATGTAAATTTTTATTTTTGTGCAGTGTTTATGGAGTTTAAAATGTAAATTCTTTTTTGCAGCCTGAAGAAAGAACTTCAAATGGAAGATTAACAAGCTACAGTGAACCAGTTTCGTGGAAGCAAATCAAATCCTTTGATAAATTTACTTAGCTTTCAAAATCCATACCTGTTTTAAACAATTTTTGCTAAATTCCTGGGCTAGATTTACAAAAAAAATGCTTTAACATAGATCTTCATTTACAAAATTTTGGATAATGAACATAACTTGCGTTATTGTAATGGGAGGGGAGGTGATACTAATTTTTTGCACATGCTCAGATTTGCAAATGTGATTGTTCAATTTTAGTTTGACACAACAAGCTAGAATGATTATAGGATATTGGCAGCAAAAAAATCTTGCACAGTAGCATGCTTATGACAGTACATAAATCCTTCAGTCATCTGTCATTTATTCTTTGATAGCCCCTTTTCTATAATAGTCCTTTTTTATATCCAGCTGCTCACTTGTAAGTGTCAAATCATTCTTGGATTTAAGTCAAGCCAATTCCTCAACAAAATCTTAAACTCATTTTGGTTCAGAAATATTCCACAGATTGACTTTCACTAAATTCTGCAGTTGGATTTTGAAGTCTCATTTCAAGGTTAACACATTAATTATGTGTCAGTAAATTTTGCTACTTCTTAGCTTCTATCAAGATTTATACTGCCACAGAACTTTCTACATGGAATTGATGTGATTGTTTGTTTAGCCACTTTGGTGCAAGCACTTAGCCATACTAATGCTCCATGTTCTTAGGGTGCAAGTGGAATGTCTGAAATTGCAACCTAGCCCTTCCCACTCTTGCAGTGTGAGAGTGGGATTTACATCACAAAATGCACTCTTGTTGAAGCCATACAAAATTGAGCAAATTTGCATGTAAAAGGTACTTGAATGCCTGGGAAGGAGGGTGAAGTATTTGCTGTTTTGCATTTTAATGTTATAATATTTTGCCACTTGTTAGGATTGATTTTTGCGGTCTGTTAGTAATGCTGGATATCTGCAATATAACAAATGAATTTAAGCAGAAACTATCAATCGGGATTGGTGTAAATTATGAAGTATTAACAAACATCACTTGCCAAATTGCAGTCATAGGTTTGCTAGTGGTAACAAGTGTTTAAATTTTTTTAATGTTCTAAATATATTATAAAATACTTTATTTTTGAATATTTTTAATTGTGCAAATACTTTAATCAGAATTCAGCTGGGTATATAAATAACCGAGCTGGCAAATACTGACAGATTTACGTCTTGTAATACACTCCTGGAATTTAATAGTTAACTGTTGCTAATGATTCATGAAAGCCAGAAAGAGTGGCAGCTTAATATAGGAAGAAATGTATGAAATTAAACCCCTCAACTTTAATGGAGGTATATTCCAGTAAGTATTATAATTGCATGTGCCATGAAATTATTTTTTTGTTTCCTAATCCAATAGAGTCACTACTCAGGGTTTCCACAGATATGGTAATCAGGAAAATAGATAAATTTCAATACAAAGTTTCTCAAAAGTTTACAACTGCCAGACTTTATTGAATTTTGAGGAAAAAAACTGCTGTCTGAACTTTAATGAAGGAATGTTAATAACTGCATATTTATCTTTAATAATATTCCTAATTGGCTGAATGTGAGACAAAGCAGACATGTAAGTGAAAAATACTAAAACTTATTTAAAATCACGCTGAGCTTTGAACATTTGTTGAAACCTCTATGGCTACAGCTGGGTAACAAATTGAGGAACAATAGCAGTTTTTATGGTAGATTCTATTCTCAGGTCTATAACACAGCCTGTAAACAACAAGTTTTATTACTGGCTGTACAACATACTCAGGTGGCAAAAGAAACACTTGTCACTTTTTAGTTCATCATACTTGAATTGCAATCATAAACTTGTGCACCTTTTCAGGTTGAAAGTGAAATGGTCTGATATTATGTTCCTTTTATAATGGTGACTATGCTTTTCAGAATTACTGGTCAAGTATGTGGTTGGATTACAAGTACAATCAACCTGCAACAAATACCCAAGGTCATCTTTCCCAATAACATAAAAACTTAAACACACAATAATAATGCAACACCAGCAAGAATCCATTTTGTTGTTCTCTCTTTTGTTTTCAAATTGAAAGTGCAAATATAGGTAGGTCCTCTAAACTTTGTCTTATAAACAGGACATTCATAAATATTTCTCATTTCCTGTCTGTCATTGGGGATTGCTTTAACAAATATAACAGGCATCAGAGGTGTCAGTTCTTTCAACCAGGCTTCTGCTATATGGCCATTTTGAATGTCCCACCGTGCTCCTGTCACATAACAAGGAAGAGACAAAGTAGGTTATTTCACTGAATGCACTGCATTTTGGAAATTAAACAGACATTAAAAATTACACAAATTAAGTGCATTATCCTCATGTTGTTTACCTTCCATATAGAGTCCAGAAATGTATGCTCCTTCTCTAGCAGGCTGTGTAAAGTCTTCCTTCAGTTTCTTAGTGACATCTACTATCAGGTGCATCTTATCCAGGGGCCACTCATTTTTCCTTGCCAAACTTTGCATTACAGCTGAAATAAATTTTCAAAAATTTATGTTGTTCTAAATATAACATGGAAGTCATGTATTGCAAGATAACTTTGCACAGAATCTCAAATGTTTGTTTTGACTATGCTGGTAGGGAAAATTTTGAACATTAGATGTGAAATGTCTTGCATTCAAGTTGCTTTTTTTCACCTAGTGATGATAACAGTATTGTATCAAAATAAAGTATGAATGCTACAGGTTTAATGCATATGGACTAGTCTTGCAAATTGCTGAGCGAATTAGATTGAAAATGTATTTTGGTCACAAACATTTTGTAGATATCGATAAAATACATTTTAATGCTGAATAGGAAGACATTTTAGTTTCAATAAAAGGTTGACTTCATACCACCTATTAAACCTCCTTATTGCCAAGGCTCGAAGAACACAAATTAAACTCAAATTGGTTTGTCCTATGTCACTCACCTACTTAATAGTAAGCCAGAGAAGTGTGGGGGGAAAATATATTATTAAAATAGTGTGATTGATCAAAACCAAGTCAAGCAGCAGACTTTGAAATACAAAGAATTATAAAACTACAATCATGTGTATAACAGCATAATATTCCACTGAAACTTGTTTCCATGATAAATTTCATTATACACCACAATTGTCACCAGCAAATAATAAGATTTAAACAATTATGATCTTTGCCTCTTACCTGTAAGAAAGGATTGTGGGTTGAAAAGACCTGATATCCAGATAACACTAGGAAGGGTCAGATCTTGTGTCCAGGTGTCAAGTTCATGGCAACGAAGAAGAAGATCACTGTACCTTCAATAAGAGTTTTTATTAATATTCACATGCTGAGAATGGCATAAAAGACTAGAAAAAGTTGGCTGTTAGACCAGACATTCGTCCTGCCATTTAAATCTTCTGGATTCCTCATCTCTTGTGCTTGAATACCAAGCATTAGTACTTGAGGACAGGCTTGTGCATTATACTGCAGATCAGAAGAATTTATGATTGAATGTGACATTTTTTCAGCACAATCTCATCTGCCATTTTTTTCTAATTACATTTTATCCAAAACACAATTTCAGAGCTTCTTCCCTTGCTTCCCTGTTCCTCCTAATTTGTTTTCATTTGCAAACTGTTCACATTCATTGTTGCATTATGAAAACTGAGCAGTTATGAAGTATGGGTGGTGATGGAGCAAAAGACTTCAAAGACTAGGGAACTGTATTAGAAGATGATGTTAGCCCATTGATAAATGTGCTATAATGTTGGTTATTTCACAAATAAGATTTATTTATATATATATAAAAACCCTGCCCTTGCCATTGACAGCCACCTCCCACAGAGAAATTAAGGATAAATTGCATTCTTGAAATAACAGGAAAAAGTCTACGTTTCATCTCAGCAGGTATTTACTAAGTTTACTTTCAAACAGATTGCAGAAACAATTTTAAACACATATCCACCTGCTATCAAAAGGGGAAGATAGCTGGATTACGTTATTAGGTAAGCCAACGGAATGAGCTTTCGAAGAACTGTGATGCTCAGACATGTTTAAGCGAGAAATTGACACCACAACACACACAGGCTCAAATTAGTGAAAGGACAATACAAAATTGAGATAAAGAATTCTTGTTACCAAATCAAAAGGCTCTAAATTTGGATTGGACTTCCAGAAGATACTGAAAACAAATGACACAGAATTACATAAGAAATAAGATTTGCAAGACACACACACACTGCTTTTTATGATGAACAGACATCTCAAAACACTACAGCTATTAATGTACTGTTTAAATGTAGCCTCTATTGTACGTTAGGGCCAGTTAGTTTGGGCTGTGAGTGGACTCAGGAAAAAAAATTACAATGGGCTGAAGAACTATTTCAATCATTTATCTTCTGAAAAAGAGCAGAGAGTATTCTCTCTCATCAACAGGCTTCAACCCACAACAGTAGTTGGGTATCAGAACTATCTTGCACTCTATGTAAAACCATACCCTTTCATTCCCTGAGGATACAACATGATGTTTGTGCAAATGTGATAAGGTCACATATGAAAGGCTGCTGCACAACAGCATGTGGCTTGGCAGTGGGATGTAACGTTAGTAGGAATAAAGAATTGGTTAGTGAAAATGATGGATTTTTGGGAGGTATTGGTAAGCTGTAACTAGCAGAATGCCATAAAGAGTAGTATTGGGGCCTCAACTACTTAGAATCCTTACAAATGAGGTAGGGTAGCTAACTTTACAAATGACACTAAGGTAAGAGAAGAGAAGGTAGACAGTCTGCAAAGGAATAAGTGCAAAGATTTGGCAGACTAAGTAAAATGGATTAATGTGTACATTTTGGTAAAATGAATTTTAAAAAATCATACTATTTAAATAGAGAAAGATTGCAAGACCAAATCGCACAGAGTGTCTGGTACGTGAATTACATAAAGTCACTATGCCGGTATAACAATTCGGAAGGCAAATGGAATGCTGTCATTTATTGCTAGGGGTATGGTACATAAAAGCAGGGAAGTTCGACTGCGATTGTTCAGAGCATTGGTGAGACCACAACTGGAACAACTATGTACAGTTTGGTCTCCTAATTTGAAATATACATGTAAATGCTTAAGGTGTTCAGAGACGTTTTACTTGAGTCATTCCTGATGTGATGGGTGTACTTTATGAACAGGCGAGGCTTGTATCCATTGGAATTCAGCATCATGAAGGGTGATCTTTTGAAACATACAAGATCTTGAGGGCACTTGATAGGGTGGAATACCTCTAAGATTTGAGAAAGAAAAACTAGGGAAATTATTTAAGAATAAAAGCTGGCCTTTTTAAGTGAGAGATAAGGAGAAAACTTTTCTCTCCAAAGACCCTCTCAGCGTGGAATTTCTTCCCGTCAGGTACTGGAGATTGAGTGTGGAACAGGCTCAAAGGGCCAATTGGCCTACGTCTGCACCTATTTTCCTACGCACAATAACACAATTTAGTATCTTATGTTAAGCAAGACTTTAATAAACAGTTTTTAAATCTTTAAAAATGTAGTGTCACCATTTATAAAATTAGATCCACTCACACAATTGATGGAATCACTGTCAAAAATCACTGTTGCTCTGATAGATGGTGTATTATATTTTGAATCCCTATGAATGAATCTATTTTTAAACCTAAACTCTGAACTGGTTCTCTCTGGTTATCACTATGTGCATGCTGTAAACTGGTGAGGAATTGCTCTGTTTTCAATTTATAGCTTCAAAATAACTGAAGGAGGAAAGGATATTAAATAATTTAGGCACAACATTTTTATTCCTTGCAAAATTCCCAACAAAGTGTCACCTGTTTATTATAAGCAGACCACTTTTCTAACTTGCTGTTTCAAGAAACAGTTTGAGTCACTTGTTGATTTATCTTGCAGTTATGTTACACGTTTGTCACATTATAGAATCCCACACATAAGCACTTACTTACACAAAAAACGTGGGCTGTTCAATTATTTTTAAACGTCTAATGATTGGCAGAGTTTGTTCGCATATTATTGGAAATTTCACATGGACTCAGACTTTAATAAGTTTAAGTATGTATTCATGATTTCTGCCTTTTCTATTCAATAATGATAATGTAGCAGAAGAGAAACTACTGCTCATAGCTGCTGTCAAAGACACTCAAGGTAGGTTAACTAGAGAATTAAACACAGCTAAGAAGGTGAGGTGGCTTATTCTGAACATTGAAAGGTACAAAGCATAGACTTATTCAGAGTAGAAATAAATAGGTCATTCTCCGTTGGAAGGCTGTGACTGGTGGAATACTGCAAGGATTAGTGCTTGATCCACAGCTATTCAGAACCTGTATCAACCAGTTGGATGTGGGGAAATTGCAATGCATTCAAGTTTGCAGATGATAAGAAAACTTCATAGAAATGAAAAATAAAGAACTGCAGATACTGAAAATCTGAGACAAAAACAGAAATTGTTGGTGAAACTTAGCAAGTCTGGCAGAGTGTGGACAGAAAGCAGGGTCAATGTTCTGGGTTCAGTGACCCTTGAAGGAATGGAATATGATGTGGATAAGTGTGAAGTTATCCACTTTGGTAAGAATGTAGTGAGCGATTTTAAAATGTTGGTGGACAAAGGGACTTACGTGTCCTTGTTCATTTGTTACTGAAAGCTAGCACAGAGCTTCAGCAGATGATTCAGAAGGCAAACAGTATGTCAGCCTTTAATGCAAGAGGATTGGAATACAGAAATAAGTCATGCCTCAATTGTATAGAACACTGGTAAGATCATTCCTGGAGACCTGTGTTCCATTCTGGTTCCCTTGCCTGAGGAGGTGTGGCTGTCCTTGCCACAGAAGCCAAGAGATCTGAGTTCTAGTCCTGTCTGCCCCAGAGATGTCATAACATATCTGAACAGGTTGATGAAAAATATCTATGCTTGCTAATGAGACAGTGCAGCAAAATTTCATTGAACTGAGAATTGAACTCGGAACCATGACAGTCAACAACGCATTAATCTATTGATACAAAAGTGGCAGCTACATAGAACATAGTACAATACAGAACAGGACCTTTGGCCCACCATGTTTGTGATGACCACAATACCAATCTAAACTAATCCTATGTCCCTGCACATGGTCCATACCCCTTTCTACTCTGCCAGTTCAGCTGTTTAAGAGATGCCTATTAAACTTTGCTAATATATCTGCTTCTACCACCTACCCTGGTTGTGCATCCTGAGAACTACCACCCTCTTCATAAAAGAACTTCTTGCACATCTCTTTCAAATTTTCTCCAACTCTCGTTAAACTTATGTCCTTTCATATTTGACATTTCACCCCGGATGCTGCCTGACCTGCTTGATTTCCAGCATACAGCCCCAGTCTGTGTTCCACTCAATTTATTGAGGGAAACCATTTACCTTCTGGCAGTACCAGAGTTTCACTCCAATGAAAGCTAACCATAAGGCCTAACCGAAAAAAATTACAGCTGAGCGCCCACTATGATTTTCCCATGGTTGCTGTACCTGTAGGGGAATGAGACAAAGGTTAAAGCTCTCCTAATACATGGTGGTATCACCTATGAGTCAATGGACTGTGGGCTGAAATCCCACTTCTGAACTTAAGCACAAATTAAGGCTAGCATTCAGTGTGGTAGTGAAGAAGTATCGCACCATTGAAGAAGCTGTCTTTAGGAGAGATTGCGTACTGTGAAGAACTGCTTAGAAATTCTCCTCAACGCCCTGGCTAACACATTTTCCTGACCCAACATCTATGCACAGCTGATCTGGTTCTTATTACAATGATGTTTGTAAGACCTTATGTGTAATTTTGTCACTGCCAATTTCCTCCAATGTGAAAGCGATAAGGTGGTAGAAGTCCTTAATTAGTTGAAAAGAATTTTCAGATATCCAAAGTTGTGAAAGGTATACAGAAATCTAACTTTAGGGCTCTTGTGGTGTTGTGTTAGTGTTCCTACCTCTAAAGCCATTGGTCCAGGTTCAAGACTCACTTGCTCCAGAAAAGTGTTCTAACATTTCTGAGCAATTTGATCAGAAACTATCTAGAAAAGTACATTTTTCTTTTCACATTTGTCATATGATCCAGATATGCAGCTTATCTCAAATGTGTAAAAAGTTATTTTGATCTTCACCATGGTAGCATAAAGGTGATTGAATAAATACTAAATCTAATTAGAAAAAGCGACCTCCTCAACCTTCATATTATTCAAGGTTGCACTAAAGGTGAGTATTTTATTTAAATATAGCCTTTGGTTCTGAAACCACTAGCTCTCAAATCTGAAGTTCCTTAACAGAAACCTTACATAATGCTGTGTCACTTTAAAATTAAAATGAAGCCAACCTAAATATCTGAATGTATTCCCAAAAATCATTCCTTACCCCAGGTGTGTAACTAAAGTTTCTGTCTATTTAATCAGTTTTCTTTCAATCAAACTCTCGCCTTTTGTTTCATCATTGCTGATGCAGCACCACAATTTGAGAATTAACTTAGCTCTGTCATGCAGTTATTTTTTTTGTCAGGTCTTCATTTGTTTAACTATGTGTCCATTGGAAACGCATTACTTTTTCTTGAGGTTAAACACATATGCAGACTGTTGGGCGTGTTCTCCAAGTACACAGTTTGAATTTTTATCCTAATCACGTGCATCATTTGTCATTTATTTTGGTATCTTGTGATGACTTCCATTTAGCAAAATGAACACACCTACGTTAATAATTAAACATTGATGCTAGCACACTTGTATAATTTCAGCAAGATGCCATTTTTCTGGATGAAATGGCAGACAGGCAGTAAGGTTATTTCCAGTCTTGTCATGAGGCAGATAAGAGATTGCAAATTGTGGTAAAAGATATCATAGCTATCCAAGATTTAAGTATTTATTCATAAAATTCCTTCACTCTTCTGAGTACCCTTGCCACTTACATTGCAGGTTCACACAGGCTGCAGTATCTTACCCAAGTGATCATGATTCAATCTTAAGTCTTGGTTGTATCAAATGGTCAGGGTCAAAGATGGAAGAATAGTGGAGTCATGACCCTGCTCATATATCATCTACTTGCAGCAGAAAGCCTCAATAACAAGTTAATTAGCCTGGAGCTCCCAAATCTATTGTAACACAGTAGGTTAATTCAGCATAAAATAACTGGGGAGGGTTCTTATGGTGCAGTGGTAATATTCCTAACTCTGGGCCAGGAGACATATGTTCAAATCTCTCATGCTCTAGAAGTGTGTCACAGCACCTCTGAATAGATGGATTAAAAAATATATAGATTTTTCCCCACTGGAGAGTTTGCTTCAAAAACAAAATGGATTTTTGTGGTTCCCTGATGGTGTCTCCAATCCTGGGTCAGGAGACCCACTTTCAAGTCTCATGGATGTGTGCCATAACATGTCTGAAAAGGATAATTAAAATAACAAAAATAATGACAAACTTCGTAAATCTGTGTTCTGGACTTAACCACAAACTAGATAAATTCAGTATATTGTAATGGATCTTCACCATAAATTTCTTTAAAAAGTTTGCTTTAAGATTTATTACGCTAGTTTTCCTGGGGAAATAAATACAGCACTGGTATCATGCAAATAGAATTATTTTGGCAGAATTCCATTTGACAGACTTGTTGGTCAGTAACCCATTTGTTCTGTTAGTAGTCTTTGCTGCAGACCTTTACCTCAATCTGGCTTCTGGGTTTCCTGTCCAGTCAGACAGCGCGATGTAACAAATCTGTCAAAGTTAGGATTTCTAGTTAAGGGAAGCCCAGCGGGTGTTTGACTGGCCAAATGACACTGATTTCTGAAGCTTCTGCAACCACATCAAGGGAGAGTAAAAGAGGGAATGCTGCCTAAATCTCAGACACTGAATTTTAGAATCTGACAGACTGATGTGAGGTAATGTTTCCGAAGAACAGGATAAACAGGTCAGGATCTCAAACCAAGCAGGTGGAGATGTAAATGACTCAGGAAGTTAGCAGCAGTACGGTTCTTTCAGCTTCAAGGTCCTCAGAAGCACAGGACAGTCTGTGACATGAATGTTTCAGGTAGCCACTCTGACTTTCCCAGCATTTTTCTATACAACAATCCTCAGACCAACATACTTTGCTGTACCACTTATTGCTGTCATTCCAGAAACTACCCCCATATTTACATTTGAGGAGCCAATAGCCCCACCTTCACCTTTGTACCATGTCACAACCTTGCATGCCTCCACAACTGTTACCCTATTCTTCGCTCAACTGAGTCCATTTCTCACATCCAATTCCACATTCTTTCCTTTCAGATAAGTGTACAAACCTCCAGGGAAAGGCACAGAATTGGTGTCAGCATAGGTGTTTGGTTGCATGAGGAGGGGCGAAGCATGGTATATGAGAAGGAGAGGTCCTTTCACTGGCAATCACCTAATGTCTCTGAGGAAAAATGTGTGATTAATATCTGTTGTTATTTTTTAAGAGTTAAGATTTTAAAGTAACAGCCTATGAGTGGTGGTTATTTTTGGGAAAGATTTCAAAAATACTAGGTTAGGTAGTTCTACAGGAACAGTGACCTAATCCAGTCAGAGAACAGGAACCCCATGGTGCATTGATGGAAAATTGTTTTCATTATGCTGGTTTACAACATGGAGTATAACATTGAAGGCCATTAACTTAATTCTGGTTCAAAATAATCAAAGATTGAAGTTAGCTTAGAAAACCCAGGGACTGAAATCACAGAGGAGACCTGACTGGGGTCAAAAGCAAAAATAATTTCTCTCCAAGATATATGTTGTACCAATACCCATCTCAAAACAGGGAGAACTATAAACTAAAGCATTCTCGGATAGATGACAGTCCCAAAAATACTGAGAGAAAGAAAGGAGGTGGGGGCAGTATAAATGAGAGAAAATATTACTGTGCTGGAGATAAAGCTAAAAGCTAAAAGTGAGGGAAAGAATATTTCAGTGGAGTGAAAATAACTGTGCCATCAACAAACAGGAATCAAAGACTGAAAGATAAACCTTCTTTTCAATTCATTCATGGGATTGAGGCATCATTGACCAGGCCAGCATTTATTGCCCATCTCTAATTGCGCAGAGGGCAGATAAGAGTGAAAAACATTGTTGTGGCTGTGGAGTCACATGTAGGCCAGACCAGATAAGAATGACAGATTAACTTACCCAAAGGACATCAGTGAATCTCATGGGTTTTTCAATCAATCAATGATGGTTTTGTGGTCATCATTAAACCATCAACTCCAGTTTTCTTTAATTAAAATCAATTTCCACCAGTTCGTATCACTTATAAAAAATAATTTGGATGTCAGCACAGGTGGAATTGTTGAGAAGTTTACAAATGACACCAAAATTGGTGTGAAGTGGACAGGGAAGAAGGCAATTGCAGAGCACAATGGGACCTTGATCAGATGGGCCAAGGAGTTATAGATGGAGTTCAATTTAGATAAATGTGAGGTATTGCATCTTGGTAAGGCAAATCAGGGCAGGAATTGTACACTTAATGGTAAGGTCCTGGGGAGTGTTGCTGAACAAAGGCACCTTTGGAACAAGAATCATATTAGATTCAAAATGCTAACTCTGTTTCTCTCTCCATAGATGCTGCCAGCCCCGGTCAGTTTCACCAACACCTTTTAGTTTTATTTCTATTTTACATCGTGACCCATAGAGTAGTAATGACAATGGTAGATGTAGAGCAGTACAAAGAACAGTACAGCACAGATTTTTAACTTGCTGCTTTGTTTCCAATTCTCTATTCCAAGTGACCTATTCACCCCTGTGTCTTGTCCTACATCATGTCTTATCCAATTAGTTCTAGGCATTTTTGATGCCTCTTTTAATTTTGTTTTTCTATTTCATTAATCAAACAAAAAAAATTATCTCGATGTAAAGATCGTGAGATAAAATTGTGACTTCAGCATTTCGAAATAAACTGGTGGCATGTTTACTGCTACTGCCATAATTAAATACAGGTCAAAAATGCAGTTTTTTAACACACAAATGGCAGGTTTTAGTGTTAACTCATTCACAACCAATAATGCAGACGATCGATGTGGTCGTTACTGCAATGATATACACTGAGTTAAGGGTATAACCAGTAATCCCACAAAGCAGCATTCTGTCATATAAATATTATTTGTAGAAACTAGTCAGTTTCATGAAGGAACTGAAGTAGCCTCATAATATACAGGTTCAGATTTGACTGTTTTGCAATTTCAAGTTACTTTCTTTATGTACTATATCATACTAAAGTAAACAGCTTCATGCATATTTCAAAGGGTAATTTATATTCTGCATAGTATTTTGTCTTCTAAAGATGAAAAAAATGTAAGTGTAAACCAATTTCAGTAGCAGTTCTGCCTTGCAGAAGAAATGGCATTAATGATAAGTGGGTCTATTTATAGTGTGAATCCAGACTATGCTTAAAATGATTGAGCCCTGGCAGATCGTGTGCTTGATATAATTGGCATACAACAGTGGCTAGCCCAAATTGTACCTGATTATTAATCAAAGTATTTGGAGAGAACCATATTTTGTATTGTACTTCTGATCTCTGAAAGTGTTGTTTTTCATCACCTGTGGTCATTTTTGGCAATGGATACAAGGTGAATGCAAATTTATTTATAAACACAATATGGATGGTCATGGATAAATTATAGATGTATATCAGGTCTGCTACTTGCATTTCAACTCGTAAATCAATGAGCAGCTGAGCCAATTTTAAATTCAGAAGCTCCAAACTATCTTGAAACTATAATACGTCATTGTTGTCATTTATTGTATTTATATTGAACAGTTTGCTATTACATTAATTTTGAAAGTGCTGTCGGTTGATTCAGTGCCATCATGGTGTGCATTAAAATCAAGTTCATTTTCATGCAATCCTGCATTTTTCTAAGAAGTAAAGTTGCAAATTTAATATAATTTTAAACATACTCGGCAATTTTGGTCTTTGCTTGATAGGGACTGACTGGCTAGTTTTCTCTCATTTCATGGATCCAGATTTGAATTTTGTCTGAGGTAATAGTTTGAGCTGTAGCTGTAGGAAAACCTATATGAAATCAGTTTGGTCTTTCACAGTCCAAAACACAACTCGCTCCCAGTAACAGTGGATCCACAGAATGAAACTGAGCATAACCTGAGACTAATGTAATTTCTTAGACTAACAACAGACAATGAAGGAAAACTACTCCATGTGTCTTACATATCAAAACTTCAAACATTACTCTTTCAGTGCGGAATTTTCTGTGGTTAATTATCTTTACTTGGCAATGAAACAGAAAATTTTTTTTTCTACCTAATATCATCTATAGCTTTTAAATGTACGTTTCTGTTAGGAAGTGGCTCATGTATTACATCTTATCACATTAAATAACACTACAAGAGAAATATTTGATAATATTGATAGGCCTGTTTATTTCCTGCAATGTCTTGTGTGTCTTCTAACAATTCCAAACTCTAAACTTTATTCATGCCGGTTCTCATCAGTGTTGGCTTATGGCAGAATTTTGCAGATAACCAGGAGAACAGATAATTTCATACAGAATGATAAAATATTGGCGAAGAAATTCAGGGAAGGTTACACAGCATAATTTTCAGAGATATTATTTGGTGGAATAAATGTTGCTGTACTGCATGCTGTCATGCACATGAGCACACAAAGTCTTCATTTAGAGTGGATAAGACATTTTCTATTATGACTACTATTAAACATGATTCCTTGCTTGCATTTCTCAAACCATACTAGTCTCAAGAGACTCGTTATACATTATGCAAGTAGATACCGAATGGCTTGTGACTAACAGTTCAGAGTGATGCATAATAGCTACATCAAAACACTGCTGTACTGGGGGAAAAGAATCATAGCAAAAATCCCAAATAAAAGGCCGAGCAACACTAATCTCCATACAAGAAATACCGAGCAATTCTAGTGGCACTTTGACAGACAGAATGCCATACACAAGCTGTTTGTGTCTTGACATGCTACTTACCACTGTGCTAGACTGTACGTTGATGGATATGCCAGCTTGGTCCAGGTGTCAGGAACATTATCAAAGAAAAGTGCTGTCTGTAGTAGCTCCATCTCAGAGGAAATTGCCAACTCGCCCTAACAAAAGCAAGAAAAAAAATGCACTGTTTGTAGTTTAAAGAAGGTTGTGATATGAAGATGTGATAAATAACCCAGTTCTTTACAGAAAAGAACGTATTTAAGTGCAATGTTTGAAAAGGGCTGCTATTTTATCAGCTATGAAAGGTAGGAAATTACACATTTTCTGTTTCTTTGCTTTCATCTTGCTTTCAATCTAGTTAAACTTTGTTCAAAATACCGACAACACAATAACATTCTATAGTTAGGCATCAGTTTTCAAAACAGAAAATTGAAATTAAGACTTCAGTTTGATTTGCTTACTTTAGGAACTGGCGTGAAAAATAAACTCGGAGAAAATTACTTTGGATTATATTTGCTATTTTGATAAATATTTTAAAAAACACATAATACGTGAACTATAGTGTCACTAGACTTTCCCACATTGGTTACAGCTGCTCTAAATCAGTGTTTTTAATCAGCTAAAAAATGAGAAGCAAAACATATATTTCTACTACTGAAGATCATCCTTAAGAAACTCATGCAGTATCCTGCAGCTGGACTGTCGACAAGTCAGCATCTTGCTTCAGGTCAGTTTGAGAGTAAGTGGAACATAAAGTGCCCCACATAGTACTGAACTAACTTGACTGAGCTTTTTGATCATTATAATATGATGGATGCGTGTAAAGGATGGGCTGAGGGGTGAAACTTGTTGATGATTTCAACAGCTACATAGCCTTGAATGAGTCCTGTGAACATTCCTGTATGTGCTGAAGTTGGGCACAATCAATATGTTTTTCCATAGTTGTTTTCTCTGAGTCTTGCTGTTTGTGACACTGTAGAAGAGACAGAGAGTTTCATTCCAAGTCGCTGGGCTGGGATTGAGAACGGTGCCCCGAACAACATCAGCTTCCAGAACAGCCGTCGATAGAGGAGTTCCTTATGGCCGATAGAGCATGAGGCTTATTGTTTTCTTCCTCTCTTCTTCACTCTTTTTATTTATTTTAAAAATGTTCCTTTATTTGTCTTTTTATTACTCAATAAATGTTCATATTTAAGCGAATTGCTGTGGGCGAGCCTTCTCTTAACTACATTTAACTGAATCCGAAAAGAACTGCCTGGATACACTCTGTGATCCAAGACAATGTATATGCCTAAACTTGCAAAAGATATTTAATAAAATGTCATAGAGTAGGATTGTCAGTAAAGCTGAAGCATGTGGAATAAAATGTTAATGACCATATGGATGTGAAGTTGGTTGTGTGACAGAAAATCGAGACGTGAGGAATGGTGTTTTTCAGATGAGGGAAGATATACAGTAGAATTCCTAGGGGGTTTTCTAGCAACACTGCTTTGCTTTATAGACCTAGACTTGGATTTACGGGAAATAACTTCAAACTCTATACAAAACTTGAATGTATAGTGAACTGTGAGAAGATATTGATAGACTTCAGGAGAATATAGACAGGCTGGTTCAATGGATTGACACCTGATGAATGAGATTTGACAATAGTGTAATGTGAAATGATACATTTTGTGACTGAGAACAAGGAGAGACAACATACAAGAAAGGTTGCAATTCTGAAGAGGACGCAGGAACACATAGGCCGTGGTATACATGTGCAAAAATTATTCAAGGTGGAACGGCAGATTCAGAATGTTTCAAGAGGCATATGGGATCTTGGGCAATATAAATACAGACCTGGAGTACAAAAGCATGAAAGGTATGATTAACCTATACGTACAGTGGCTTGATCTCAACTGGAGAATGGAGTCCAATTCTGGGCAGCACATTTGAAGAAGAATATGAAAGCTTCAGTAAAGCTGTGGAAGACACTTACGAGAAAATTTCTAGAGATATGTATCTTCAGTTACCTGGATGTATTCAAGAAGCTGGGGTTGTTCTTCTTGGAGCAAAACAAGGTTAAGAAAAGATTTGGTGGAGGTATTTAAAATCATAAGCAGTGCGGATAGAATAGTTACAGAGAAACATCTCATTGGTGTAAGATTTGAATATCAAAGGATACCAAATTATGATAACCTCCAAAAGAACCAACGGTGATACGAGAATTTTCAGTAAGTGGTTAGAATATTTAATGACTGTGGTGCTAGCAGATTAAATTGTAGCTTTCAAAAGGAAACTGAGTTTGTACCTATAGAAAAAAAAAACAGAGCTACGGAGAATGGTTGAATATAGACATGATGGCTGAATGGCCCCTTCTGCCATGCAAGTATTCTGTGATTTTTTGAGAGTTTTATGAATACAAAATGAGATTCAGATTGGCAGCTCTATTGAGAGATACTGACTTGAGGCACCTTGGACACCCACCCAAATCAGTAGAAGCGGACCTGGGTGTGGAGATGACTTTTCAGATTTCTGGCCAACTAACGCTTGGTCCTTAAACGGATTGCTGGATGCAATTAATGAAAAGGCCTTTTCTCCATTATAAGGAATGGAGATCTTCGCCGATGACTGCACAACATCAACTCCATACGTGATTACTCAGATACTGACGCAATCGAGGTCCAAATGCAGCAAGACCTAGGCAATACTCTGATTTGGACTACTAAGTAGCAGGTAACATTTATGCTACTCATGTAGGTAATGATCATCCCCACAAGGAGAGATTGTAACCAATGCCCTTGACATTGAATGGTATTACTATTACTGAATCCCTCTCTATCAACATCCTGGGGGTTTAACTACAGACCAGAAACTAAACTGGACCATATTAATACTGTGCCTGCAGGAGCAGTTTAAAGGCTAGGAATCCTGCTGCAAGTAATCCTACATGACTCCCCAAAGACTCTCCACCATCAGGAATATGATAGAATACTCCAACAATACTCAAGGAGCTTAACATCACCTAGGACAAAGCAGTTCACTTGATTGGCACTGTATCCACACACATTCACTTCCTCCAACACTGATGCATAGTGGCAGCACAGCAAAAATTCACCGAGGCTTTTTTGAAAGTATCTTCCAAATCCAAAACTGTTATCATCTAGAAGGACATGGTAATACCATCATCTGATTGTCCCCTCCAAACCACTCGCCACCCAGGCTTAGAAATATATTGCCTTTCTTTTAGGGTCAAAATCCTGGAAGTTCCTCCCTAACATTGTGGGTCTACCTACACCCAAGGACAGCAGCAATTCAAGAGGCAACTTGTCAGTAACTTTTCAAGGGCAAAAGCTTGCTCAGCTGGTGAATATGCCCAGATGAAGTTTAGAAAGTCAGTCAGTTTTTAAAAAATAGTACTAACTTGGAGCCAAGAAGATCAGGCATGTTCAACTGGCTCCACAGCAGTGCTGCAGGTTATTGCTGGCCTACACTTTTTATTTCCTTTGCTGCCTGCACTCTCTCCAGTTCTTACCTATGGACAAACATCCCAACCAACAGCTGCACATGTGCACCAATTTAGCATTTGTAGTGGTGCAGTAGGAAGGGAAGGCAACTGGGATAGCAGCAGGCAAGTGATGCACAGTAGGTACTGCACTAGGCGATAGTTGTTGATCTTGTCAGAAATGTTCAGACCTCAAACATGAATTTAAAGATTGCTCATCACTATGTATAGCAAATCACAAGCATTTTCTTAGAATGTCTCTACAGATAGCAACAAAATGAAAATTACAATATGTTTGTAACCAGTGCAAATAATATCTAATGATTTGGTTTGCTGGAATGTTGTGTAATTTGAAAGAAATGCGAACTGATTAGCTTTTCTTGTATAGTGTTACTAAAACATTGCAATTTAGTATTACTATTAATTGAAAGGTTGTTATTGCATTCCTTCAGGACAGAATGTACTCATTGATGTGTAATACAAAGAAAAGCACAAACTTATGACTTTGAACTGTCCGTTGTATAATCCTTTAGTTTAACCAAAGAAAATGAAGTGAAATATAATAAAGTCTTTTGATCAGCATAATCATTTGGAAAACATACTGCAGCATATTTCTAAATTTGCAACACATTGCAATTTTCACTCAAGTCTTACCTTTAGCCCCAGATCTAGCTCCTTTAATGAATGTCTCACTTCCCGAATTAGAATATTCATTCTTTCACACTCTTGGAAGCAGACCAGAATGTAAGCGGAACGCTCAGTTGTTTTACAGGTTATATCTGCCATATTGTATTCCTCTGGTAGTTTCTCCAATATTTCATCCAAAATAATTTTTACCTTTAAAAGCAGTACAAGTTGATTGTTAAGCATGATTTCTATTCAATTTTACTATTCATTATACTAAAATGTAACTTATAGTAACAAAATTATTTTCCACACTTCTTAATGTGTAAGCCTTTGGATTAATTGTGCTCACCAAATTTTGAATATGAGAACAAACATCTTAATCAGTAAAGCTTGATACTGAATAATAGATATGTCAGATTTTCAACTGTTCAGCAAATTAAAAATATTAAACAAATTGCTTAGTTGGTGCCAATAATCAGCATTCTATTTTGAATACAATGTAAAGGCCAATATGAAATATATTTCACCAATTTTTTTTTTCTGTTCCCCAAATGTTAGGTTCAGTCACAGCCTAATTACTTTTTAGTTCTACATTTTATTTTCATTGATAGGAAATTAATAATGAAAATGTGAGTACCTATAGTCTAACAGAATTGCATTTAATCACAAATTTGTAATGTTCTGACCTTTTCTTCAACAGTTTGTGTTGCGCCTTCACCAGTTAATAAATCTCTGGGCTGCATTTCTAATAAAGTGTGGAGAAGGTTGTCTGAAGTTACAGTCAGGAATTCAATCTCTGCATTTGAGTGGAGACCATAATGTACAGGGCTTTCAGGTGGTAACATTTCATCAATGTACCTATGATAACCATTGTAATCAAGATTTGATGGAGCTACAAAACCAGGAGCCAAAGTAATTTTTCTTTCAAACTGTAACAAAAAAAAATGTGAAAAAATACTCATCATCTTGACATAGTGTATAAGCATATACTTCCTTACACATTTAAACGGCATGCAATTAATATAAGCCTTATCACTAACTTCCAATCGAAGGGAAATGTAGATTTTGGAATAAGAGGAAAAAGGGGTGTCAGGAGGAACCTTCAGAATCTGAAAGCAGGATAACGGCCAGTGGTTTTGTTGATGATCCTTCGTGAGAACTTGCGTAAATATATGACCAACAAACATTAATTACAAGCTTGATTGACTCAAGTCAGTTTCTTTTAATTGTTGAAACAGATGTGCCAATATACAAGGAAATGAAAAGGCATTGGAGGAGTCAAAGGGCTATATTAGGTGGAGGCTACAGGAGATGGCATAAACCAGGAAGGACCAGGTGGCAATATAAGTGTCCAATTCCCAGTACTGGAAAATACTGTCCCCAATTAAGTTGGGGATGGGAAGGTCCTGAAATAGAATTTTGGCTAATGATAGCAGGATGCTGATTAATTTCATTAATCAATTTCAGGATTTCACTAAGTAACTACATAAAAATAAATATCCTGAGTCCAATGGATTTTAGTGATGTTTCAAGTATATAATGGTACCCTATGGCTGCATGGTGACTCCTGAAGGCTCCCAACAAATCCTACTGGTGTTGCTACATGGCCTCAGAGAGGGTGGCCTGCATTGACAGGTACTCCACACAATAGGCCCTGTTATCATATAGTCTGACATCATACACTACCTATTGTTAGCAACCTAACAGTCTCAATTTACAGCTATTCACCCTCCCAGCCAG
This sequence comes from Stegostoma tigrinum, assembly GCF_030684315.1. NCBI lineage: Eukaryota > Metazoa > Chordata > Chondrichthyes > Orectolobiformes > Stegostomatidae > Stegostoma > Stegostoma tigrinum. The sequence continues at coordinate 48,431,590 of NC_081360.1, read as the reverse complement.
ATTGTTATCCACTCTCTCAACAGTCCAACTGCTCCTCTCTCTCTCTCTTTGGGCTTTATCCCCACCTATCATTTACTCCTTACCCCCTCCCCCCACCCTATCTTCTGCATATAAACCAACATTTTCCCAGCTACTATCATTTCTGAGGAAGGGTCACTGGGCCTGAAACATTAACTCTGATTTCACTTCACCTTGCTGCCAGACCTGCTGAGTTTTTCTAGCAATTTCTATTTTTGTTTCTGACTTACAGCATCTACAGCTCCTGTCGTTTTGATAGGTACTCGATGGCTGGTCAAGTTTTTACAAAATGAGGAGTGGGCTGCTAAGGTATCGCCCTATCCTCATCTCTGACCCCCTGTTCCCACTTCTCTGGTGACTGCTTCCTTGTGACCCACAGCCCACCACGTTCATTTGTCTTCAATAATCCTTGATAATCAGGTAGACCTTAGAGCAGTATCAGCAGCAACCACTGCTCCTGGGGGCACTGTTAACAATGGAAGGTTGTTGACCTCTCTCTGACTGACTGACAGCTACGGGTGCAGGGTTTCCACTTCCTGCGGCCAGTTATTGTTGGAGAACTAGTGCTGGTTAGTTAAGTGCCCAAGTGAACTTACATTGCTTCAGTCCCTCGCCATAATGTGACATGGAGCTCCCTGCATTTCTGGAGCAAATGTCCATCAAAATGTGAATAGGAATAGCTTCTAACTAGAAGGGAATTAAGTGAAATGTAAATGATAAAAACAAATACAAAACTGAAAACTGCATTACAAGGTCCAAAGCAAGTTTTCAATTCTCTCAACAGCCTTGATGCTCAATCTCTGTAACATACTCCAATACCACAATCCTTTAAGATATCTGAACATCTTAATTCAAGCCATTTGCGCACCTCCAATCAATGTGCCACCAGTGGCAGCTGTGCCTACAGCTGCTCAGGTGCCAAGCTCTGGAATTCCCTCTCTAATTCTCAGCCTCTTTCTCACTTTCCTCATTTAAGCCATATTAAAACCTATCTCTTTGTCCAAGCTTTGGTTATCTGCCCTAACATCTGCTTAAGTAGCTCCATGTTATAATCAGAGATAATGGGAACTGCAGATGTTGGAAAATCCAAGATAACAAAGTGTGGAGCTGGATGAACACAGCAGGCCTAGCAGCATCTCAGGAGCACAAAAGTTGACGGTTCGGGCCCAGACCCTTACATTTGTGTATTCACACCTCTGAGCAACTTTCCTGGAGGCTACTAGGTGGGAGGTCGGAAGGTTGCATGCCGGTGGTGAGCAGGCAATTATTTCCATTAACAAACCAATAAAAATCTTTTCTGTGTTGTTTCTTAAATTTTATCATGGGATCTATTGAACTTCAGCAGCTCACCAGCTATAAGAAGGTGAAAGTTCACAGGCAGATAAGTAGAGGCTGGAAATGGAAGTCATTGCAAGCAGAGCTTCAACACAGAAAGGATGAAGGAAAATAAAGCACACAAGTGAGCAGCTGGAGGATCTGCAAAGTGTGTGCACATATCAGAAACAGATTACGGAAAAGGACCTTCATGGTCCAAGCTTGGTGGATGCAGAATTAGGGGATAGGGAGGCATTCAGATTGAGGTGCACGAATTATCAACGGATCTCATGCACTCAGATTTTGACACCTCCAATGAAGTGCAGAATATGAGGGAGAGAGAGGGCACAGCCACTGCAAATGGGATTACAGCATATCATAACATATTCATGACACTCAATGGGCTCTCCTACATCTATGGCCAGTTACTGCTCCAGGGTGGAGTAATTTTTCTACTCCATGCATTAGGTGATAACAATACATTCCCTGTAGGTGATGTTGATCAAAAGGTTCATGGTCGCTTCCATTAAGTTACTCATTCTCTATAATGCTCCACACCTGCCCTGATAAAACTTCTCTGAGCTTCATTATCTCTTCCTTCATCGTCATCAAGAAAATAAGCAATGACACTCCACACTGTCTGAATCCACTTGTTGCCACTATGAGTCCATTGGTTCTGCAAGGAAACATCCGCTGTGCTACTGGTCTGCCATAGTCCAGCTGCATTTGCCATTTCAAGATCCAGCATTTTATCAGTTGGAGAGTATATGGCAAGGGACTATTTAGAATGGGCAATGCGGCGAACAATGTTAAGTGACCAGGGTCTTCATTCGGAGATGTAATGTATTTTGCTGTGAAGAGGTGCCTGCCTGTTCACACCTGATGTCCAGACTAGTGACCTCTTCACATTCTACTGGTTTCTTTTGTGATCTTCAGGGCTGCAAGCTTGATATTGTAAATGCCACATCTTGTAAAATCACACCAGGTCATTCAATTGTTTGCAGCATTGCACCTAAACTTGTGTGACCACCCTATAGTTGTTGGCTTCCTCCAGCTATGCCTTCTTAAGACTTGCTGGCTACCGCATCCTGTTACCTGGATGGAGCACTATCTTCCATGCCCTTGTGCCTGGAGGAAGGTAGGGGGGTGGGGGCGGGGGGTGTGGCAGGGAAGAGGTGTCACTGAACATGGGAGACACCCATTCTTTGGAAGATGCCCTTCTTTCTCGTTGTCTCTTCCTTTTAAATTTGATCTTAATGCTTCCATTCATTTAAAAAGGGAGCCTTTGATTAAGCTTCCAAAACTTCTGCCCACCTGCCACCCATTAATGGCAGGCTTGCAGGCTGACAGCAAAAGCCACTTGTCTAGCCTACCACTGTCCATGCACCACACAACCTGATCAGGAAAGTAAACTTGATACTTCTTCCCATCCATTCAAATTCAGACTCCCTGTCTCTCCGAGCTTACATTCAGTCTGTTTGGAAAAATGCAAGCAACCGATGATAGAAAAGTACTGGAAGTTGTGAAGTTTTAATTTAATTCATAGTGCAATACTAGGTCCATTCGGGTCAGGTGGGACAAACAAAAATTCAATTTCCCTATGGCAGTTAAATTTTTTCAATAATTTCTCAGACCGCTTCAGGCAGGTTGGCTTTTGTGCCCTCCATGGTCATTAGCATGCCTTGACTATGTACTGACACTCCGGTTTAGTGGAATTATATTCAAGGTCACAATTTTGTTACTCAGATACTCAAACTTCTTCAGTAACTTGGGTCCTTTATAACCAAGGCACCACTTTGTGTAAATGATTATGATACAGGGAGTGAAAACCGTGTAGGCCACGTCCCAAGCACATGCAATCTTTCTTATTGCTGTTGAACACTTACCAGAGGAGGCAGCCATATGGGCTGACATCAGCCAACCTGACAGGGGCAAGGTAAGTGGGGCTAAGCACAAAGTGAAGCTTAACCCAAAAGGCTCTCTTTTCTGCTTGCATCATCGTCCCATACAAGCCTTTCGTAAAATAGGTATCAGTGGTATGCATTCTCATAGTTGCGAATGAGAGGTCAGTGAGCTGATGATGTGTGAGCTGCTGTTGTAGCCTCTTTTATAATTCAGTATGAATCCTGGCAGATGTGTGAGAGGCAGTACCACTGAGATGACAGTACCACTGAGATCACAGTAAAACTACACTGTTAGCTGCAACAAAGTGACAGACATTAAGCACACATGAGGCAGCTGATGGAGATATCTGGCATCCAACCTTCCGTGCACCAGTCCTCTCCAGTGACAAGCTTATGAAGTTTCCCAGATTCATGGGGCATGGAGTAGTGCAATTCAAATCCTGGAAGAGCACACCAGATCATTCATCCTCTTGTGCCACCCGCAAGCTCTGGCATCTTTCTTTAAATGCACAGGCCCTCTGTTTTTTTTTAAACCAAATCTGTTTGGACATATCATGAAACACCTCCAGGGCAGGTGGGACTTGCACATGCATCTTCTGGCGCAGAGGTAGGGACACCTCACAACTGTGAGGCAAGATGCTAAACTGATGTGGATCAAGACACTATTGAGATATGAACACAGATTAATCGACTAAGCAATGGCATACAACCTCAAACCAGGAGTCAGCAGAAGCAATCAACAGGATTTGAACATATTTGGGAGTCCTCAAGGGATTGACTCATCCATCACCAAAATAACTCTGCCAAGACTGCATGCAAAAATCAATCTGTTTGGACATATTATGACATATCTCCATGACTATCATATTCTTAGGTGGGACTTGAACCTTGATAGGCCCAGTGGTAGAGACATACCAATGCACTAGAAAGGCCTCAGGGCACAAGGCATCTGTATGCAGGCTTATATCAGTAATTGCCTACAATTGATTAATAGGTGGTGAAAGACAGGGACATTTGTTGAATCAGGATCTTAATTTCAACGCTATTTTGGGAAGCCGCCATAATTCTCTTGTATACAAATTAAAATATTGTAATTGTGTGACAAAACTATCCACAATGTTGTAGAAACCTTTGAGGAAATAAAATTTTAAAAATGTCAGATGCTTACTTTTGATTTATTTCATGTCAATAATTCTCAAACTGTACAGCATGGTTAAATGCTGCAATAAAATGCAAGAAAAAATCCATAAGTCACAATCTACCTCATCTAATACTACACTGGCAAAATACTAGCAATGCTGAAAATCTGAGAGAAAATTAATTAAAGATTAAGGTTAGTTGTACTGCAAGACCATTAATTTGGTATGTTAATTCTGTTTCTCTCTCCAAATGTAACCTGACCCTCTAATTCATCCCCTGATATACAACCACCAACTTGATTCATCAGAAGTTTGAACTCCAACAAAGGTATGCAGCACGGCAAATAAGTAAGTGAAAAATAGGAAAGGAGACAGAAAATTCGTGTGACATGAAGAGGAGAGAAAAAACACAGCTGAAAAAAGACAGAAAAATGGAGGAGAAATAGAAGTGGTTGAGAAGAACGATAATGCAAGATTTATTGCTGTTCAGCTTACACTTACTAACGTCCATTGTTTGTGAATTCATCATTTACATAAAATATGAGAACATGGGAAGGCTAATATTTTATGAATAAATTGTTTTCACATTGGTATCGATGAAAATTGGAAAAGGTATTATCTCAATATTATTCTGTATGAGACAAGTGGGAACAAATTTCCAGTAGGGGGAGCCCTAGTTCCAGTAACTTGAAATTTCAGACAGCCTGTAAAATTGAGAATCACATTCACCTGGTTAGGCTGCATGTACTCTTCTAGGTAAGTACGGCATAGTCTTCTGTCCCAGTCATCAGTAATATGGCCTCCATAAATAATTTCACCAAACAGATAACGTAAATCTTCCCATGGTACCTAAGACCGCAAATAATTTAGTCAGACGTCACATTTCAAACAAAACTATGAATATATTCTATATTTATGAAAGCGTATCAGTATATTTTATTAACATTGTCATAATAATCTTAACTCCATGAGACTTATTCTATAATAAAGAAAAGGGAAGCAACTGCTAAATAATAAACAAGGTTACTGTCAACAGCAATCTCACAGCTCCTGTATAAAATAATTAGTAATCCATAACAGATCGAATAAATGTAATAGCCCACCCACTGATGATGCCTTCTTGATATTCTTCCAGTCATCAACAAATAATTAACTGATTTTTTTTTAACACATCATTACAGTAACGCAGCACCACTGGCTTAGGACTTCATAACCTTAAAACAAATTTGTCATCTGTCTGATAATGTGAAAACTAAGCCTGTTCAATAACAGAAGTAAATTTCATCTACCCTCTTATTCACACACTTATAAAACCTTCTGCCCCGTTATCTGCTAGGCAGCCTAAAAAGTTAATGAAAAGCAGGGTTACTATTGCAGAAAACATTTGTATTAGTAACTCATTAATATTTATACAGCTATGGAAATTGGAATAACATTCCAACTTGACACTAAATAAAGAAAAGCTTGCACCATGCAGACAGTATTGTCATGCTGGGGTGGTGCTTAACCCAGATACCAGAAATCAGGAGATTTCTCCAAAAGTTCTTTCTGGTACTCAGAATCCAGTTTACACTACAGAAGTAGTAATAGGGAAACCAATGGGACTAAAGATCGAGAAGCTATCTGAACCTGATGGGATGCAACTAAGATATTAAAGGAGATAGCAAAAACTGCAGATGCTGGAGTCAGAGTCAACACTGTGTGGAGCTGGAGGAACACAGCAGGTCAGACAGCATCAGAGGAGCTGGAAAGTTGATGTTTCAGGTCAGGACCAACTCGGATATTAAAGCTACAGAGATAGCTGATGCACTGACAATCTTGCAGAAGTTGTTAGTTTCTGGAGAATTCTCACAGGATTGGAAAACTGCCAATGTAGCACATTTATTCAAAAAGGGAAGGATACAAAAGACAGGTAATTATAGGCCTCTCCAGTATCTGCTCCTTTATCCATCTTCCATCCACCTCCCCACCCTCTCTATTTATTTCAGAATCGCCTTCTCCTCCCCCATTTCTGAAAAAGGGTCCAGACCCGAAACTTCAGCTTTCCTGCTCCTCTGATGCTTGCTTGGCCTGCTGTGTTCATCCAGCTCTACACCTTGTTAACTATAGGCCAGTTAGGTTAACAACTATTGTAGGGAAAATAAAGAATAAAACAGTAGCATTTAGAAATACATAATGTGGCCATAAGGCATCAGCATGGCAGACAAATATACTAGGACTCTTCAGGAGTTATCAAGCAGGATAGAGAAAGGGGAAGCAGCGGATATAACATATTTGGACTTTCATAAAGTGTTTGGTAAGGTACTACTCATGGACTACTTAATAAGAGCCCATAGTGTTGAAGGTAGTGTATTATCATGGACAGAAGAGTGACTGATAAGCAAATGATAGAATTGGAATAAGGGGGACATTTTCAGAATGGCAGTGACTCAGGGATAAATTATATGTTAATGACTTTGGATGAGGAAATGAACACATTGTAATCACAAAAGATGATATAAAAGTGTGAAGAATAGAAGAGCTGACTATTATTTAAATTGAGAAAGGCTGCAGAAAGCTACAAAACAGACACATTTGGGAGTTCTCATCCATGAGTCACAAAGAGCAAGCATCTAAGTTAAGCAGGTACCAGAAGGCAAACGGATTGTTGGTCTTTACTTCCAAGGAAATGGAGTATAAAATTAGGGAAATTTTGCAAAAACTATACAAGGCACTTGTCGAGGCCATAGCCTGGCATACTGTGAACTGTTTGTCCCCCTTATCTAAGGAAAGATCAATGGGCATTAGCAGTATTCCAGGGAATGGTCATTAGGCTGATACCAGGTACGGATGGACTGTCTTATGAGGAGAAGTCGAGTTGGTTGGGCCAATACTAATTGGAATTTAGAACAATGAGGCAACCTTATTGAAAGGTATAAAACTCTCAGGAGACTTCACAGGGCAGATGTGGTAGCAAATTCAGGACCAAAGGGCATTATCTCAGAATAACAGGTTGCACAGATGAGGAGAAATCTCTTTTCTCAGTTTATGAATTTGTGGACTCCTTTACTGCACAGGGCCACAGAGGCCGGGTCATTACACAAATTCAAAGGTAAAGTAAGTGAGACTTTTCAAATCAGTAAGGGATTAAAAAATTATAGGGAAAAGACAGCAAGGTGGAAGTAAAGATGGTCAGATCAGCGATGATGTTACTGAATTGTAACACTCAAATGGACTCAATGGCCTAATTATGCTACAACATTTTATAGTCTTATTAACACTTAAGTTCTAGAAAAATATCTTCTGCTCAATTGATCTATTTTTTTGTAGGAATTGTTCATGGGTCTTTTTTATCCTTTAAACTAACTTGCTCTTTAAGTGAGACAAAAATACTAAGTTTGTAGAAAATAGGAAAATATAGTTTAAATGATGACACACAAAGGTTAGAAGTTCAATGTATTTTTGCTATATCTTGGTAGATGTATGTCCAAATGCCAAAACTGTTCTCAATACATCAATTTCAGCTTACAGATGTCAGGCTGACTGAAAAGAATGGAAAAGTCACTAAGCACAACAGAATGAAATCCATCAGCTGAGACATAACTACTGCAATCGAGAAATCAGGGAGGGCTGGCAGTTCAGTAATAGTATTGGATCACTGTTAGAGAATAATGGTGATATGTCTGCTCATAGCATCATAGTCTTGCCTGTTCTTCCAGCCATATCTTAATGGTTTAATCATAATATTTGAGCCCTAGCCATTAGGTATAATGTGCCATCAATGAAGTACATTAATTCATGCACTGCTGCATAGAGTTCATAAAGAATTTAACAAAACTTGATAATGACCATTTTCTTTGCTTATCAGTGAGATGGCTAAGAAAACAGTTCTATGAATCCCAAGAATGTAACAAAATAGCCCTTTTCCACACAACATATGAAAGTTTGGTGAATTTGAAACTTTGGGAAGAAAACAGGGAACACATTTCAAAATGCATTGGAAATAGGCACCACTCACACGGTTTTTCATCATATTCAATTGGTTCCAATACAAAGTTCTAAAGTTAAGTAATTCTGATTATCAGATGGTTGGCTAATTTTGTAATTTTCAGTGCTTCTTACATTTTCAGACTTGTGACCAGAAGAATACTAGCTATCCAAACATGAGCCTCACCACTTTATGCAATAACAATCATGGTCAATCCAAGTACAGAATTGTTCAACTGCTGTTTCAAAGTCAGCCAGCAGAAGCTATTTAAAATTATTTAAGAGTCCTGGGACACTCCATACAAACTAACAGAACAGAAATGCCACTTAAACTTCATTTTAAGAGTTGCAAGGTGGGATGCAGATAGGCTGTAGTGCAATGAACGACTGATCAAAAGAATGATAGTGAGAGATAGTTTCCAGGTGGACTTCTCATTATACTCCAAAAGACAGTCATGATTTGAGTTATTTCGATTGTGACTGATTTAGATCAAAATAACTTGATGTTATATTCCCCAAACACTCATAACATACTGTATAAACGAGAATTCCTTTCAGTTAATTTGAATACAATTAGAATTTCAGTTATCTGCACAGTACCTGAGAATTAGCTTCTAAATAGCTGAATAAAATATGGACTGAGATAGTTAGGTCTCCAGTATTAAAAGGATACTTCCGATTCCAGCCCTGAGGTCCAAATTTACGCCGTTCAGCAACACAGGCATGAAAGTAGCACAGTGAAAACAGTATTGTTTTAAACTCATGTTCACGAGAGCATTGATCCAGAGTATCCTGTGATGAAGGGTATACAAAGTACGCTTAGTGTAACAAATGTATATCATTTTCATAAAATAGGAAAAACAAAACCTGATCTGGATTTTTGGTTCAGAAGATCAAAATTTAAACAATCCTCAGATTAGATAGCCAGATTTGCACAAATGACATAAACAAAATGTCATCTTCACTAAAATTTAAATAATGAATTCATTCTCCTATCACTAGAAAAAACATTTTTAAAATTACAGCAGATGTCACAATACAGTTGTCATCCAGAGGTGAAGGTAGGCTTTTTATTTGGTTTTCAGAGTAAGCACAGTATCATGATAATTGCAGCCTTTGTGCTCTTTTCATCCACGAGTAAAGTGTCAGCAAAGAATTTGCTTTCGTTATGTAGTGTGGTTCAGGCCAGGACTGTCTGCAGGTATAGCTACTGTAGAACCAGACCATCACATCTCACATTCTAAATTTGTAAATAACCAGGAAAGTAAGTGGTTAAGATAAAACAAAGATTTCAATTAAGTTTGCTTTGCTAAGTTACTTTCTGGCAAAAAAAATCCCCACGCTCGTTACTTTTGGACATGAGGATTCTCTAAATCAAGTAGGTTTTCCTATCTTCCCAAAACTCTAGTCCATCTCTTGATGAAAAGTTGACCCTCTCCCAGGCCTGACCAATAATAGGAAAACAGAAGTGTGCAATTGTGATTTCATTTCCTTCACTGCTTGCGGAAAAGTGTTTTGTTTCCACTCGGTATCTGCACATAACAAGATGTAAAGTTCAGCAACTCTGCCTGCTCTCTTAGATACAACACTCAACACTATCCTAGCAATGGATCAGCATGATTGGGCTTCTGTGGTACTAGGCCACACTTAACTTTTTGTAGATCACAAAAATAATATACACCACTTTTAGCTTGAAAGGTACTGTTGAAGAGTTGAAAAGGAACTTGCATTAAAGACTAATGTAAACATACTCTTCTACAAAAGTGGCCAAAAAGAAAATGCATGACAGTAGGGCCTCCCCATTCCTCTTGCTTCAGCAATGCTGATGTCCCAAATCAAAATTTCAGAACTATCGTTTTAATAATATGGTTAAACAGCATTCAAGAAAAATGTCACATTTCCTCGATCCCCATTTTTCTTCTGCTATATGCATAGAACATTTAAGTTGTACAACATTTCTTATTGTTCGCCAAAACAGTGGATATCAGTCATACCTGGTCAAAACTGTCCAAAGCCGCATGGAGATTAGCTAGCATACCAGTTGGTGGTTCATTGGTAATTTTAACCGAATTCTCAAGGATTCCTTGCGGTATAATGTGCTGTTCAGGTGTTGGAGCAGATTCTGCACTCATGAACACACGGTAGTCTGGATGGGATCCTTCACTGTACTCCTCAAGCAGCTTTTCTAAATTGCTTAGCCACTTAGCAACTAAGTGAATATTCTGCAAAGCCATTTGAACAATTTTTTTTGTCGTTAAAAATTTGATACATTCAAATATATTGCATACACTTACTAAATTTTTACTTCAGTTGGTAATAACTAAAACATTGTGAAGCCATTTAGAGGGCAACAACATTACACGCTGACCTGCACATTGTACATGACACAGATCTGCGGACCCCCTAATCCTTGGTGAGTCTAATGCACCATCTTCCTTGTGTGCTGTACACTGTCCTGACCCACACATTGCTGAACACTCAATTCAAACTAGCAGCTTTGCACACGGATGCCAGGAGAAGAACAGGAATGTTTCACCACAAACGACAACGGTGTCAGCAAAACACATTGCTCTATATATAACCTGTTTATCTTGCTCCCTCATGCTGCTCATAGGCTCTTAACACAGACAGTGACCAATGATAGTTCTTGTAAATTAGGCATCATGTTGGCACAGTGACATTCGGAGCTATGCAGAGACTCAAACAAATGGATATGGTGTAAGACCAATCAATTTTATCCAAATGTGACATGTTACCTATTGTGCACTATCACCATACCAGCAATGTGTCCTCAAGAGGCTTTCCTCTTCCTCTCTTTCTCCCCTTTGATGTTTTATTCATAGAGACATACAAAATCGAAACATGCCCTTTTGGCCCACCATGTCTATGCCGACCAACAAACAATACAGTTCACTACTTCCATTTATCTGCACTTGGTCCACAGCCTACTACGCTCCAGCATTTTAAATCATTATCTAGATGCATCCGAAACGTGGCAGAAGTACATGCCTTTCGGGAAGCCCGTTCCATATATCTACTGCTGTCTGGGTGAAAAATGTGTACTCTGATCCTCTTTAAATCTTTGGTTTTAGACACATCTGCCATGGGTGTCCCTGATTCAGCACCAGGGCTGGAGAGACCCTGCTCGGCGCTACAGCTCACTGCCTCAGAGGTTTAGTTGGACAACCGTGAAGGCATGTGTGTCTGGACAGCCCCAAGATACTGGGGGAGATTGAAGGACTCAACTGGACCCTCCTTGGCTAGAATGTCCAAGGATTGGAAGGTGGCAGGCAGGTTGGAGTTGGACAGCCTGGCCACACTGATGTCTGGAGAATAGACATCTGAGGAGCTATCTGTAGTTCCTGCTCTGGCTGGGTGACTCCGGGCACAGCCTTGTCTCCTCAGGAGGACGGGCCACATGGACTACTCACCAAGCTTCCCCTGTCACCATGTCTTTGGTCATGAACATCAATGACTGGGAAATGGAATGCAGGCGTGTGCTTCTCTAGCAGACTCTGAGGGTACTGGTTTGGTGTTTTCATGGCAATTACCAACCTCTCCCCAAGCGACAACTGCACGCTTGAGGCAGCTGGATGGTCAGAGCATAGCTATATCCATGCAGGTCCTTTGCAATGATTTCACTGCCTCCCAGTTACCTGTCTGATGCTTCTGTTCCTCCGGTGCATGTGGACAAAGTCCCCGGATTGCCAGTTTACATAGAATCCTCTCCTGCCTGGTCATCAGCAGGTGCCTGGTCTCTGGCAGTCCTGAGTGCATTTCTTCTTCAACCACCTACAGAGCTGCTATGCTGAGGGAGTCCCTGCTGGAGCTCCCAAGATTTCAAAACAAGACATTCTCACCAAGGTGTCAGAATCTCAATAGGTGTGGGGAGAAGGCATCTAAACTTCCTGTGGCACTGTCAGCCACTCACCTGGACTTAGGAGATGCCATTTACCCAAGTGGTGACCTTTGACCAGAGAGCCAGTGTCTGGTAACATGGCCGTGTATGCTGATCCTCTGGGAAGGGGCTGCCCTCTTCTCGATCATCCTATCAGCTTGGATCTCTAGGTGTCTACCACCTTTCCCAATACCTTCAGACTGAACATCCATCACCAAGCCAAGCAGCATCAGAATGCCAGTGCACATCTAGGGGTGCAATGGACATTACATTATGATGTGGCTGCCAAGTCTATGGAACAGTGAATCATGGAATGGGGGACAAGGGAAAAGGGCTAATATGGTTCTGCAGCAAGGACAGCATTTGGTCCTCAGTAGGGGCTCTTCTTGTGGAAGGGACAACTATTGCCAACCTCTGGCCCTTCATGCTGGAATGCCATAAACAACCTATCTGCTACTGAGTGAATACCACAGCAGTGGTATTAAGGACCTCAATTAGTGGCAGCACACATGGGGTTACACTTTCTCAGAAGTATTTAGATTATATTGTAGTATTACAAACACTTTGATGCCTTTTAAATCAAATAATGGAAACCACATCCATTACAGTACAAACATACTTCACACAGCCTAACATGCCTGCAGAATAACCCAGTATCCTTCTTTAGCTGCATTTGTCATAGCTTGTTCAGCGATTGCTTCTTGTCCCTGGCCAAGGGATACATTATGGAGTTTTCCAGAATCTATGGTGAAGCCAAGTTTTTTTCCTAAGTGATATAAAAATACATATCAGGGAAATATTTGTTCAAAAAATTCATTTAAATCTAAACAAGTGAAGGTAAACAGCTTAGTGAAAGTCAGGCTGTCTTTACCCATTCTGTTAATGTTAGCAAACATTAGCATCTACATAATACATGAGAGGCAATGGCCTAGTGATATTTTTGTTGGACTATTAATCCAGACACCCAGGTAATGTTCTGGAGACCCGGGCTTGAATCCTGCCACAGCAGATGATGGAATTTGAATTCAATAAAAATATCTGGGATTAAAAGTCTAATGATGACCATGAATCCATTGTCGATTATCAAGAAAAACCCATCTGGTTCAGTAATGTCCTTTGGGAAGAAAACTGCTAACTTTTATTGGTCTGGCCTGGCCTACAGGTGGCTCCAGAGCCACAGCAATGTGGTTGACTCTTAGCTGCCCTCTGGGCCGTTAGGGATGGGCAATAAATGCTGCCTACCCAGCAATGCCCTCATCCCATGAATGCATGCATAAAGGAACTTCATGTTGAATGTCATTGCTGCAAGTATTGGAAGCTGAAGATGTGTTGCCAATATACTACTTAAATATCAATACTTATTTATGTTGCACCTTGTCAGTGATTTACAAAATTTCTCAATTGATAAAATTTGCGTCACAGCATGCCACACAAACAATTTTACTAAAATTATAACCTGTTCTAAGGACCGTATCTTTTTATTTTTATATCTTTAAAAACCATGGACTGCAATGCAAAGAGCTGTTTTTGAAAACAGAGATTTACCAGGATGCGTGCATACTTTTACAGAAAGGAATTTGATATCTATTGTGAATACCATTTACGTGGCTGACGGTTCATGCAACATGCGAATAATCGGTAGTAAGGGAGTAGTTTACAAGTGAAGCTAATTGATTCTCAGCAAACTGAGCAGGTTGGAACTGGAGAGACAATGGGAACTGCAGATGCTGGAGAATCCAAGATAACAAAGTGTGGAGCTGGATGAACACAGCAGGCCAAGCAGCATCTCAGGAGCACAAAAGCTGACGTTTCGGGCCTAGACCCTTCATCAGAGAGGGGTTGGGGAGAGGGAACTGGAATAAATAGGGAGAGAGGGGGAGGCGGACCGAAGATGGAGAGAAAAGAACATAGGTGGAGAGGAGAGTATAGGTGGGGAGGTAGGAAGGGGATAGGTCAGTCCAGGGAAGATGGACAGGTCAAGGAGGCGGGATGCGAGGTGGGAAATGGAGGTGCAGCTTGAGGTGGGAGGAGGGATGGGTGAGCGGAAGAACAGGTTAGGGAAGCAGAGACAGGCTGGGCTGGTTTTGGGATGCAGTGGGGGGGGGGACGAGCTGGGCTGGTTTTGTGATGCAGTGGGGGGAGGAGGGGAAGAACATAGAATATAGAATATAGAACATAGAACATTACAGAAGAGTACAGGCCCTTCATCCCTCGATGTTGTGCCGACCTGTCATACCGATCTCAAGCCCATCTAAACTACACTATTCCATGTACATCCATATGCTTATCCAATGACGACTTAAATGTACCTAAAGTTGGCGAATCTACTACTGTTGCAGGCAAAGCATTCCATTCCCTTACTACTCTCCGAGTAAAGAAACTACCTCTGACATCTCTCCGATATCTTTCACACCACAATTTAAAACTATGCCCCCTCGTGCTCGTCATCATCATCCTAGAAAAACCCGATCTAACCCTCTGATTATTTTATATGTTTCAATTAAGTCACCTCTCAACCTTCTTCTCTCCAATGAAAACAGCTTCAAGTCCCTCAGCCTTTCCTCGTAAGACCTTCCCTCCATACCAGGCAACATCCTAGTAAATCTCCTCTGCACCCTTTCCAAAGCTTCCACATCCTCTTCATAATGCGGTGACCAGAACTATACATAATACTACAACTGCAGCCGCACCAGAGTTTTGAACAGCTTCACCATAACCTCTTGGTTCCGGAACTCGATCCCTCTATTAATAAAAGTTAAAACACTGTGTGCCTTCTTAACAGCCCTGTTAACCTGGGTGGCAACTTTCAAGGATCTGTGTACATGGACACCGAGATCTCTCTGCTCATCTACACTACTAAGAATCTTACCATTAGCCCAGTACTTTGCCTTCTGGTTACTCCTACCAAAGTGCATCACCTCACACTTGTCTGCATTAAACTCCATTTGCCACTTCTCAGCCCAGCTCTGCAGCTTATCTATGTCTCTCTGCAACCTATAGCATCATTCGTCACTATCCACAACTCCACCAACCTTAGTGTCGTCTGCAAATTTACTAACCCATCCTTCTACGCCCTCATCCAGGTCATTTATAAAAATGACAAACAGCAGTGGACCCAACACCGACCCTTGTGGTACACCACTAGTAACTGGTCTCCAGGATGAACATTTCCCATCAACTACCACCCTCTGTCTTCTTTCAGCAAGCCAATTTCCGATCCAAACTGCTATATGTCCCACAATTCCATTCCTCCGCAATTTGTACAATAGCCTATTGTGGGGAACCTTATAGAACGCCTTGCTGAAATCCATATACACCACATCAACCGGTTTACTCTCATCTACCTGTTTGGTCACCTTCTCAAAGAACTCAATAAGGTTTGTGAGGCATGACCTTCCCTTCACAAAACCGTGCTGACTATCCCTAATCAATTTATTCTTTTCTAGATGATTATAAATCCTATCCCTTATAACCTTTTCCAACACTACCAACAACTGAGGTAAGGCTCACTGGTCTATAATTACCAGGGTTGTCTCTACTCCCCTTCTTGAACAGGGGAACCACATTTGCTGTCCTCCAGTCATTTGGCACTATTCCTGTAGACAATGACGAGTTAAAGATCAATGCCAAAGGCTCAGCAATCTCCTCCCTGGCTTCACAGAGGATCTGAGGATAAATCCCATCCGGCCCAGGGGACTTATCTATCTTCACCCTCTGAAGGATTTCTAATACCTCTTCCTTGTGAACCTCAATCCCACCTAGTCTAGTAGCCAGTATCTCAGTATTCTCCTCGACAACATTGTCGTTTTCTAGAGTGAATACTGGCGTTCATTTAGCGCTTCCCCTATCTCATCTGACTCCACACACAACTTACCACTACTATCCTTGATTGGGTCTAATCTTACTTTCGTCACTCTTTTATTCCTTAAATACCTATAGAAAGCCTTAGGGTTTACCCTGATCCTATCCGCCAACAACTTCTCATGTCTCCTCCTGGCTTTTCTGAGCCCTCTCTTTAGGTCTTTCCTGGTCTGCTCGTAGCTCTCAGGTGCCCTAACTGAGCCTTCACATCTCATCCTAACATAAGCCTTCTTCTTCCTCTTAACCAGAGATTCCACCTCCTTCGTAAACCACGGCTCCCGCATTCTACAGCTTCCTCCCTGCTTGACAGGTACATACTTATCTAGGACACACAGGAGCTTTTCCTTGAATAAGCTCCACATTTCTAATGTGCCCATCCCCTGCAGTTTCCTTCCCCATCCTATGCTCCCTAAATCTTTCCTAATCTCATTGTAATTGCCTTTCCCCCAGCTATAACTCTTGCCCAGTGGTATACACCTATCCCTTTCCATCACTAAAGTAAACATAACAGAATTGTAGATAATAAAGTGTGAAGCTGGATGAACACAGCAGGCCAAGCAGCATCTCAGGAGCACAAAAGCTGTAACAGAATTGTGATTGCTATCACCAAAGTGCTCACCTACTTCCAAATCTAACACCTGGCCAGGCTCATTACCCAGTACCAAATCTAATGTGGCTTCGCCCCTTGTTGGCCTATCTACATACTGTGTCAGGAAGCCCTCCTACACACCCTGGGCAAAAACTGACCCATCTATATTACTCGAACTACAGTGTTCCCAGTCAATATTTGGAAAGTTGAAGTCCCCCATGACAACTACCCTGTCTCTCTCACTCCTATCGAGAATCATCTTTGCTATCCTTTCCTCTACATCTCTGGAACTCTTCAGAGGCCTATAGAAAACTCCCAACAGGGTGACCTCTCCTTTCCTGTTTCTAACCTCAGCCCATACTACCTCAGTTGACGAATCCCCAAACATCCTTTCTGCAACTGTAATACTGTTCTTGACCAACAATGCCACACCTCCGCCCCTTTTATCATCTTCTCTGTTCTTAAAGAAACATCTAAATCCCAGAACCTGCAACAACTATTCCTGTCCCTGCTCTATCCATGTCTCCGAAATGGCCACAACATCGAAGTCCCAGGTACTAACCCATGCTGCAAGTTCACCCACCTTATTCTGGACGCTCCTGGCATTGAAGTAGACTCACTTCAATCCAACTTCTTGCTTGTTGGTGCCAACTTGCTTCCCTGAAACTTTATTTCGGACCACCCTACTCTCAACCTTTTCTATAGTCGAACTACAATTTTGGTGCCCATCCCCCTGCTGAATTAGTTTAAACCCACCTGAATAGCCTTAGCAAATTTCCCCCCCAGGATATCGGTACCCCTCTGTTTCAGGTGAGGTCCCATCTACCCCAGAAAGAGCCCCAATTATCCAAGAATCCAAAACCCTCCCTCCTGCACCATCCCTGTAGCCACGTGTTCAACTCCTCTCTCTCCCTATTCCTCGCCTCACTAGCACGTGGCACGGGCAACAAACCAGAGACAACAACTCTGTTCGTCCTAGCTCTCAGCTTCCATCCTAGCTCCCTGAATTTCTGCCTTAAATTCCCATCTCTCTTCCTACCTATGTCATTGGTGCCAATGTGGGCCACGACTTGGGGCTGCTCCCCCTCCCCCTTAAGGATCCCAAAAACATGATCAGAGACATCACGCACCCTGGCACCTGGGAGGCAACACACCAACTGTGAGTCTCTCTCGTCCCCACAGAACCTCCTATCTGTTCCCCTAACTACGGAGTCCCCAGTGACTAATGCTCTGCTGCTTTTCCCCCTTCCCTTCTGAGCAGCAGGGACAGAATCTGTGCCAGAGACCTGTGCCCCACTGCTTTTCCCTGGTAAGTCGTCCCCCCCCAACAGTATCCAAAACGGTATACGTATTGTTGAGGGGAATGGCCACAGGGGATCCCTGCACTGCCTGCAGGTTGCCTTTCTGTCCCCTGACCGTAACCCATCTGCCTTTTTCCTGTACTTGAGGAGCGACTAACTCCCTGTAACTCCTCTCAATAACCCCCTCTGCCTCCCGAATGATCCGAAGTTCATCCAGCTCCAGCTCCAGCTCCCTAACGCGGTTTTCAAGGAGCCGGAGTTGGGTGCACTTCCCGCAGATGTAGTCAGCAGGGACACTAGTGGTGACTCTTACCTCCCACATTCTGCAGGAGGAACATTCAACTGCCCTGACCTCCATTCCCATTATTCTAAATTCCCAAGACTTAAAAAATAAAGAATAAAAAATAAACTTACTACCTTAGCAATCAGGCACACAGAACCTTTTTTTCTGGTTAGAGGAGGAGGATGGGTGGGAGACACTACCCGGGTAGTGTTTCGGGTAACGCAACCACACAAAGATATTACCTCACTCACTCACCAGTCCCGTGTCGGCTCCTGCTCAGCGTACCCCAGCGAACTGGGCTGGTTTGGGGATGCAGTGGGGGAAGGGGAGATTTTGAAGCTTGTGAAGTCCACATTGATGCCATTGGGCTGTAGCGTTCCCAAGCCGAATATGAGTTGCTGTTCCTGCAACCTTCGGGTGGCATCATTGTGGCACTGCAGGAGGCCCATGATGGACATGTCATCTAAAGAATGGGAGGGGGAGTGGAAATGGTTCGCGACTGGGAGGTGCGAACCGAGCGGAGGTGTTCTGCAAAGCGGTCCCCAAGCCTCCGCTTGGTTTCCCCAATGTAGAGGAAGCCACACCGGGTGCAATGGATACAATATACCACATTGGCAGATGTGCAGGTGAACATCTGCTTGATGTGGAAGGTCATCTTGGGGCCTGGGATGGGGGTGAGGGAGGAGGTGTGGGGGCAAGTGTAGCACTTCCTGCGGTTGCAGGGGAAGGTTCCGGGTGTGGTGGGGTTGGAGGGGAGCGTGGAGCGGACAAGGGAGTCACGGAGAGAGTGGTCTCTCCGGAAGGCAGACAAAGGTGTGGATGGAAAACTAGTTTGGGTGGTGGAGTCGGATTGTAGATGGCGGAAGTGTCGGAGGATGATACGTTGGAACCGGAGGTTGGTGGGGTGGTATGTGATGGGTGGGGATCCTCTGGGGGTGGTTGTGGCGGGGGCGGGGTGTGAGGGATGTGTTGCGGGAAGTGCGGGAGACGCAGTCAAGGGCGTTCTCGACCACTGCGGGGGGAAAGTTGCGGTCCTTGAAGAACGTGGACATCTGGGATGTGTGGGAGTGGAATGCCTCATGCTGGGAGCAGATGCGGCGGAGGCGGAGGAATTGGGAATAGGGGATGGAATTTTTGCAGGAGGGTGGGTGGGAGGAGGTGTATTCTAGGGAGCTGTGGGAGTCAATGGGCTTGAAATGGACATCAGTTTCTAGCTGGTTACCTGAGATGGAGACTGAGAGGTCCAGGAAGGTGTAGCATGTGTTGGAGATGGCCCAGGTGAACTTGAGGCTGGGGTGGAAGGTGTTGGTAAAGTGGATGAACTGTTCAAGCTCCTCTGGGGAGCAAGAGGCGGCGCCGATGCAGTCATCAATGTAACGGAGGAAGAGGTGGGGTTTGGGGCCTGTTTAGGTGCGGAAGAGGGACTGTTCCACGTAACCTACAAAGTGGCAGGCATAGCTGGGGCCCATGCGGGTACCCATGGCCACCGGCTTTGTCTGTAGGAAGTGGGAGGAATCGAAAGAGAAGTTGTTGAGGGTGAGGACGAGTTCGGCTAGGCAAATGAGGGTGTAAGTGGAGCGGGATTTGGTCAGGCCTGCGGGACAGGAAGAAGCGGAAGACCTTGAGGCCAACTGCATGAGGAATACAGATGTATAGGGACTGGACGTCCATGGTGAAAATGAGGTGTTGGGGGCCAGGGAATTGGAAGTCCTGGAGGAGGTGGAGGGCGTGGGTGGTGTCACGGACGTAGGTGGGGAGTTCCTGGACCAAAGGGGAGAAAATGGAGTCCAGATAGGTGGAGATGAGTTCAGTGGGGCAGGAACAGGCTGAGACAATGGGTCGACCAGGGCACGCAGGTTTGTGGATTTTGGGAAGGAGATAGAAACGGGCTGTGTGGGGTTGCCCTCCGCTCCATCCCCAACCTCACCATCAAACCTGCAGACAAGGGTGGCGCAGTGGCAGTATGGCGCACTGACCTCTACATCACCGAGGCCAAACGCCAACTCTCCGACACCACCTCCTACTGCCCCCTTGATCATGACCCCACCCCCGAGCACCAAACGATCATCTCCAACACCATCCATGACCTCATCACCTCAGGGGACCTCCCACCCACAGCCTCCAACCTCGTTGTTCCCCAACCCCGCACAGCCCGTTTCTATCTTCTTCCCAAAATCCACAAACCTGCCTGCCCTGGTCGACCCATTGTCTCAGCCTGTTCCTGCCCCACTGAACTCATCTCCACCTATCTGGACTCCATTTTCTCCCCTTTGGTCCAGGAACTCCCCACCTACATCCGTGACACCACCCATGCCCTCCACCTCCTCCAGGACTTCCAATTCCCTGGCCCCCAACACCTCATTTTCACCATGGACGTCCAGTCCCTATACACCTGTATTCCTCATGCAGATGGCCTCAAAGCCCTCCGCTTCTTCCTGTCCCACAGGCCCGACCAATCCCCCTCCACTGACACACTCATCCGCCTAGCCGAACTTGTCCTCACCCTCAACAACTTCTCTTTCGATACCTCCCACTTCCTACAGACAAAGACGGTGGCCATGGGTACCCGCATGGGCCCAAGCTATGCCTGCCTCTTTGTAGGTCACGTGGAACAGTCCCTCTTCCACACCTACACAGGACCCAAACACCACCTCTTCCTCTGTTACATTGATGACTGTATCGGCGCCGCCTCTTGCTCCCCAGAGGAGCTTGAACAGTTCATCCAACACCTTCCAAACCAACCTCAAGTTCACCTCAATATTCCGCTTGGGAACGCTACAGCCCAATGGCATCAATGTGGACTTCACAAGCTTCAAAATCTCCCCTTCCCCCACATCCCAAAACCAGCCCAGTTCTTCCCCTCCTCCCACTGCATCCCAAAACCAGCCCAGTCTCGTCTCTGCCTCCCTAACCTGTTCTTCCTCTCACCCATCCCTTCCTCCTACCTCAAGCTGCACCTCCATTTCCCACCTACCACCTCATCCCGCCTCCTTGACCTGTCCATCTTCCCTGGACTGACCTATCCCCTCCCTACCTCCTCCCCTATACTCTCCTCTCTACCTATCTTGTTTTCTCTCCATCTTTGGTCTGCCTCCCCCTCTCTCCCTATTTATAGGTTGGAACTGGAAACAAGTTACAGAGACACAGACACACAGTGAGAAATACACTAGAAAGGATGTTATCCCCAGCAGAAGCTATCTGCTCTCTGCAGTTTTAAAAAGCTGTTTAAACTTAAAGAAAACCAGTTATCCTTCCTGTGAGCTGTGACTTTTGAATTGACAAATCCAAGACATTTTCTAAATGAACCAGTCACTTTTAGAGAAAGACAAGTGAACACCAAAGGTCTGGTTAGCTGAGGGCGGATAGTCTCAACGTCAGAATCTAGAAGCAAAGACCACCGAACTAACTTTGCAGCTTTTCTATCTCCTCCAATAATCAATTTTCCCTATATGCTTATCTGTGTGTGTGTAAAAGGGGGCATATATAAGAGAACTAGAGGTTTAGTTAGTATCATTAAATTTGTTAACTTGTAACTATCATATCCAGGTTCATGCTCTCGATCAACTTCGATCTGAAAATCGGGTAAACTGAAGTACGGTACATACTTAAAAAAAACTTCAGTATCTGGTACAACTCCAGGAATAGTCGGGGTCACTTTAAAGCATTCTACCCCAATGGATCATAACATTACCAAGATTCTACTCAACCTTCAAGTGGTGCTTCATATGGCATAGTGTTATTTCTTTGCCCAAAGTTTAAAAAATTTTGCTTTGAAATTCTGGTAGTTTTAGGAACGACTAAACAAGAGTAAGCGATTCAGTTCCTGAGCCTGTTTCATCATACAATGATACCTTGGATGTTATCTGTCTGTATACTGCCTTTGGCCCACGTTCCTTAATAGCTTTGTTTAACAAAAATTTATCTAACTCAGATTTAAAAATAACGACTGATTCAGCATCCATTGCCATTTATGGAAGAGAGTAGCAAACATCAACCACCCTTTGTACAGGTGCTTCCTAATATCGTTTCTAAATTGTCTGGCTCTAAGTCTGAGACTATGTGCCCTAGCTTTAGAATCTCCAAAGCAGTAGAAATCGTTTAACTTTATCTACCCTATCTTTTCATGTTAATATTTTGAAGGCTTCGATCAGATCACCCCTTAAAGTTCTAAATTCTGAAAAAACAGGCCTAATGTACATAATCTGTCTTCACAACTTAACCCCTAAAGTCCAGTTAGCTCTCTTGTAAACTTTGCTGTGCAGAAGTCTAGACTTGTGCCTGCTCGGCCTGCTGTGTTCATCCAGCTCTACACCTTGTCATCTCTAGACTTGGGCTGGCAGCTTAGTACTTTAACGCTGACCAAAGTATTGTGCAGAAAAGACTGACAATGGAGTTTGTCTCTTCTTCCAGAACAGATGGAGAAAGTTGAAAAACAGAGCTATAAATGCTAAATGATTTATATTATGACTTTTTAAATACACTTGCGGAATTTGGAGCCATCTGCTTGGCCAGCATTTATTGCCCATCCCCAGTTGTTCCTGAGAAGGTGGTGGCGAGCTGCTTTCTTAAACTGCTGCAGCCCATGTACTATGAGATAAAACTGGAATGTGCAAATCTTGTAAATAATAGCAGGTTGTCATTTAGCTTAACTGAGGCAGTCAAGACCAGAGATCATATTCAAGTTTAGTGATTGTTTTATATCAAATCTGGTCTTTTTTTTAAACTTTAGCTATGTGGGGTTATCCAACGTCCCCTGATTACATTTCTTCCTTGATATTAAAAATAGATCTTCAAACATGCAAAACCTAGTTTATAAATTTAATATCAGGAACGTTAATTATTCTTAGACGTTGTTGTGAAGGAAGTCTTCCTTTAAAAATTAGCGATCAAAGGGGCTTTAAGACTCATAAATGGGAAATAGAGTTACAACGGGAGAAACCTTCTGCCAGTTACTGAATTATCAATAATTACTTAGATTAATGATTATCATCAAAAATGTGAAGGAGAAATTTAAGATTGTTGAGACTGATCTGCCAATAATAACACACACCAAGTATTCACCCAGTAGAGGTGGATGAATCCAGATTGTGAATGCTCATGGCCTATCCAGATCCAGTAAAATATTTGTAATGCAGTCTCTGGTTGTCTCATAGCAAGTGTGATTTACCAATCTAAGATTACATCGCAAGCCATCTAAGGAGGCTTCTATCTGACCATTCATTTTGAATGAGTACAAGTACTACGCAATACAGCGTAACATGTGGAACAAACGTTGTAAGGCAACAAATTGTCACAGCAAAACAATCTTTAGAAATGCGACTGGAACTTGTCTTCAAGCAATGCCGCGTTCTTTCTACCTGCTTTCTCAATTTGAGACATACAACTTTCCAGCAGTCACAACTTTGAGATCTATATGGTTGTACAAATGCAAGATGGTTGTGATCTACTGAACAGGTAATAATTTGTACACATTATTTGTTCTTGTAGGTTAACTCACCTAGGGATTCTACATCTTTCAGTGGATTAACTCCAGAAGAGAGAATGAAGAAGATTGGAGATGCTGGATCGCTTTCCCGAAATGATTTAGCAAATTCTATTTGACGGCCCTCAACGTATTTTGTTCCAAGTTTCTCTTCTACAAATTTTCTGTAAAATTATTTAAGCTACTTCAGCTTTAACAAGTTCCTTAGTTAAAGGATAACAAAAATTTAAAATCGCATTGCATAAGAAGAAATAATTTGAAGGAATAGTGACATTTTTAATCTCATGAGATTCTGACAAATTTTGGAAATGTTGCTGCAGTCTGCAATAAAGTTGCAGTTGTGAAAAACATTGGCAACTAAGTTTCCTAATGATTATTTAGAACCTAGCCGTTAAATTTATTGACGGTCTTTTTGGCTGAGTGGCATTTCTATCTACTTTTCATCTTGCTAAGCTTTCAGGTTAAAAACCAGTCATTCTTGTCATCCAAAATCATAGCCATGACCCTCCCCAGGGAACCCATTTGATTTTGGATTTCTCTCGCTTCCAAGCCCTTCTTTTTTGCTTCCTTCCAAAGCCTCTTCATATAGATCCATGACCCCGTTTCTTTCAAATCCCAGATGTGGCATAGGATACACTAACTGCTGCACGCTTTTAGTTTAATAGCTTGACACAATTTAACAGCATACTTTTTACAGTCCACATTTCTATCAGCAGGCAGATAGTCTACATGATTACTGGAAGGGCATGCTAGGATATCCACTCTCATGAGAAGATTACAATCAGACGCTGAGATAAGGATGTCATAATGTTCATCTGTGTCAGAATGAGATAGGCCAATAGAGAAAGCTATATTGCATTTTCTTCATCCTCCAAGTATTTTTACCCAGCTTAGACAAGGACTTCTGCCCCAACCTCCAGCTCTCCTGAACAGAAGCTTTAAAGCACTGAACCAACACTAAACCACACCATTTTGCACACACTCATGGATACTCAACTTATCACCAGTAGGAGATCAAATTCTCAATCTTTCTTAGATCTTAATTAGATCTCATGCTTGGCATGAATTTGCATCACAGTGTTGACATAACGCAAATTTCAAATCTACGATTGAAGCACATTTGATAACCAGGCTGAGTAAAGAAACATGGATATGGCATTGAAATATAAAGGGATGCAATGAAATAGATTTTTAATCATTAAGGAAGTTGAAGGTTTTAGGGAAAAGGTAAGAAAGTGGAGTTGAGGATTATCAGATTAGCAATGATCTTTCTGAATGGTGGAGCAAGCCTCTTCAGATCCGACTTCGTATGCTACCAGTCTACTTCAAACTGCTAAAAAGAAAGTTCTCACAATGTCAACAAAGATCCACTGTTGCTGTAACTATTGCAACACCTCAAATACATTCTCACATTCAGCACACTTGACCTAAGATCAATCAGGCTTCATTAGCCCTCATTCTAATATATAAAATTACATAACCATGAGTAAATTTTATTGAATTTGCCTACAAGTATAATGAAAAGTTTGCTACAGATTATAATATACAGATTACGTATAAAAATTTACGCTAAATGCAAGTAAAACCTTTGTTTTAGACAAAGTTACAAACAACAAACATTGTGTTCCAATCTTTTTTGGTACATTTCAACATTAAAATTATTGGGACTGAGACCAGGAATACAGTAAGCACTAGGGACTAAATTTTTACCAAGTTCTGGAAGTGCATTTTGATATGAAAAGCTTAAACTTAGATTTTTCTGGCAGAATTTGGCACTACTTTGTCCTCATTCTGCTTGGGTCAGGATTGCCTCTGTGTGAAACACAGCCAATTTTGCCAACATTATTTTTCCCAATACTAGGGGAGGTTGAAAATTGCATTTTCTAACCACCTCTATTTTCATAGAAGCCACATAGTCAGGGGTCTGAAGAAAACAATTTCTATTATCAAGTTGTGAAGCAATTTGCTCGGTTGGGAAGAGTTCATTTGTGAAGTGCAGCAACTTTCATTAGGGTTTTTCTGAAAAATTTAAACTATAGAATCCAGCAATGATGGAGAGCTGACTGCTAGGAATCTGAACTGGGAGTTGCCAAGCAAATATTTCAAAGACTCCCTCAAGATGTCCCTTTGTTTTCTACTTTGGCCACCAGCAGACAGAAGCGTACACTCATCATTAATCATAACACCTGCAAATGCAACAACAATTGTGCTATCTAAATTTTGAGACTGAGTAAAGAGCCAGCATGACAAATAAGAGCAGAAGGAAAGATTTAATTGTTCGATGCAGCAACTATCTTCAGGGTCACTTGCTGTGGGAGAATCTGCTGGTCAAGGATAGGGCTGACTAGCCACCAATGGGCTTGCAACTACTAGTTATAACCTTCCTAAAATTTTCAGCGATGAAGAAATGAAAATAGGGATGATTGCATGAATCCTGCCATTTATGGCTTTAACAATTCTTAGCTTTATCACTGTTTCACTGAATGAATCCCACTCTGTCCTGTTTAAATAAACGATTCTCTTCTTTATTGCAGTTCTAATGAAAGATTTCCTACCTCATCAGCATCCTGTATGAAGTCTGTCAAATTTTTGTTCCTGTTTAACCAACTCTCCTTTGACTTCTAATCTGTACAAGTTTGCTTTAACTGCTGGCTGCGTGATGTCTCTGGATCTGAGTAACTTTTTTCAGCCCCTTTACTTCCATTTCTGTCATCATGCCTCACAGCATTTGCTCATTTAAGGCAGTGTTGGGCAATCTGAGGTATACATAATTTTAAAATGTCTCAGTTTTCCAAACTGGATTACAATGGCATTTCAGCTTTTCCCCTGGCCCATCAGTGACTTTCAACTTTACTCCTTGAGTTTCCAAAATCCATTTGTTTACCATTGAACTCCAAGTTGGGTCTGTTCCCACTGACCAGCACTGCGGGGTATAGTTTCAGTTTGCTCTGAATACTAATTATCTTTGTGAATGAATTGCCAAGTCTCCTGTTAAAGTGCTTCACTTTCCAGGTGTAAAATACTGAAGTCTTCTTCTCTGTTGAGGATTAATATGATGGTTTCTTTTATAGGGTTTTAATCCTGCAGCTGCTGACTGTGCCATTTGAGCAGACAACTTAAAGTTGAGTCTGAAGATCTCACCTCACTGCTCATCACGTTTTACAACAAATCAAGTCAAACCTGAACTGCTGTCTACCATGTTTTAAGGGCATGTTAGTTCACTACATTATGAGTTTTTGCTCATAATGGAAGCTGTTGCCACCATTCTCTTCCATTCTATGAAACCACAGGGCCCGCTTAGTCTAGTGTGGTAGAGAAAAAGAGATTTGCTGATCTGTCCACAGGAGTCTCTTGGAGTACACCAAATATAGTTTATCTGAAGCTATTTGTCCACAAGTCCACGCAACACTGCTGTAGTGAGTGCTGCTTATGATATACCTCAATATTGACCCTTCATTTATATCAGTAATTACACTCCAAGGATGAAAGAACACAACCAGCTGTGTGTCTGGGCTGTTTTATGCCTGTAAGCCGTACCATTTGGTATGATTTTATGACAGTAAGGACCAGCCTCTGCCTCAGATACGCTCCAGACTAAAATGTGAGCTTGAATGCAACTGTAGTGCACAATCTGCACTGAGAACCTGCCTCTTGCTGAAGGTGATGAAAACGATGGGTAAAGTCAGTGTACTTTGGTGTAGAGAGTTGAACCATCTTATGTTCTGTGATCTGAAGATGAAAATTTCCGTCTCAGACATTGTGTGATCTTGCACTTAGCCATCTCATGATATGTTGTCTTCTGGATGAAATATTAAACTGAGGTTCCAATTACCTATTTAAGTAGATGCATAATATCCCATGACACTACCTGAAGAAAGCAGTGAGTTGTCTCAGTGAACTGGCCAATATTTATCTCTAAACTAAAGCTATAAATTTACTGCAACAATGACAGCTCACCACAGGTAATTAATTAACTATGAAACACCAGAGGACACATGCAGATCTGAGAGGCACTACAGAATCTGTAAGAAAGAACTAGCATTTATAATTTATAGCAATAGGTTCCAATTACCTGATTGCATATGTCATGCGATCTGGACGTAAAGCGCGCATCATAATAAGCTTCTGTAGAGAACTTTTATTCTTCCATTCTTGAGGCAACTTTTCTTTTTCTGGACATTCAGATTCAACAAATTTTTTCCAACGTTTAGCTGAGCCTTCAATATCTCTATCCAACCCTCGAAACTCATCCATAAAGCTCATTGTCTGAGGACAGAATACGTGGAATTACATTTCAAATTCATACGTATTTTCTTATTTCTTTTCATTAAAAAATTCAATAGATGGTATTTTGACCTATTGGACGATAAACTGATTTTATAATTGCTTTATTAAAACAAAATATGTAAATTATCGAATTTAAGAAAATTGTCATAATTAAATATGACTATGTGATGAAGTCCCAATCAGAAGCCACCCTTGTAGGTAACAAGAGACACCGAACCTTGAATATAATGCAGTATCCCTAACTTCAACCAGCTTCATTGGGTGCAGCTGCAGGGTTCATGGTATGGGATTGCCTATGATGCTTTGAATGTAAAGTCACTTTCACAAAAACAAGAAGAAATTAGGTTTAAGCATTAAATTTGAGAAATTCAAATCCAAACGTAACTGAGGTGAATTTTAAGTTTATCAGGCAATGGATGAAATTTGTGCAAAGTGATTGGATAAAACTTAACCCCATACCTCATTAGTAGGCTGTTTCATTTTGCACCTGAAGGAGGATCGCATGACAGAGAGGACGGGTGATAGTTGGAGAATAGTCTTTGCACGAAACAGAGTGCAGTAGCACTTCAATTTTTACAAGTGGGTAAGGTTAAAATCACCACAAGCTTTTCAAACTCATAACATTCTTAAGTTAGTACACTGTTGTTTAATGCCTTTGGTCAGTATGCCTTTTAGAGTCATGTTCAGAATATCGTCACTGTACCATAGCATGCGACCTGAGTGTAGAAAGGTCTCCTATTCTATCCTACTTCAGAAAACATGGAGCACAATACACCATACTTCACTGCTGTCTCCTTTTAGCTTAATATTAGTTGGTCAGATGTGTGCCTGAAGAATGTACATAATTGTTGTAATAAATTTCTGTTGGATTCTTTAAGAGCATCATTTCCATGCTTAGTTTCTTATGCTACTGCAAATAACAAGCATTTTCCACATGAGGGAAAACATCCTGCTGGAGGCAAACTCACATCATACATATGTCTAGAATAATAATTTACAATTAAAAGCAACAAAGCAATGCATAGAAATTCATTATATCCTATTTTTGGGTATTTGATTGTCTGTTTCCAGCACTTCTGAATTTGTAGGCAGAAGAATCCACTGTAAGGATTGAGTCAAGCTTCCAGTACTTATCACACATTGAGATGAAGTTTGTCCATTTTCATCCATCTAATTTGGCCTGCTTGCCAGACAGGTCAAATGCAAAATTCACTCTCCTAAGAATGTGCCATTTCATGAACGGGTAAAATGAGAGCGGAAGGCTTGATTAATCTGTACAAGGATACGATGCTTATTTTAGGTGGACTCCAAGGACACCTGAATTGCCCGATCTTAATGAAGGAGTGTTCAAACCTACGGGATCTTTGGTATACAGGACATCTTTTTTCAAAAGTTGGTCCAGTTTGTCTTTTCTTTGTGGCTGGAAAATGGATAATCCCTATTCCATAGTCTTCAATAAGCAAAAGTTGTGCACACCGACACCTCAAAATCTGACTTTTTCAAGGTAATTAGCAAAGTAACCTCTCGTGAATTGTAAAATATATATTTTCTTGTCTCTTTGAATATCTGCAGCAGCATAATCATCCAAGTAGGTTGGTTCAACTGTGGAATGGCATATATGTTCTTAAAAGCTAAGCAAAATATAACGTCAAAAAGTAGTGGAAATCTCTTTTTTAAAATTGACAACTATATTTTGATAATTATACATAAATTATATGATTTAACAAGTACGTGGAGGTGTTCAAAAGCTTTACATATCATTTACTATTTCTACCTTTTTCCAATTAAAAAATCAGCTAGATGTAAATACATACTTTTATTGCACTCCATGCTGTGTTTGACAGGAAGTCCACAGGACTGTCGTAATTATGGTCAATATTAAATCTGAGCAAGATGTCAAGCTCATGAGCATCTACTTCCTTGTTCAAAAGTAAAATCTGTGTCAGAAAATGAGATACTCATATTACAAATTCAAGATTAATTTCTTATTTAACACTCATTAAATTGGGCATTTCATCAATAAATGAGATAAGAATATCAAACAAAACATATGTCAAAGCTTAGTTATGGAGTTTTTCATTTACCCTAAGTTTTTATTTATAAAAATATGCATCAACCAGTACACATTAAAATAATTGATGTTCATACCTGAAATGTCATTTGAGCGGTAAAAGTAAGCTTATCCCTTTCAAACAACCCATGGTTAATGTAGGTGAATGTTGAATACGTGATCTCATCAATCAAATTAGATACCCTCACTCTCTCATCATTTGACACTTCAGCCTGTTGTACAGCTTTGTGAAACACAGTAGCAAATGACTAAAAACAAAACAAACTGACAGCTGTTTATTTATTGCTACTATAACTGTGAAAAATATAAATAAAAAAGTGCTGCATAAATGAATTAATACCTTTAGTGAGAATCGATACATAGGATTGATCATATTAAGGTCACTCATTATAAAGTAGAGTAGAGAGGCTCTGACTGCTGCTGGACGGTAGTGTTCACGAGCTTCATTGATCTTTATTTCGTTAACTTTAGCTTCAAGCACCTACCAAGAAGATAGTAACAGTTGAATTGGAATGTTAAATAATTACATTAATTAAAAAAATTCTCCCTCACAATGACATTAATCCTTTTTTGAGTAATTCTGACATAATGGAACCTTGTTCAGAAGTACAGTCATGTGCAATTCCTGACGGTGAATCCATAACAGGATCTGGCTCTTTGCTAAAATCCACATTAACATACAGCAGGAATTGTTGGACATCAATCAGGAAGGAGAACTGTAGCTATTTTTTCTTCTTTCTCAACCAAGATTCCTACAGCCATTTGTTGTCTTAGCTAAGACCTGATTATTAGTATGGTCAAAATGAAATCTATGTTCTTGCCCGGTGTGGTCCAATTACTTATTGAATGAATTTGCTGAGACACTGGTAGACCAACTTGAAAAAATATTTAAGGTGTTATTTATGACTAAGCAAATTTTTGAAGGTTTTTCATATCCACTTTGTTTTTCTAAAATTATTCTTAATTCAAAACACTTTACAAATTTGTGGTCACCTCTGTTACAGAAAATGGGCAGAGGTGATGTTTTCCCCTCTGTTGTTTGTCTGTAAACAATATACCTGAAAAACTGATGACAGATTTCAATTAAACTTGGTACACAGATAGGGGATGATCAAGAAAAGAACTGATTAGTTTTTGACCAAGATTTAGAGTCAGATCTGGAAATTTTTAAATGGATCTGTTAGGACTGGGAAATTGAACAAACTTTTTTCTTCAAAGAATGTTGTTGGATTTGGATTTAGAATGTTGTTGTTTGTTTTAGAATGGCGTAGACTGTCTTAGCTGCTATGATCTAATTTGTCACAGTTCTCCAAACATGAGCAGAGTTTTGTCAGCAGGTTGTCAAATTTGGGTTAGCACAAAGCTTCCTCAGTGAGATGGAAGCTCTTAATGTAATGATATTACCTTTGTAGTTACACAGCATCAACCAGAAGGGGGAAAGCTCTGAGGAACAGCTATGTAATTGTATCAACACTGAGTTAACACAGCGTGGCAGAGGTAAGTACTCTCCCGAGTGCCCTATTCACTTGTCATAAGTGTACCCTTATCCAACATCCAGCTGCATCTCACGTCTTGTTACCTACTACATGTTGTGCTACATGTCTTATATTATACCACAAATCTCTTTACATGTTCTAAGTGATTAACATAATTTAGGCTTCTAGTAAATGACCGTAATTGGTAATATCCCAAATGCAGACATTAGACCATTGTTAGAATAAAGTCGACAATATCTTGGTACTTATACATTCCTAAGACATTTCAAAGTAGCCTAACCATAAAAATGTTAAAGATACTATCCTAGAAAGAGGAATGAGGTGGAGAGACCTAAAGCTCTTTCAAGACAAAACACATTCAAGAAGTGGAGAGTGTGATAGTGAGGTCAAGAGATTTATAGCATCTGCTCAGGCAGCTGAAGAAAAAGGCAATAAAAATAGTGTAAAGGTAGGCACACATATAAAAGACACCACAGTCAGATGAATGGAAAGTTCGATGAACGTGATTGCAGGGTGGCAAACGTTGTAGAGATATGGAAGGAAAGGTATGAAGGAATTCAAATATAGATATAAGAATTCTAAATCTGAGGCACTGGAAAAACAGGAATTTATATCGGTCAATGAGGAAAAGGCTGATGGGGTAAGAAGGATTGATATGGAATAGGTTGACTAGGTTGAAATATGTGGAGAAAAAGACAGTCAGGACGATATTGGAAAGTTATGTTTGTAGATGACAAAGACATGGAAAAAGCTTTGGTTACAAATGGGCGGAGAGCATGTAATGATGGGTGATATCACAGAGTTACATAACTTCTACATTGTCAAGATTCTGAAGAGTCCAGCCCCAGAAAATTAATGAGAAGTAGGATGGAATTTGCAGCTGATCACAGAGACTGAAAACATAACTGCTTTCATTTTAAAGAAAGGAAATATCTTTGAGTAGTTGCCAACTTTTATAATGCAGAGAAGCATGTAGCATACAGTTTCACTTTTAAGAAAGAGTGAAAGAATGGAATTGCTGCGGCAGAGGAGAGATATTCAACAAGACACATGAAACTATGTGTGTTTGTGCTTTCGTACCTTCATTTCTATTTCAGCTGCTGTATGCTTTGTAGTTTCAAGTTTTTCCACCAGTAATGTATCTCCCAAGAAGTTCCAGTCTGCATCTGAAAGTCGTGTCAAAAGCTCATCCTCAAGTAGCTTCAGTTCAATTTTGAAATCATTCTGTTGCTTGCTGAGTTCAGACTAAGAAAATGAATGTACTGTTCTGATGCTGTTTTTAATAAATAGAGTAGCAAACTAGCCTTTCTCATCTCAGTGGTAAGAATGAAATATCAAGAATAAAAACCTAGTTGTTCAAGATTGACAGTACTAGTGTCCTGCGACTTGGGGAATTGTCAGTCTCTTCACTGTTAACATGTAGGCTGCTGCCACTGCCTCTATATTTAAATACCTTGTACCTTCTCTCCAACGCAACAAACTGGGATCCGTCTTAAAATGTAACATCTATGGCACCCAGGCGTGTTCCCAAGTGGACTTCAGAACAGGTCATATGGCACCTATTATTTTGTTCTAAATTTAGAGATACAGTCCCAAATTATAACAATCTTAAACTTCATTTTTAGAAATCAGCACCAGTATCCTTGGATATTTGAGAACATGAACTCTGCATTATTTGCTGGCTTTCAGCTCAGTAGTGTTCAAAAACCAATAACGTAAATAATCCAACTATATTCCACAGGACCTGGACTTCTGTTTTACTAATGCAACCAAAAAGGTCACAGGTGATCTTAATCAACAAATTGCAGTATTATGCAGGCAGAAGGATGTTTCCTGAAGATAGCCACAGAAATCTCTCATATTCAAAGATACTGAACTCTCAAACTCATCAGATTTCATCAGATTTTAATATTTCACATTGAAAAATAATTGCAGAGAGCATTTCCCCAGGGCTTAGTTTAAGTCATTGAATAATTCATCAACAAGTACTGCATTGTACAAATCAAACAAAAAAATCAAATCACATATTTTTCTGTCAGGTTGAAATACTTTGACCAACTTAGAACTGAGCTCTCCATCCTCACAAATTTACCATTGCAGCCTAAACCCATTCACAAGCATTTACTTTGTGTGTAAACCTGTTCTCCAGTTCTACAATAATGCCACAAATGCACAGATTGCCTCAGAGTAGGCAGATTTCCTGAACCCATTACAAGATGAAGAATGGGAGCTGTTGTGGAGACCAGCTCGGTATCAACATCCAACAAAATAAAGAACAGAAACTTAAAAATATATGAACAGAATGTATAAAACTCTCTATACTTTACATGGTTTAATCCTATCTGCTAAACAAACTTTGTAAGAAAGCAGTCATACAGACACGGTGCCACATTTTCTGAAGAGTCAAAAGCACTCTCATCTTAGGCATCTAGAACTTAGACACAATCAGTTAAAAACAGATCTATGTATGCACTAATTGACCTAGTTCCTTCATATCAGAGATGAAATATACCCAATACAACAATCACAAATATAAACATATGGATAAATCTATACTGTCACGCCTCATTGGCTGAAATGCAAATCAAACCCTATTACTTCCAGAGTTGTCAAAAATGTGAAAATCTTATTAAACCACCAAATTGCCTAAATTACCTAACTCTAATTCAGGTTAAAAGAATTGGTGTACCTTGCTTCCCCTTAAAAGAAAATAACTTCTACTGTATCAAACTCTTTTTAGCCAATGTTAAAAACAAACTATTAATTGCTAATTTAAAACTGTATGATTTAACTCTACTCCTGTTTTAAAAAACTTCCATTCACATATATAGACAGACAAGACACGAATATTATGGGTGCGGAAAGGCAAAACAAGTCAGAGAATCAGTGTTCTGGCACCAGTCCAGATTACAGACAATGGGTTATTTTCTTTCAGCTCTTAATTTCTTTGATTCCCCCTGATTCTTTGTCAATGATATGAAGTTGTACATTCACTGATTCTCAGTCTATCAGGGTGAATGAGGTTACTTGGCTGGACAGGTGGTTTGTGATGCAGAGTGGTGCCAACAGCACAGGTTCAACTCTGTCACTGGATCATTGAATTTTTGCTATATCTTACTTAACTGTGTATTGGAATAATATCTCCCAGTTCATTCATTTTTCACCCATTCATTCCTATGCTACCAAACAGCTCTTACTCCATCTCAATACATGACCTCCAATTGCAGGCACTTTAATTTTGCATGCTAATTTCTTACATGGGAAATCTTATAAAAATCCTTCAAAATATGATGAGATGTTCTGAGGTGCATAGAGATCTTTGCGTCTTCATGCATGAATCACAAAATAATAGAGGGTGTTCAGCAAATAAATGTCACAATTTATCACAAGGGGAATTGAATAAAGTAGATAGGTTAGGCTTCACACCCTGATGAGACAACTTCTGGTACATCCTGCACAGTACTGGCCACCCTACTGAAGAAAATAGAAATAACAGATCAAAATAAATACATTGGAAGCAGTTCAGAGAAGGTTTGCCTGGAATTAGAGTGTTGTCTTATGAGGTAAGGTTGAACAGGCTAGACTTCTATCCAATGGAACTTGCAAGAGTAAGACTTGATTGAAACATTAGGTGCTGACGGGTCTTGACAGGGTAGCTGTTGAGTTGGTATTTTGTTTTCATTGGAGAATTAAGAACTAGGGGTCACTGTTTAAAAATCAGGTGTTGCCTATTTAAAACAGAACTTTGGCTTTGGAACTCTCTTCCTGAAAGACGGTGGAAGCAGAGTGTTTGAATATATTTAGGGCAGAAGTAGACAGATTCTTGTTAAATAACCGAGTCAACAGTTATCAGGACTTGGGTAGAAATGTGGATTTGAGGTGACAGTCATTTCAGTCATGATTTGAGTGAATGGCACAACAGGCTCAGGGTTCAATGGCCTGCTCCTTCTCTCAATTTATATGTTCTTATGTCTTGATTGTTCTCAAATTTTCCTACAATTTGCTCCTCTATCTTTCTTTTTTTTTCATGGGATATAGGTTTTGCTAGCTTTGCCAGCATTCATTGCCCATGAAAACGTGGTGATGGATTGCCTTCATGAATTGTTCCAGCTCGAGGTGTAGGAATAGCCACAATGCTGTTAGCAAGGGAATACCAGGATTGGATTCAGCAGTATGAAGGAAAAGCACTATAGTTTGAAATTAGGAATGGTAAGCAACTTGAAAGTCATCTTGCGGGTGACAGTGCAATTATGTATCTGCTAATTTTGATCTCCTTGCTGCTAGACGTTGTGGGTTCGGAAAGTGCTGCGGAAAGAGCCTTGCTTAGTTACAGCAGTGCATTCCTTTCACAATTTGGCATAGACTCAAATGATTAATAGCTTCTCTGTGAATTGGATGTCATGTTTATTTCAAATCCAGAATCTTACACAATGGTGTTTTGCTATGAAATTCTGAATTGTCTTTGCATAATTATTAACAATCATTGAATTAGAATTTTCAGAGTGAATCAATTTGAAATATTCAATTACATTGAATGCTAAAACAAAACACTGGGTGAAATGTATAGGAAATTAATAATTGTATGCAAAAAGATATTTATGCTGATTTTGCTCCATCCAGAGCACAAAAGATATCAGCAGCTATAACTTGTTGGCATGTGTAATATATTACTGGAACATGGGAAATGTTAATTCTCAAGAATCATTTTGAGGTGGTGGGAATGGCATTTATTGCTCTGCTCATCCCAAGTTGCCCTTCAGAAGTTGGTAATGTGCTGTCTTCTTGAACTGCAAAAGTAAATACCAGGAAAAAGAAAGAAAATGCAAATGTTTCGGGGACAAATCTGAAGTTATGGTATGAAATTGTTGAACTCTGTCAAGGCCGGAAATGGCCAACTGGCAGCTTGCATTGTAATCCGTCAGAAGCCGAGGACAGCATGAGGCACCTTGGTCTATACATTAATGTCTTAAAATCTTCTTCCTAAGATTTCTTCCCTTGCAAGCATAGAAAGATCCAACATTTCCCCTTCAACCTCCTCCATTCCCAATACCGAAGACCCAGGTATTCCTCCCAGTTGAAACAGTAGTTTATATGTACTTTTTCAGTTTTGTACACTGTAATCATAGCTCATGATTTAGTCTGCTGTATCCTGGGGAGAATCAAATGTAGATTGGGTGACCACTTTGTAGAACACCTCCTTTTCATCTTCAAGGTGACCCTGAACCTCTCTATTCACCTGTCATTTCGATTCTCTACCTTGATCATATGCTGTTTTTAACCTCCTGCAGCATTCCAATTAAGTTTAATGTAACACTAAAGAACAACACCATCTTTTAAAATTCACTTATAGTATGTGAATGTCACTGAATTAATGAGCATTTATTGCCTATCCCTAGTTACTCAAGAAGTTGTTGGTGAGCTGCCTTCTTGAACCACTACAGTCCATTTGATTTAACTACACTGATAACGTCAGTAGAAAAGCAGTTTCAGGATATTAACTCAGCAACACTGAAGGAATGGTGATATATTTTCAAGTCTGAAATGCTGAGTGGCTTGGAGGGGAACTTGCAGGTATCTTTTAAGCTTCATCTTCTAGATGGTGGTGGCTGTGGGTTTGAAATGTGCTGAATTAACAGTCTTGGTGAATTTCTGCGGTGTACCTTGTCGATGGTATGCATTGCTGCTGAGTGTCGGTAGTGGAGGGACTAAAAGTTTATGGCTATGGTGCCAATTAAGCAGACTGCTTTATGAGAGACTGTGTCAAACTTCTAGTGTTGTCCGAGCCGCACTCATCAAGATAAGTAGAGAGTATTCCTTCATAATCCTGACTTGTGCCTCGTGGATAGTGGACAAGCTTTGATACCACTGAATGTCAAAGATTAATGGTTAGATTTTTACCCGTTGGAAATGGTCATTGTCTGTTCTTAGAAAGAATAGTAAAATAGTCCTCAGATAAAAAATACACATTTGAAGAACTGTGGATGCTGCAAATCAGAAACAAACAGAAATTGCTGGAAAAGTTCAGCAGATCTGTCAGCATCTGTTCAGGTACATTGACTCTTCTTCAGAATTCAAGACCCTTCTGAAGAAGAGTCAGTGGACCTGCAACAAGAACTCTGCTTTCTCTCCACAGGTGCTGCCAGACCTGCTGAGATTTTCCAGCAATTTCTGTTTGTGTAACTCTTAGATAGAAGGAGGCAAAGAAACAACAGTTATTCTGACATTACATGTAGCTACCTGTTACTGTTAACCAAAAAAGGTTAGACACAGTAGAGATTGCCAGCCCCTCAAAAGTAGTAGGTGGGCAGGTAGAACATTAATGGGAAAAAGCCACCACCTTCATGGGAGAAGGCCAAGAGTTTTCCTACCTCAGCCAAAGGCAAGAACAAAAACTGTTACTAGCAAAGATACAAGGCATCAGGGATGAACACTTCGTCACACGAACATTCCAAAACCTGTGTCCCTGCTCCTCCGTTCTACAGCACGGCTTCAGAACTGGTAAAGCATTCTCATCTGTCATGAGTCATGTATTTCCATTCTTTAATTAAATAGTGAATTATATCTGAACTACTGCTTCTTAACAAACTAAATTATCTTTCTGAAAATTCCATATAATGGTCAACCCCATCTTTAGGTAACCATGATCACTAGACCTTAAAATCTAAGACAAAGCATGTTGAAAGCCAAGCTGTTCAAGTAAAAGTTCAAGTGAAAGTAAGTGTACAGTTTGGAAAATTTCCCAGTCATATTGTTTGCAAAGTGCACCAGAAATCCAATCTGACCAATGATGGCATAATTCATCTACTCTCGATCATCAGCAAAGTGAAGGAAGATTGTGTCAAACAACATTTATATGTCAATAATGTGGTCACTGTGGATGATGTGGGTTCTGCCAAGGCTTTTATCAGAGGATGGACTTGAATTGGGTGGGGATGTGAGAGAGAGAGAGTGCAGGAGGAGGAGGAAAGAGTGACTGCTTTTACGTTAAAGCAACAATTCAGGGGAAAATGTTCTTCAGGTTGCAGTCCCACCTAGCACAGAAGAAGATCGAGATTGGACTAAAATGGTTAGATTGCAACAGAGGTATCACTACAGATGTTCCTCAGTGTAGTGTTCAACCATCTTCAACTCCTTCCCTTCATTAGGAGCAGAGATGTCCTCTGATAACTGTGTAGTTTTGGTATTGTTCACAACTGCATAGATACTGAGCGGTCTGTGACCATATGCAAAAAGATCTGAGTAGCATTCATGCTTGGGCTGATTTTAGCCAACAATCATCATGCCAAGAAGGCTGAGGCAATGACTGACCCAATCCAACAATAGAAAAATCTGTCTCTTTTTGATATATCCTGGTATTTCCATCAATGAAGTTCCACTGTTAACAGCCTTGGAGTTATCAATTGCCAAACACTTAGCTAGATGGCTATATAAACACTGAGGCTTCAAGAGCAGGTCAGAAACTGGGAATTCTGTAACAAGTAACACCTCCCCACACCTTAAGTCTGACCAAGGTACAGATCTGGAGTGTGGTGGAATACTCTCTATTTGCCTGGATGGACACAGCTCTAAAAATTCCCTAAAAAGTTTGACACCATTCAGGACAAAGCAGCCTACTTGATTGGTTCCTTATGAATCACGTTCTTCTGCCATTGCATTGTGCCAATGCGTAATTAGTGTAAATATAATTATTATAAATATGTAATTTACATGAGCTTCTGCAGCAACCTACTAAGGTTCCTTCAACCACACTTTCCAAATCTGCAATCTCCACTATCTGAAAGGACAATGGCAACATCCACACAGAAACTACCAATTGCAGGCTCTCCATTAAGC
The DNA here is from genome assembly GCF_030684315.1 of Stegostoma tigrinum. Lineage (NCBI taxonomy): Eukaryota > Metazoa > Chordata > Chondrichthyes > Orectolobiformes > Stegostomatidae > Stegostoma > Stegostoma tigrinum. Next base: position 48,392,148 of record NC_081360.1, on the reverse strand, counting down.
CACACACCAATCTGAAATGAAAGTGGATTGATGTTTGTTCATTTTTGCTGGGTTAAAATCCTGAAACTTCCAAACAACACTGTAGGTGTATCGATACCATGTGTGGACTGCAAATTTTAAAGATGACTGCTCACCTACCTTCTCAAAGGTAATATAGGGATGGGCTTTAAATGCTGATCTCTGCAGTGACACAACTCATAAATAAATAAAGAAAAACAAATCTAGCCTCACCTGTTGAGTGCTTGCAGCATTTTCGGTGTTTATTTCATTGCTGTTGAACAATATATAGACTAAGAAGAACATGACAGAATTACCTTAAGCTGTTCCAGATCAGGCCTTTCAAGGCTCACCACTTCTGCTAGTAGCTGGTCTTCTAAACCATCACGAGTGACTGTAAAGTTAATCAGCGTAGTCTGTGCCTGTATTTCAGGTTTGTAGTGAGGATTAGCCAATTTGGTGTGTAGAATTAAACGGAAGTTAGAATGGAATACACACTCTTTATCTCCGATCCTAACGTACCTTTGAAAAGAAGAATTGGTGGTGTTTTTGCTAAATTTCGTGAAAGCAAATTTCAAGCTAATGTTTAATTAATAAGCATTAAAATACAAATCTAACACTACCTTCCTTTCTTAATGATGTGTCTGCAAAGTAAAGGATCCAGCACAGGATCAATGGTCTCTTCCATGTTTTCTATTAAAACAGGATTTCCCACGACAAGTGCTTTTTCTATAACATCCACATATCTAAAATAAATGTTATCCAAGATTGTAAATGGAAAAATCCAGAACAACTTTAATAATATAAATCACATTTCAATTATAACAGGCATCCAGAAAGCAGATTAAGAACTCTCTTGCAGAGTATTCTTTATTCATTACACGAAGCTATCATAAGTAGATTATGTACCAACAGAGGAATGGGAGTTTGAGGAAAAGATAGAGGAATCCATGAAAGTCCAGTTGTCCTATGCTGGTGCTGAAACCATGACACAGTAGGATACCTATCCCCCAGATCCAGGCATCCACATCATCGTCATAATTCCCTAGTAATTGTATTTACAGAAAACACATATCAATATTGTTATTGAATGCATACCTGCCAGATAGTGAATGACAGTCGGAGTGGCACAATGTATTGGGTGATAATGTAGGAAGAAGTCAGTGAGTCAATAGGTCTGGACATGCTGTAAGCAGAAGGTGGGTAACCTTATGACAGTTGATTGTTTCAAGGCTGGTTACTGTGAAACAAAGTAGCTGAAAAATTTAGTGGCTCCCAACTTCCACAGAATGTGCTAAAGAATCATGCAGGCAAACCCTGTGCTGGGGACACCAAAGACAGAACTAGCAGGTAGTCTGATTGACATCATCGGCCTGGCAATTCCATTTGTTTTCTTGACGCCACCGGAAAGATGACAACACTAGAAACTGCTATTCCTTCCAGAACCTCTGCAACTAAACTGATCAGAGATTAGATTAATCCGGCTCTCCAAGCCTACACCAACGTGCTGCCTGTCTCAACTAAGGCCCCCCTAACCCTTCCAGGGACTGTATCCCTTCATTCCCATCCTATCCATGTATTTGTCAAGACGCCCTTTAAAAGTCACTACTGTATCTTCTTCCATTACCTTCCCTGGCAGCGAGTTCCAGGCACCCACCATCCTCTGCGTAAAAATCTTGCCTCGTACATCATTTTCAAACCTGGCCCTTCACACCTTAAACCTTCTCATTGGACCCCCACCCCTCCCCGTAACTGACTCTTCCAATCTGGGGGGAAAAAGCTTCTGACTGTCCACTCTGTCCATGCCCGTCATAATCTTGTAGGCCTCGATCAGGTCACCCCTCAATCGCATGGTAGCTCAGTGGTTAGCACTGCAGCCTCACAGCGCCAGGGACCCAGGTTCGATTCCAGCCTCGGGTAACTGTCTGTGTGCAGTTTGCACATTCTCCCTCTGTCTACGTGGGTTTCCTCCCACAGTCCAAAGATGTACAGGCTAGGTGGATTGGCCATGCTAAATTGTCAGTAGCGTTCAGGGTTATAGGGGGATGGGTCTGGGTGAGATGCTCCAAGGGGCGGTGTGAGCTTGTTGGGCCGAAGGGCCTGTTTCCACACTGTAGGGAATTTAATCTAATCCAATCTCCATTGTTCGAGTGAGAACAACCCAAGTTTCTCCAACCTCTCCTCACAGCTAATGCCTTCCATTCCAGGCAACATCCTGGTAAATCTTTTCTGTACCCTCTCCAAAGCCTTCTGGTAGTTTGGCAACCAGAACTGAACACAATATTCCAAATGTGGCCTAACTAAGGTTCTATAAAGCTGAAACATTACCTGCGAATTTTTAAACTCAATGCCTTGGCCGATGGAGGCAAGCATGCTGTATGCCTTGTTGACTACCTTCTCCACCTGCATTGCCACCTTTGGTGACCTGTGTACCTCTACACCTAGATCCCTCTGTCTGTCAGTAATCTTAAGGCTTCTGCCATTTACTGTATATTTTCCATCTGAATTAGACCTTCTGAAATGCATTACCTTACGTTTTTCCAGATTAAGCTCCATCTGCCATTTCACTGCCCTAGTCACCAATCTATACTCAGCTGTATCCTTTGACGGTCCTCATCGCTGTCCGCAATTCCACCAAACCTTGCGTCACCAGCAAACTTACTAATCAGACCAGTTACATTCTCCTCCAAATCATTTATATATAATAGCATAGGTCCCAACACCGATCCCTAAGGAACTGGTCAGAGTCCTCCATTCAGAAATGCACCCTTCCACTGCTACTCCTTTGTCTTTTATGACTGAGCCAGCTTTTATTAATCTTGCAAGCTCATCCCTGACCCCGTGAGACTTTACCTTCTGTATCAGCCTGCCATGATGGACCTTGTCAAACGCCTTATTGAAGTCCATGCAGACAATATCCACTGCCCTACCCGCATCGATCATCTTTGTCACTGCCTCAAAAACTCAACCAAGTTAGTGAGACACGACCTCCCCTTCACAAAACCATGTTGCCTCTCGCTAATATGCCCACTAACCTCCAAGAGGGAGTAAATCCTGTCTCGAAGAATCCTCTCTAATAACTGCCCCACTACTGATGTAAGGCTCACCAGCCTGTAATTAGCTGGATTATCCTTGCTACCCTTCTCAAACAAAGGAACAACATTGGCTATTCTCCAATCCTCTAGGACCTCCCCTGTAGCTAGTGAGCATTCAAAGATTTCCCTCAAAGCCACAGTAATTTCCTCCCTTGCCTCTGTCAGTATTCTGGGGTATATCCCATATGGCCCTGGGGACTTGACTACCTTCATGCTTTCAAGACCCCTAATACCACCTCCTTTTGATCGCAACATGACCCAAACTACCTACACACCCTTCACCAAACTTATCATCCACCAAGTCCTTCTCTGTGGTGAATACTGACGCAAAGTACTCATTTATTATCTCGCCCATTTCCTCTGGCTCCACACACAAATTCCCTTCCCTGTCCTTGACCGGGCCAACCCTCTCCATGGCTATCCTCTTTCTCTTTATATATGTATAAAAAGCCTTGGTATTTTCCTTAATCCTGTTGGCCAATAACTTTTCATGACCACTTTTAGCCCTCCTGACTCCTTGCTTACGTTTCTTGCGACTTTCCTTGTATCCCACCCTTTCTTCATTTGTTCCCAGCCTCCTAACCTTGGTAAATGCTTCCTGTTTTTATTTTTAATTAGGCTAAATCTGTGCAAAGTCTGTCCCATTTAGTACAGTGATAGTGACACACAACATGATGGAATTATTCTCAATGTGGAGGCTAGACTTCATCTCCGCAAGTACTGTGCTGGGGTCGCTATTACCAATACTGTCACGGACAGATGCATCTGCAGCTGATAGGTTGGTAGGAATGAGGTTGAGTACGTTTTTCCCTCTGTTGGTTCCCTCTCTACCTGCCGCAGACCCAGTCTAGCAGCTATGTCCCGTTGGACCCGACCAGCTCGATGTTTACTCTGAAGCTGCAAGACTTCATGGGGTTCTGAGTCAATGTTGAGGACTCCCAGAGCAACACTCTCCTGACTGTATACCACTGTGCCAACATCTTTGCTGGGTCTGTCCTGCCGGTGAGACAGGACATATCCAGGGATGGTGATGGTGGTATCTGGGACATTGTCTGTGAGGTATGATTCTGTGAGTATGACTATGGTCAGGCTGTTGCTTAACGAGTCGTTGAGGACAGTTCTCCCAATTCTGGCATCAGCCCCCAGATGTTAGTGAGATTGACAGGGCTGTTTCTGCCATTGTCTTTTCTGGTGCCTAGGCCAATGCCAGATGTTCCATCCGATTTCATTTCTTTGAAATTTTGTAGCGATTCGTACAACTAATGGCTTGCTGGGCCATTTCAGAGGTCAACTGAGAGTCAATCACAATCCTGTGGGTCTGGAGTCACATGTAGGCCAGATCAGGTGGCAGATTTCCCTCCCTTAATGATATTAGTGAACCAGATGAGCTTTTCCAACAATTGGCAATGATTTCATGGTCATCAGTAGATTCTTAATTTCAGATTTAACTTTTATTGAATTCAATTTCCACCATCTGCTGAGGCAGGATTTGAACCTGGGTCCCCAGAACACTATCTGGGTTTCTAAATTAACAGTCTGGCAATAATACCACTAGGTCATCGCCTTTTCAAGTCTTGATAGATTCGTAAATCATAAAATGTCAGAGAGGTAGGCCATTTAGCTCACTTAGCCTGCTCCACTGATCAATGAAATCATGCCTGATCTGATAATCCTTAATTCCACACTCCCAATTTTTCACTCTAACCCTTGATTCCCTTATTGATTAAAAATCCATCTCAGCCTTGAATACACTTAATAATACCTCTCCAGATTTCTGTAATAGAGAATTCCATGCACCCTCTATCACCTGAGAGACAAAATTCCTCATCGCTGTCCTATTTGGACAAACCCTTACATTGAAATTATGCCCTCCGATCATAGATTCTTTCTCAAGGAGAAACAATCTTTCCACACCTACCTTTACCAAGTCCCCTTAAAATTTTATATGTTTCATTGAGATCACCCCTCAGTCTTTGAAACCCCAAACACAATTTACTTAACATCTCCTCATAAGACAACTCCTCCATACCTGGGATCAACCCAGTGAATCTCTATGAATTGTCTCCAATGCAGTATACCTTTCCTTAAATAAAGAGGCCAACAATTGTTCATAGTATTCTCTGTGTGATCTAACTTGTGCCTTGCATAGTTTTAACAAGACTTTCCAATTGTTATACTTCACTCTCTCTGAAGTAAAAGTCAATATTTCATTTACCTTCTCTATTATGTGCTGAGCTTCTGCTAGTATTTTGTGATTTGTGTACGAGGACAGCCAAATCGCTTTGTGCTGTAGCTTTCAGCAGCCCTTCTTCATTTAAATGTTATTGAGCCACTCTAGCCCTCCTGTCAAAGTGCATAACTGCACATTTCTCCAAGTTACATTCCATTTGTCACTCACTTAAACTGACTGTATCCCTCTGTAGGCTCCTGAAAGTCAACTCACCACTTGACTTTTCAACCATTTTGGTAACATTTGGCACTCTATATATTTCCTTCCTAAATATATCCAGCAACATTTCGTCCAAAACCTTCTCCAATAGAGAATTCCATGAGTTCACCATTCTCTGAGTGAAGAAAATTTTCCTCATCTCAATTTGAAATGAATTACCAAGTACCCTGAAATTGTTCAGTATAAGGGACCCAATCTGGCCAGGAGAAACATCATCTCACCATTTAAACTGCCCAAGCCTCACAGAATTTAAAGAAACCCCTTCTCAACCTTCTAAACTCAAGGCAATACAGGTCCCCCCCCGATTGAACCAAATGCCCCCCATGTGTCAAACCTGTCATCCCAGGAATCAGTTTAATGCACCTTTGATGAACTTTCTTTATAGCAAGTATTTCTTTTATTGGCTGTGGAGACCAAAACTGCACACACAGGTCTCCACATGGCCCCACCAAGGTCCTTCTCAGCTGCAGTACATCTCCCTTGATCCTGAATTTAAATCTTCTTGCAATGAAAGCCAACATAACATTTGCCTACCTAACTGCTTGCTGCATCTGCATGCATGTTCTCAATGACCAGTACACAAGACACCAAGGTCCCGTTGTACAACCAACTTTTCCAGTCTATCATTACTCCGAATTTAATAGCGCTCCACATTCTATTTTTCCTATCTAGGTGAACAAATTCACATTTATCCAAATTATTCTGCATCAGTCATGTATTTGCCCACTTATTCAACTTATCTAAATTCCCCTGAGCCCCTTTATGTCCTCCTCACAACTCCCAATCCCACCTAGTTTTGAGTCGTATGCAAACTTGGAAATATTAAACTCAAACCCCTCATCCAAACTGCTAACATATTAAAACCAAAAATGTGGGCTGTAAATCAGAAACAAAAACAGAAATTTCTGGAAAATCTCAGCAGGTCTGGCAGCATCTGTGAAGACAAATGTGTTAACATTTCATGCCCAGTGACCCTGCCTCAAAACTAGTGATAACTAGGAAAATATTGGTTTATATGCAGACGGTAGGTTGGGGGGGGACTGAGTAAGGAGTAAATGATAGGTGGGGATCGAGCTCAAGGAGAGAGAACAGTTGGACAGATGAAGGAGTAGATAACAATCTGGTGAGGAAGGTGAATAGCTATCAATGGGGATTGTTAGTGGCTAACAACGGGTTGTGTGTAATAACAGACCATGTAATAACAAGGCTTGGTGTGTGGGGGTAGGGGCAAGTTCATGGCTAAGTTCAAACCCTGAAGTCATTGAACTCGACGTTGAGTTCAGAAGGTTGCAGGGTAACCTGCTGAGACAAAGGCATTGGGGAACATCAGCCACCATTTCCACCACAGAGCAGTGTGTTGAAGTAATAGTAAGTGGAAGATCAGGCTCTTTTTTGCGACCAGAACGTAAATGTTCTGTGAAGCGCTTACCCAGTCTATGCTCTGTGTCCCCAATGTAGAGGAGACCCCATTGTGAGCAGCGAATACAGTAAACTAGATTTTGGGGAGTGCTGCTTCACTTGGAAGTGATGTTTGGGCCCTTGGATACTGAGGAGGGACGAGATAAATGGGCAGGTGTTATACATTCTGCATTTGAAGGTGAAGGTGTCATGGGACAGTGGGGAGGATGTCGTAAGTGAAGGAAAAGTGGACCAGCTTGTTCCAAAGGGAACGGTCCTTCCGGAAGGTGGATAAAGGAGGGGAGGGGAATATGTATATGGTGATGGCATCTTGCGGAGGTGGTGGAAATGGTGGCTGATGATTTTCTAGGTGTGGATGCTGGTGGGATGGTAGCTAAGGACAAGAGCAACCCTGTTGCTGATGTCAGAAGGAAGAGAGGGAATGAGGGCCGAAGTACTGGAGATGAGTCGAAAGGTGCAGGGAAATCTTTGTTTGTGGAAGAAATTATACATTTTGGAGGCTCCCTTGTCAAAGGTGGCAGCATCAGAACAGGTGTGAAGGAGACAGAGGAACTGGGAGAATGGAATGTAGTCTTTACAGGAAGCAGGGTATGAGGATGTATAGTCAAGGTAAGAGTCGATGGTCTTCTCGTGGATATTGGTGGCCAGCCTATCCCCAGAAATGGAAACAGACGTTGAGGAAGGGAAGGGAGGAGTCAGAGATAGACCAGATGAAAATGAAGGGGTGTATATTGGAAATGAAATCGATAAATGTTTCCAATTCCAGACAAGAGGGGGAAGTAGCACCAAAGATATCAACCAAATATTGGAGAAAGAGTTGTGGGTGGGGGCCAGAATAGGACTTGAACATTGAATGTTCCACATATCTCATACAGGGACAGGCAAAACTGGGGCCCATGCAGGTACCCATGACCACCCCTCTGAGCTAAGAAATTGAGAGGAGTTAAAAGAGAAGTTGTTCAGTGTGAGGAAGAGCTTGGCCAGGTAGGGTGGATGGTGGTGGATGGGTACGGTTCAGGCCTTTCTTCCAAGAAGTAGTGGAGAGCTCTAAGGCCCTTCTGGGGGGGCGGGGGGGGGGGGTGATGGGTATGTAAAGGGATTGTACATCCATGGTAAAGTGAAGGCAGCTGGAGTCAACAAACTGCAAATTCTAAAACTGGCGTAAAGTGTCAGAGGAATCATGGATGTAAGTGGGCAGGGACTGGACCACGGGAGAAAAAAAGTCAAATTTGCAAGTGATGAGTTCTGTGGGCCAGGAGCAGGCAGAAACAATGGGTCAGCCTGGGCAGTCCTGTTTGTGGATTTGGGGAAGAAGAGCTGTGAAGTGAGCTATGCATCTATTCTATTCAAAACGTCCTCAAAAAATTCAGTAGATTAGTAAACATGAGTTCCCTTTCAGAAATCCACATGACTTAGTGTAATGATACTGGATTTTTTTTTGACAAGTGTCTAGTTATCACATGCTTTACAACAGACTCCAGTATTTTCTCTACATTTGATTCAAGCTTAACCAGTCTTTGATTCCCAGTTTGCTCTTCACACAACTTTTAAAAACAATTGGTTACATTTCCCATCTTCCAATTGACAACTTACTGAATTTGTGGAGATGACAGCCAACACATACACTATTTCTACGGCCACACTATTTCTATGGCCACCTCACTCTGGGATGGAGATTATCAGGCCCTGGAGATTTATCAGTTTTCAGTCCTGTAATATTTTTCAGCACATTTTGTTCTTTTACTAATACTAATTCCCTCCAATTCCTGTTTTCCGAACACTGGATTTTTTGTGCCTTTAAAAGTGAAGACAGAACAAAATTAGACCTTTACTTGCTCTGCTATTTCTTGTTCTCCATTAACAACGACCCATTTCAGACTGTAGGATGCCTACATTTGTCCACACTGATCTTTTTCATCTTTTTACCTACTTATAAATGTTCTTACCATGTAGTTTTATGCCCCTGCACGTTTATTTTTGTACTCTGCCTTCCCCCCTAAACTGCTTCATTCACCTTTGCTTAATTCTAAAGTGCTCCCTGTAGTCAGGCTTGATACTTTTTCAAACAATATTATATGCCTTCCCTTTGGATCTAACAATATCCTTAATTTTTGCTGTTAACCACGGTTGGACTACTTTTCCAGTTGCGTTCTTTTACCTGAAAGTGGTGTGCAATTGAAGCAACGTGTTCATTCCTTCAATACTGACCATTTCCTGTCCACTATCATGACTTTTAATGAAGTTATCCAGCCTATCACAGCTAATGAATCCCTCAAATCTTCACAGCTTTCATTGTTTATAGACTCATACATCATGGCAACAGACACTTCAGTCCAACCAGTCTGGATTTAGGACCCTAGTTTTGAATTGGACTACATCACTTTTGGTCCCAACGAAGAATTCTGATGAAGTCACCCGACTTGAAACATTAACTCTGCTTTCTCCCCACGGTTGCTGCCAGACCTGCTGAGTTTCTCCAGCAACTTCTGTGTTTGTTTCAGATTTGTAAGAAGTAAATTTGTTTCAGATTTCCAGCATCTACAGTTCTTTGTCTTATTTAAGAATTCTATGGTGTTGCACAGTTATTCCTAGATCATTAATTAACCTCTTCTCAATACATACATTTAGGATAGCCTACCCCAGGCTGTTTCCTCAATGTAGAGGCTTTAAAATCCATCTTGTTCACATTCCAGGAATTCATCCACCAGAGCATTATTGTAAACATGGTTTCCAATCTATACTGATATCACCCAATTACATAGCTCTCTAATTTTCTTTTTAACGCTATTCCCTACCTTCCCACTACTTCTTGGAGGCCTGTACTCAACACCCACTAAAGGTTTCCACACATTATTTTTCTTTAACCCCATCCAGACTGATTTCACTTCTTGATTCTTGCACGAATATCCTTTACACTACTGCATTCATTGCACCTTTCGCTAATAAAGTGACCCACTTCCTTTTCCATTTGTCTTGTCCTACCTAAAGACTGAATGCCCTTGGATGTTCAATTCAGAGCCTTGGTCATCCTGCAGTCATGCCTCTGTATTCGCTATCATGTCATACCCGTGTAAAATTATTTGTGCTGTTAATTCAGGGAGACAATGATATGGTAACATTGTTGGTAAGTGTTGGAGGCCAGGGTCCAAATCTCATAATAGCACATGGTGGAATTTGTATTAAAAATCTGGCACAGTGGTATAACAGTCAGGAGGGAGTTTCCCTGCCAGTCCTCATATTGGCTCTGACCCCATGAAGTCTCATGGCATCAACTCAAATATTGACAGGAAAATTACCTGATTATTATCAAGCACTGTCCCCAAATTCCACCCCCCCCCCCCCACCCCGCTCCAATTAATCAGGACTCCTCCCTGTTGAATACAACTTGGAGAAAGTGGCAAGTACCACTGAGGGTGGCAAGGTGGCAGAATGCACTCAGGATAGGATCTTCTATTTCCACTACGAATAATGGGTTAGCAGCACAACTACTAACCAAACCAATTGAGTCTTACAGTATGTAACTGCTGGAGGGTCTGCTACAGGTGGTGAGAGAACCAACATGAGGGAAAAACTTCATTCTCATTGATCTGTCACAATAAAAGTGACTACCATGCACACAATCTTTACAGAGACAAAGTCCCACCTTAACACTGATTATACATTGTGTTGTGTGGCATTATTGCTGTGTTAAGTCAAACAGACTTCAAATAAGCAAAATGCCCAGGTACATCCTGAATACAAAACAGGAGCATAAATTCAACACCACCAACTACCTTCATCAGTCTCCTCTCCATCGTCAGTAAAGTGATAGAAAATGTAATCTACAGCACTATCAAGCAGCACCTACTTAGCAATAACCTGCTTAGTGATGACCAGTTTGGGTTCCACCAGGGCAACTCAGCTCCTGACCTCATTATAACTCAAGGTCAAACCTGGACAGAAGAGCTGAATTCCAGAGATGAACTGAGAGTGATTGAACTTGGCGTCAATGCTGCATTTGATGATGTGTAGCATGAAGGAGTAAAAGCTGGAGTCAGTGGGCATCGGGGGCAAACTCTTCACTGGTTGGAGACATAGCTGATAAAAAAAGGAAGGCAATTAGACGTCCTGCACCAGCTTGGATTACCATGAATCACACAATCCCCTAATGTGCAGAAGCAGCCCATTTAGCCCTGTGAGTCTACCCTAACTGTCTGAACAGCATCCCACCCAGACCACCCTAACCCTGTGACCCTGCATGTCCCATGGCTAATCCACTTAATTTGCATATCTTTGGTGAAGGATTCTCCTTCTCAGCCTCTCCCCTCACCTGAGATGTGGTGACCCTCAAATTAAACCACCACCAGTCATCACTCTCAAACAAGAGAGCAGCTCTGTGGTCTGGAAGGACTATGATGACCTGACATTTTACCTCATCGCGAATCCTCCATTCATTCAGGTAGTAACTTTAGACTTGTCCTTTTGACATTCTCGTTATTTTTTGTACTCCAGCATTGTTTGTTGCTAGCCGTCATCTCCTCCGCTTTTCTATCCTTGTTTCTGTCACATTTATCACTCCATTTAGTGCCCTGTCTGCCTGTCATTGTCATATAAACTCTCCCCCACCATACTAGCAGTCTCGTCCCTGCAAGAATATTGGTCCTTATCCTACTGTAGTGCAACCCATCCAGCTTGAACAGACCTCATTTCCCCAGAATCGATCACACACATTCATTCGGCGGCCTACTTTCCTACTCATGATTTCACCAACACATGACACTTGGAGCGATCCTGAGATTACTACCTTTGAGGTTTGGCTTTCTGATTTATCTCCTATCCCCCTATATTCTATTTGTAGGACGCCCACCCTCTCTTTAATCTATGGACTACTACTTCTGTTCTCTCTTCACCTTCAGAATGTCCTCCAACTAATCACTGACATCCTTAACCTTGGCACTAGGGACATAATCCTGGAGTCACACATGTGACCATAGAAACATCTGTTTGTGTCCCTTATACTAGAATCCCTTACTCTTGCACTCTCCTCCAACCATTCCTGATGCAACGAACCTGGCTCTTACATTCCCCAGAGAAACCATCTCCCCTGGCAGTCTTCAAAATGAAAAATCTGTCAGAGAAAGGCAGACTGCTGCACTATCTGCCCATGTTTTTACTCTGCCTAGTGGTTAGAGGCCCTTTCTGGCTGTGCACTCTTTACCTGTGGTGTGGCTATCTAACTGTATATGCTATCCACAAAGATCTCAACCTGGTGGATGGTCCACAGTGATCCCTGTCGCTACTCCAGATCAGATATGCGGATTTTCAGTAGTTGCAGTCGGACACACTTCCTGCACCATATAGTCACTCTGAACATGAAATGTTCCCGACTTCTGTCATCATACAGAGAAGCATCTGATCAGGCCCATCTGCCTTGTCATGACTTACCCTTAAATTATTCTCTTTTCATATACTTCCTTTCAAAACAAAGGCCAAATATGTACCAGGGATCTTATCTTACTGCATGTCAAGGAGGCTTCACCTTATCTGCTCCTCTCAGTGATGCAGCCTGCCTGCCATGAGGGCTTCACTTCATCTGCTGCTTTCAGTAATGTTGGCTGCCTGCCATGGGGACTTCACCTGCTCCTCTCAATTGCAATGTAAGCTGTTGGTACACTCCAAAGTGTAGCGCTGAGGTAGCGAAAATTTCTCCAAATGAGTTGGAGATGTAGCCAGGATGGTATGGTGAGGTTAGTGCATGTCCAGTACCAATCTCCATGGAGAGAGCACGCAATTGGTCACTGCCCATGAACTGTGGGCTGAGGTGGTGGGGAATCCTGGTCAATAGAGAGGCCTGGAAGAACAAGTGGCAAGTGGACCTGCCAGGTACCCAACTCTGGCCTGGAAGAACAGGTGGCAAGTGGACCTGCCAGGTACCCAACTCTGGCCTTCATTTGAGGAGTTGTCTCCATCTAATTTTGCTCTATTACCTGATAAAATATCAAACTGCACATAAATGAGAGACAAAAACAGAAAATGCTGAATAAGCTCAACAGGTCTGGCAGCATCTGTGGAGAGAAATCTGAGTTAACGTTTTGGGTCCAGTGGCACTTCCTCAGAACAAAATGAGGTGAGATTAGGTAGTAATGAGAAGTCAATGCATGCAAATAGGCATCTCACTGATTACTAGTGATGTTTGTGTTCTCACTGCTAAAAACTTGGGTGGAAAATTGGACAATTTTCTTGATGCCAAGCATCTTGTCCTTTTTTTCTTGCCATATTTTATCAAATGACTTGCCATTACCCATGTATTTCAGGGGCTGAAAACCTTCTGTCCAATGTTTTGAGTTTAAGGTAACAGCCTGGTCTGTACTGTGACTTTAGTGAAACAAGCTGTAAGATATCAAATATGTATTGTGTATTTTGTCATTATAGCAATCTCCCATCAATACCTCATGGCAGGGTTCACATGACTATAGCAAGCCAGAAGGTACATTGACACAGCCTGCATTTCTATCCTAAACAAAGATGTCTACCCTCTTCTGAATTTCCTCCACCTTCCTATCCACAGACATATTTAAAACCCCCCAGAGCCCCACTACAACCTTATATCATTAAGGCAACTTTTCTAAAAGCTACATTGCTTTTGACATTCAAAAAAAATGCATCTCCTCTTTCACATATTGCAGATTCTTAAGAACCAAAAACAGTTCCATCTCCAACGTCCAAATTGACAAAGTACAAACTCTAACATAATTCACGCTGGCAGCTTGCATTGCCCATGTAAATGGCAGATGAACTGAAAATCTCTCAGCAACCATTCTCACTGCATCCATCACCTACTACTTTCCCTGCTGGGATCCATAACCAACCCAATGTAATTATCAGGAAAAGACGTTTCCATAGAGAATGCTGGTCCAGGTGGCATTTAAATGAAGATTAGATGATGATTCTTTTTGTGAGTATTTGGTTTTAAATGTAAGCTTTGTTATTTTGCATATTTTGCTTGCAAATTAAGTTGTTGTCTCACCCTTTTTGACCCAAATTAATGACTTTCAAGTCTGTGCCATATCTGTTTTTGATCCACTTGATTCCCTGAAGTTGAGGATCAATCAAGAGGGGCCATCTCTCACAGTTAGAAAAGATAGTGGCATTTTCCATGGATGTTTTATCACTGGGTAAGCCTTCATTGTTCCAGGCTGCAATTGTTGCATCATCTGAGAGCAAGGCAACAGCATCCAAACCTTCAGTCATTGGAATGGGAACCTAGATTTGGAAATGAATTCATTTAATACATTGTGAACTGTTTCTTGTTTCAAATTCTTATATAGGAAAAACAAACTTAGAACTGCATTATTTATTGCTGCTAAATTTTAAAATAGCAAAAAACAGTTAAAGAAACAATTCAGAGATAACACGGTGTGAAGCTGGATGAACACAGCAGGCCAAGCAGCATCAGAGGAGCAGGAAAGCTTGACGTTTTGGGTCAGGACCTGCTGTGTTCATCCAGCTTCACACTGTGTTATCTCAGATTCTCCAGCATCGGTAGTTCCTACTATTTCTGTTACAAAGAAACAATTCACTTTGAATACTCTACATTAAGCAAAGTTAACACTTTGTACATAAATTTTGCTTTTTTTTTGCATGGGTGATATGTATTTAACATAATTAAAATGGCTTCATTCGATCACAATACACAGAGTCTTATTATTTACTAAGATCCAAAAATTCAAAGCTATCTTTATGGACACACTGTCTGAAGTATGAAAGGGAAAAGATAAGATTGTTTTCAATATCTCACTAATCATGCTTAAGCTTGGCAGAAACGTTGCCTCTTAAACAGTCCTGTGGACAAGTTATAAGAATGCACAGAGCTGACCTCATTTTAATCTCAACATGATTTATTTTCTTCTAAATTTTTGCAACTGTTCATTTTTAGGAAATGATCATTGTTGGCCAGGGCATCATTTACACCTGAATCATTCTGAATTACCCTTGAGAAGGTACAATGAATCACCTTCATGAATGATTACAGTTTTTGTGGAGTAGGTACACCCTGCGAGCTGATAGGGATGGAGTTCCAGGGTACTGACCTAATGAAGTTGAAGGAATTGTCATATAGTTCCTTGTCAGGATGGCGTGTACTTGGAGGGAAACCTACAGGTTGTAATGTTTCCATGCACCTGTTGCTATTGTTTTCCTAGGTGGTCGAATGTCTAGGTTTGAAAGATGCTGTTGAAGGAATCTTGGTGAGTTGCTGCAATACATCTTGAATATAGTACAGGCTACTGCCACAGCGGTCCAGTGCTAGTGGGAGTAAATGTTTAAAGTAGTGGATGAAGCGCTGCTCAAGTAAGCTGCTTTGCCCTGGGTGGTGTTAAAGTCCTTGAGTGTTAGTTGTGCCACACTTATCCAGGCACCAGAAGATTACTCCGTTACATATCTAACTTGTAACTTGTAAATGGTGGCCAGACTAGGAGAAGTCAGGAAAATGAGAGATAATGGGAACTGCAGATGCTGGAGAATCCGAGATAACAAAGTGCGGAGCTGGATGAACACAGCGGGCGAAGACGCTGCTTGGCCCGCTGTGTTCATCCAGCTCCACACTTTGTTACCTCGAAGTCAGGAAATGAGTTGCTTACTCCAAAATTCTCAAGTGCTGACTTGCTCTTGTAGCCACAGTGTTTATCTGGCTGATCCAGTCAAATTTCTGGTCAATGGCCTTCTCTCAGGATGTTGATGAATGATTCAGCAATGGTAATGCTGCTGTTTGTCAAGGGATGATGTTTGTTCTGTGGCACATGTATAGCCTGAATATTCCTAGTCATTTATCATCCCATGTCAGAATGTGGTCTAAGTTTTGCTGTTAGTGGGAACAGACTGTTTAATTAACTGAGGATCACTGAAAGCACTGAAGCCTCTGCAATCATCAATGAAGATTCACATTTCTGGCATTATGATGGAGGAAATATAATTGATAATTCAACTGAAGACAACTGGACTCAGGACACTGCCTTGACGAATTCCTGCAGTAGACTGTGGTGATTGGCTTTCAACAACCAGAACCATACTAGCTATAACTTCAACCAGTAGGCAGCAACCACCACACCACCCCCACACCCTCCCAATTTGAATTCCTTCTGAATTCAATCTTGCTCAGGCTTAGCCAAATAGTATCGACATCAGTCACTCTCACCTCATCTCTATCATTCAGTTCTTTAGTAAATATTGCGGTCAAGACTTTAAAGAGGTCTAATGTCACTTGACCCTGATGGAATCTCGGTGGAAAACAGCTGAGTGAATGTCACGTGATAACACTTGACAATACCCCATCACTTCATTATTGATCGAGGGTAACGGGATAGGGTGTACACGGGCTGGACTGTATTTGTCTTTCCTTCAGTTCATTGGCTACAAAAGAATGGCTTTATAAGACCATAAGACATAGGAGTGGAAGTAAGGCCATTCGGCCCATCAAGTCCATTTAAATCATGGCTGATGGGCATTTCAACTCCACTTCCCTGCACTCTCCCCGTGGCCCTTGATTCCTTGTGAGATCAAGAATTTGTCAATCTCTGCCTCGAAGGCATCTAACGTCCCAGCCTCCACTGCACTCTGTGGCAATGAATTCCACAAGCCCACCACTCTCTGGCTGAAGAAATGTTGTCTCATTTCCGTTTTAAATTTACACCCTCTAATTCTAAGGCTGCGCCCACAGGTCCTAGTCTCCCCGCCTAACAGAAACAACATCCCAGCATCCACTCCTTCTAAGCCATACACTATCTTGTAAGTTTCTATTAGATCTCCCCTCAACCTTCTAAACTCTTTTGAGTACAATCCCAGGATCCTTAGCCGTTCATCATACGTTAAACCTACCATTCCAGGGATCATCCGTGTGAATCTCCACCTAACACGCTCCAGGGCTAGTATGTACTTCCTGAGGTGTGGGGCCCAAAATTGGACACAGTACTCTAAATGGGGCCTAATTAGAGCTTATGACAATGTCAGGCTGTTGCTTGACTTGTCTGTAGGACTGTTCTCCCACTTTTGACTCAAGTCCCGAGATGTTAGTGAGGGAGACATTACAGAGTTGACTGGGCTGGATGTACCTTTGTCACAGCTGATGCTTAAGTTGATGCTAGATGTTCTGTCCTATTTTATTTTCATTTGTCATTTCCTTGGTGATTTGATACAACTGAGTGACTGGTCTGATGTTTAAAGAGTCATATTTCCCTCCACAGATAACATTAGTTAACCAGTTGTGTTTTTACAGCATGGTAGTTTCACCATCAATATGCTTGTGACATACTTATTCTAAATTTATTTAATGAATTAAACTGAAAATACACCAGCAGACGCTCTGTGTTGGATTAAATTTAGGAATCTGGTGCATTAGTCAGGTTTCTTGATTGACAAACCAGGGACGTTACTACTATGCAACCACTCTTATGTTATTCCATCTTGCAGGTCCAACTGCATAGATTACATGCTCCAAAACTGGCATCATCAGTATCGGAAAGGTTGAACCACAAAGCAATTCTTGATTAGTAAGGGGATCAAATATTATGGATGGAAGTCAGGAGAATGGGGTTAAGAAACAGATCTGCCTTGACTGAATGGTAGGGCAAACTTGATGAGCTGAATGGCCTAATTCTGCTCTGATGTCTTATAGTGTTATGACAACAGAATAAAAAGTTTTTGAAAAGAAGCTCAGTCCAATTGCTGAGCTGCCAAGACAGGTGTGGGCTTAAAATGTGAGCCAGGCAACAAAGGCAACAAACTTGAATTTGCAAAGTCAATGCCACTATACTTACATTATTCCTTGAAGCAGCTGACTAATGGCACAGTGGCTCAGTGGTTAGCACTGCTGCCTCACAGCACCGAGGACCTGGGTTTAATTCCACCCTCGGGCGACTGTCTGTGTGGAGTTTGCACATTCCCCCTGTGTCTGCATGGTCCTCCAGGTGCTCCAGTTTCCTCCCACAGTCAAAAGATGTGCAGGTTTGGTGAATTAGCCATGCTAAACTGCCCATAGTGTTCAGGAATGTGTGGATTGGGTAGGTTGGGGGGATTGGGGAATGGGTCTGGGTGGAATGCTCCGAGGTTCGGTGGGAACTTGTGGGGCCAAAGGGCCTGTTTCCACACTGTAGGGAATCTATGATGATCCTATGATTTTATGAAAGCAACATATATGAGAGGTGAAGTTCATTGTGAAATTTCAAAAAAATGAACTGGATTCAAAGCTGCAACAGAGAGGAAGTGAACAGAGATTCTACTGTCAGGTTTCTTATTTAGTTCGATGGAAAGGGTGACTACTGTCTTGGTCAATTATGTTGGTCATCCATAAATATAAACTTTGTATTCTGTTGTGGTGTTCACCTGTATGAAAAGCAGACTGCACACATCTTATTTCATCCATACTTCAGTTGATTTCAGTGGACTTAAGGTTTTAGACATATTTGACTGTCTTACAAATGTTTGCGTAGTTCTGCTTCAAAGCAATGCCAGATGGACAACATTGAGATCACCTGGAGAGACGTGCAGATTGTGGCCTGTGGTGTTGAAACCAATGAGGAAGCTTGCTGGAATTTGCAGGTAGCATCAAGCAGCTTTGTTCACCACAACTGAATCAAAATAATTTACATAAAGTTGCTTTGAAATTGTACTATGCAAATGAAATAACTGCACAGAGGCCAGTATTCCATCACCAAGTAACTCTTTATTTACTTATGGACAGTACACTGACTGCAGCCAGCCAGCTCGGAGTCAGTTGCCTGAACAGAGGAGATTCTAAACCTCCTGGTTATATCGGTCTGCCAGGGCTTTCTCAAGTGTCCCAGGTTAACAATCCCAATCAAGGAGCTTGTAGTCAACAAGATCCAGCTGGTTCCAATCATTATAATTCTTCTCCCCCCACCAACGAAATCCTGGGATGTAGGTCTGGTCTTGTGACATTTTCACCCAAGATCTGGTTCCTCTGACTTAGGCTCTGGCATGGGTGGGGTGTACTGGACTGTAACCTGTCACTCATACTCGGAGCATCTTGGGTGAACTTCCTCCTCTTCTTCTAGTGGTAATGGTATCGAAGCTGTATTCATCTCGGACTCTGAAGTTTCCTCGACACTAGACAGAGGGGGAGAACCTGCAATTTCCAACAGGTCTTCTGGCTGTTCTGAGGAGCCAGGTATGTTTTGCCCCTGCCCCGTCTGTGAGGTAACACTGTATCACCTACCCGAACTTTGTGAGTTACAGGACCTGACCTCACGTCAATCTCGTCCTGTACTCACACAGGGCCATTTCCATGGTTCTGGCACCAAACTTCATCCCCTGAATTAAACTGTTTCTCTCACTTAGAGCAGGCACATATCTGACATTGGCGTTCACCCTCCCCCACCTCCAGGTCTGGGAATATCAGGTCGAACCTAGTGTGGAGTCTTCTTCCCATCAGCAACTCTGCTGGCGGTATCCCTGTTGTTGCATGCACGGTGGTCCTATAATCGAACAGGAACTAGAACAGTTTGGTATAAAGCAACGCTGTAGGCTGCTTCTTTAAGCCTACCTTCATTGTTTGGACAACGCTTCTTACTAGGCCATTGAATGATGGATGGTATGGAACTGTCCTTATGTGTCGAGTGTCATTTGACTTTCGGAAATATTCACATTCCCTGCTGGTAAATGATGTTCCATTGTTTGTGACCAATATTTCTGGGAGGCCACATGTTGTGAGCGATGCTCGCAGCTTCTCAACCCTCATCCCTGAGTTTTCTGAATGAACTTTATGCACGTCCAACCAGCTTGAATGGGCATCCACAATGACAAGGAACATTCAGCCCATGAAAGGACCTGCATAGTCAATGTGCAACTGAGTTCAGGGTTTACCCGGCCATTCCCATGAATGCGGGGGCACTGTCAGTGGCAATTCTTGTCCTTGTTGGCACTCTGGGCACTGACCCACCAACACAGCTGTGTCAGCATCCATCCTTGGGCACCAGACATAGCTTCTTGGTGGCATCTTCAACTTGGAAACCTCTGGATGATCCTGGTGAAATTAAGGCAGTGACCTTTACTTGTGACAATGACCCTTGCTCCCCATAGTAATATATTGTCCTCGATGGTGATCTGGCCTTGTTAGATCCAGAAAGGTCTCAATCCAGGTTGCGATGGCCCTTCTGTTTCCTCTATTACAACTAGCTGTTCTTGTTTCACTAGAAGAGATCTTTTTATGTCCACGGTTGGATATTGTCAGCGATGACTGAAGGATGTCCAGGAAGTTTAAAACCAAAACAGACCGTTCCGGGGAGGCACCACCATTGGTGTATCTGTCAGTAGGAGGTGGGTCAAGACATCTGCATTAGCCACTTGGCTTTCTGGATGGTGTTCTAGCTGTGCTTTTATGCACTGCGAATAATGGCCCAACACTGAATTCTACCAGAAGCTTATGGGCAGCACTGCCTTGTCTTCCTTCTGTAGCCCTAGCAGTGGTTTGTGATCTGCTACTATGACAAATTGCCATCCATTCAGGTACTGTTCAAACTGCCTCACACCAAAGACGACCGCCAAACCTTCCTTCACTATCTAGGGATATTTGCGTTCAGTATCAGCTAAAGTCTGGGAAGTGTATGCTATTGGGCATTCCTCTCCATTGGGCCACCAGTGAGAGAACACAACCGCGATACCATATGCAGAGGTATCACATGTCACCAGTACCTCTCACTTCAGATCATAGTGGGTCAACACCTTAGCTGCTTTCTCACTTCTCTAAAGGATACTTCTTGGCTATGCAACCATTTTAAAGGCCGATGCTTTTTCAATAGCAAATGTAAGGGTGCCAAGATGGAGGCTAGGTTATGAATTTTCCTCAATAATTCACTAACCCAAGGTAAGTCCTAAGCTCCAGTACAGACATGGGAGCTGAGGCTCCTTTGATTGCCCTCACTTTACCTTCCCATGGATGTAAAGCGGTTTTGTCAACTCTGTAACCCAAGTAGTTCATTTGGAGCACCTGGAACACGCATTTTTCCTGTCTAAGGCAAACACCCACCTGGGAGAAACATTTAAGCACTGCATCCAAGTTCTTCAAGTGCTCTTTACTGGTCTTCCCTGTTATTAGCATGATTGTCAGGTAAATGGCAGCCTGAGCTAGCCCTTGTAAAATATTCTCTGTGGTCCACTGGAAAAATCCACAGGCCAAATGGCAGTTTTGTATATTGGTACAAACCCCTATGGGTATTATTTGTAGCATATTTCAAGGACTCATCATCCAGTTACAATTGCAGGCAGGCATGGCTCACGTCCAGTTTCATAAAGGACTGCATCACCCCCCACCCCCGACCAACTTTGCACATGAATCCTCTATGCAAGGGATTCAGTATTTATCCTGCTGTAAGAAACGATTTATCATTTGCTTAAAACCCCCACAAAGGCATACTGAGGCATCAGGCTTCACAATCAGTACAACCAGTGCCGGCCATTCTGCAAAATGCACTGGTTTGATGATTCCTTCACCCTCCAGCCTCCTGATTTCTGCCTCTACTTTTGCCCTTGTGGCAAATGGCACTGGGTCGGCCTTGCAAAGTCATGGAATTGCTTCCTGGTCTACATGTAAGGGGTGGTGATGGCCTAGTGGTATTCTCACTGGACTGTTAATCCAGAGACCCAGATAAAGTTCTGAGGACCCAGGTTCAAATCCTGTCACGGCAGATGCTGGAATTTGAATTCAATGAAATAACTGGAATTAAGAGCCTAATGATGGCCATGAGTCCGTTGTCGACTGTCAGGAAAAACCATCTGGTTTACGAATGTCCTTTAGGGAAAGAAACTGCCGTCCTTCACTGGTCTGGCCTACATGTGACTCCAGACCTACAGCAATGTAGTGGACTCTGAACTGCCATCTGGGCTATTAGGGATGGGCAATAAATGCTGTCTAGCCAGCGACACCCTCATCCCGTTAACGAACAAAAGGATGTAAAGTGGCTTTGGTTCCTCTGATAGTCCCAGACTCTTCCTGAAATTCTCCCGGGTATTTCAGCATGACGTCACTGAGGCAGCTATTTTCTAATCAAAGAATGTTGAGCCAATCCAGGTGAATCTTCCTCAACCAATTCCATCCCAAAAGGCTTGGGCCTATCGAACTGCATCAACTGCTTCTCATAGGAGAGTGGAACCGAAGTCGTACCTTTAATCTGCAACAGTTCCCCAGTGTATGGTCTCAGTATGGCTGAGGTCTTACAAAAACTTAAGGAGTGCTGTCCCAGAATCTAGTTAAAGACAGATCCTGAAACACAGATACAGCTGTGCCAGCGTCAACGTCCACAGGAACCGGGTGATGATTTAACCAAACATCAATTTTAATCAGTTCCAATTTGGATGTTACTTAGCAATTTAATTGCTCTGACCCACATGTACAAGGTCTTTCCAGGGTGTGCACTCTCCCAGATACCAGCCTATGAATTTTCTTTTTCAAGTCAGGTCTTGTAGGATTCCTTTTCTGTCTCAAGTCTGCATATCAGCAGCAACAACAATGGCTTGCTTGTCTCAGATTCTGAAGAACTTTTTCACTGCTTGGCCGAAGCTCAGCTTTGTGGAGTCCTGTTGTGGGCTGGGCCTAGCGTCCCTCTGGTCAAGATATTCCCTGCATGAGACTCTGTGATTGCCCACACTCAAGTGATGCTCCCCAAGCTCAGATGGACAGGTGAGGGAGTCTACTTCCATTGGGATGCTCCCATATTTTACCACATTTTCTAATGACAAAACCAGTGTGGCACTTGATTAAAGTCCAGCTGGGCTTCAACTAGTAGGCACTTCTGCACGGTTACATCATTAATCCCACATACCAAATGGTCTCTCGGCAGCTCATTCAGGGTTAACCCAAAATCACATGCCTCTGCCCGTTGTGTCAACCTCGTCAAAAATCCCAGTATGGATTTCCCTAGTTCTTAATAAAAGCCAAATAAAACTGATAGCGTTTCAGAATTAGAGGTGGTTTGGGGTTATAATATTGCTTAACCAACTCTGTCAATGTTTGGAAGGTTAGTGTCTGGTGCCTCTGAGAAAGTCAAGCCCCTTATAACTGAAAATGCTGAAGGGTCCGCAAGCAGTCAGAAGGATTACTTGTCGCTTCTCATCTGCCCCAATAAAATATTGCATTCCTTCCACGTTCTGGGCCCAGTCTTTGGCAGCAGGAACAAGCAAGTCAAGCCTCCCAAATAAAGGCATGATGCCAGAATCATTTATCCCAACTGCTGCAAACGAATGTTCTTCACACATATTCTGTTTGCTCCCAATGCTCTGATATAACTGCAGAGGTGGGTACCCAATCACCAGGTTATTTACTCATGGCCGGCCGGCCAGCTCAGAGTTGGTCCCCAGAACTGAGGAGATTCTAAATCACCTGGTATATTGGTCAGCCAGGGCTTTCCTGATTGACACAGGTTAATGGCACCAATCAAGGATCTCAGTCAACAAGATCCAGCTGATTCCAATCAATGCAGCAGACAAAGTTTTAGACCTGTATTGATTCACCCTTTCCTTTCTGAAGTCTGAGTCTCGAGGAGAACTGGAGTTGTTGTAAAGTTAGTCACAGACAAAACAATCACAAGTTTCAGGATGCTTGAAGGCTGTGTTAAGACTAAATAAAAACTGAAAGAGCTGTGGATGCCATAAATCAGCAAAAAAAAGTAGATGTTGCTGGAAAAACTCAATAGGTCTAGCAGCATCCGTGGAGAAAAATCAGAGTTAACATTTTGGGTCCAATAACCCTTCCTCAGAACAGTTCTTAGGAAGGGTCACTGTTTTTGTTCCTGTGTAAATACTAAACTGGCAGAACAGCTCTTTCAGGCTGGCTCAAATCAAGTTGCAGACTGAACAAAAACTTAGTTTTAACATTGTAGTGCCAAACAAAATGTTAGAATTGATTGTGTTTTTGTCCTACGTGCAGGTAAACCCGTGTCCTTTTTAAGCAGAACGAAAACAAGTTTACAATTATGCTTCAGTTCCCAGAGATAAGTTATCAGTAGACCAGAATTGTTTCGAACCGTCTATGGCCTTTGTAAAATTAGAACATTTTACTAGATGACATTGATACACTAAAGGTCATCAATATCATTGAGACTATGCTTTTAAACATCTGTGTTAAAAAAAGAGAGTTCAGTTCTGGGCGCCCTATTATAGGAAAGATGTGGATGCTTTGGAGAGGGTTCAGAGGAGGTTTACCAGGATGCTGCCTGGACTGGAGGGCTTATCTTATGAAGAGAGGTTGACTGAGCTCGGTCTCTTTTCATTGGAGAAAAGGAGGAGGAGAGGGGACCTAATTGAGGTATACAAGATAATGAGAGGCATAGATAGAGTTGATAGCCAGAGACTATTTCCCAGGGCAGAAATGGCTAGCACGAGGGGTCATAGTTTTAAGCTGGTTGGTGGAAAGTATAGAGGGGATGTCAGAGGCAGGTTCTTTACGCAGAGAGTTGTGAGAGCATGGAATGCATTGCCAGCAGCAGTTGTGGAAGCAAGGTCATTGGGGTCATTTAAGAGACTGCTGGACATGTATATGGTCACAGAAATTTGAGGGTGCATACATGAGGATCAATGGTCGGCACAACATTGTGGGCTGAAGGGCCTGTTCTGTGCTGTACTGTTCTATGTTCTAAGTTCCAAGAACTGTTGCATGAAAATACATTTTACTACTAGCAACTGAAGTATATACCTTTTGACTTCTTAGGTAAGGCATCCACAAGTTTTGAACAAGCTCATATCGATACTTCTTTGAGAAAGGACCAGCGTAAGAAATGAAAGCTGCCATCAAAAGAACATCTCCACAGAGAGTTTTCTCCTGTTCGCAATACTGTGTGACAGACTGAGCCCAGCGTACGTTCTCTGACTGATGTAGGAAAACAAGAAATTAACATTAATAAATATGAAAAACAATACTGAATGGAAAGATATATTCAATTCCTTTTCATGAAAATGACATTAAGCAGCATACACCAAATGAACAATAACATGACAAATGTTGCCTATTACATCACAATACTTTGTTTTTAATAAAATGCTAAAGTTTTATTGAACAGTGGAAAATGTATGTCAGATGGAGGTATTTAAGGTGAGACAGTATTTAAAGAATTTTGTTTTGTTGAACGGTTAGCACTGTTTTGGGATGAACAGTACACTGTAAAATAGTACAATTTTGCACAGGAGCTTTTACAGCTTACCTCCAAACCTTTCACTAATCTGTTAGCTAGTTCAATTGTCTTATTGGTTCTTTTCACTTGATCCCGACAACGGATTTTTTCAGATGTGGCCTTTTCAAAGGCTTCTGTTAATCCAGTCAAGCACGTGTCTAGTTCCTTTCAGTAATGAAAAATAATTGTAAGGAAAACAAAATCTCTAGCTCAGTGCTCCATTACAATATTTCTTCATACCATATGATCAAAGACTAAAATAAACTTCTGGGTCTCTTCTTCTAAGTCTTCACCTGGTGGAAAAATTATCGCAACTTCATCTTCCAGGCTTTCACTTAAAATTAACAATCAGTTACATCATCAGGATATAATACGCACGTGCAAAGATGGACCAAAACTGGGTGGGTACCTTTCCTACTTGTTGAATAGAACAGGTCAAAATTCAAACAATGGGATCCTGGCAATTGCTTGCAAGCATTCATCTTAAAAATTCACCATATTGTCCTATGGCAGCATGTTTATTATGGTTTTAATTGTAGAACTTAAATATTTTGCAAATGAAATGCCCCGGTATAAAAATCTTAGTTATTTTCCCCTGAATTGTGTCACAATTATCAATTCGTAGTAGTGTACTTGCTGTGTTTGGAAAGTAACATTTATTATTATTTAAACATTCCTTGAATAATTAATACATTTAGAGATCCAGTGGTGATTATATATAGCACGTTATAATAACTTGGTCACTTAAGTCACTGATTGATCAAGGCAGCCAACATGTCTGTTGATCAACAGTATATACACTTATGACGTGCAACTCTAAAAGGAGAAAGTTGCATATTTTCCCAAGCAAACAATAAGTAAATCATGCCCATAAGAGAAAGGAAATGATTAAAAGAAGAAATTTAACTACACACTTATTGAAGGCAAGATTGCACAGAAGAATACTTGAAACGAGAAATTATATTACAAAAAAAGGCACAATGAATTGTACTTGAATTTCTGTGACAGTTTTAAGATGAAATAACGATGTCAAATCAGTACCTGAGGATAAGCAACACCAAAGGACAAATATAATGGTGATGAGTACTACTCATTGAATTACATTCCTGAGTGGGGTTGAAGATATACAAAAACATGTCGAAAAGGGGCAGAAGTTGGCCATTCAGCCGCTCATGTCATGTCTACTCTGCAATTCAATAAGATCTCTTTAACTCTACACTTTCAACTATCACCATAACCCTAACTCCCCTGTCCATCAAAAATCTGGCTAATTCAGCCTTGAATTTATTCAATGAAGCAGACTTCAATGCTCTCTGGGGAACCGAATTCCAAACACCAATATTTTCTGAGAAGTAGTTCCTCCTCACATCTGTAATTAATGGAACACCCTTGTACAGACAATTAAATAATAAACAAAAATTGCCAGTGCTGGAAACCTAAAATGAAAATGGAGAATACTGGAAATATTCAGCATGTGAGGAAACACTTGTGGGCATAAAAACAGTTATTCTCTTCGGTAAATTATCTGCTCTGAGTAAATCATGTACAACATTTAAAGGAAAATTTTCAAATAGACTTTAAAAATGCATTACCATGCCAACTTGGAAGCTATTAAATTTTATACACAATTTACTCATAGGATTTTATTTAAATCAAATAGGATGCTGAGATCAGAAACATTTTGCAATGCATCAAATACACATTAAATGTTATCCTGTAACATAAAATAAAGATAATGTAAATTATGATTTTAATATAAATAATACATTCATTTGCTATTTCATATGAACAAAGAATATGCTGTCAAGTCTGCTGTTTTTGAGTATTATAAATTATTCCTAATGTAGAAAAGCATATGCACTTTTTCTTTACGCATTAATATGAGTAGTCTGAGACTAAATGCAGATGCATATTGTGATGTTTGCAGATAATTTCAAAGTAGCTACATTTTCTCTCTGAATTTCTTTGTACTTGAAGTGCTGCCCTTTTCAAAACAAGTGAAAGTTCAATCAAGTTTTGGTGCCATGATGATCAAACAGTGTCACATCACTATGGCAATGTCTGCCAGGGCCACAAATGCAGATCAGCTTTAATTGTACTAGGCCTTATTGCTGGTGCATGTCAATCAGAACCTATGAATTGAAGAAAATTTGCTCTGTTCATTCTGTTAAATGATGTATCCAATTAAACCTGTTAGAATTCATGATCTTCAGTCAAGGTTAAATGAAAGTAGTTACTCCTGTCAGCTATGTGATTAAATGCTGCCTACATCAGGCACATTTATGTGCGAAATTAAAATTTTGTCTAAAGCATGAATCTTTATGCATGCCAGTTAATTATCTTGCAGTCCTTCTACACATTAAATGCCCAGTACATTTGTTCTTAATCATCAGGTGCAATTTAAAACACTCTTCATACCCAGCATTTAACTAGATTCCTCCATTTTAATGAATTCCGTTCTAACTGAAAATTTTACTCTTTTCATGGTTTGTCTGTTGCTACAGATTATCGCCATTCAAAGGTGTAGTAACTGTACACTCATAAAAACTAAAAAAAAATTAATGTTTGAGAACTATTTAACAGGAATCTTGTTCGATACAACTTATATAACGATCTATGATCTGTTGTATGATGGCATGGCGCCTTGCATTTTTAGACGTTCATTTTATGATGTGCATGGTACTAAGAGTCCATGCAGTCCTTTGAATATCACATCACAAATGTAGTTACAACCATAAAATTCACTATGTTATTAGCAGTTTGTTCAATGGGCTTTTTTTTCCCAGAAGAAGTCAAGCTAAATTTTGTTTATTTTTCAGCATCTAAATAATCAAAAAATGACACAGGATGATAAAGGGCACAGGTTAGCAACAAAAAGTCTTAGTTATTATCATAACTAAGATGATAAGCCAATCTGAGTTACTGGTGTATCCGTGTTTTTTTTAAAGTGAGATTTGTAGCTATTTGGATGGAAAAGATTTAAATACTTAACAGAATATTCTTTCCAGAAGTACTTCATTGTATGTTTACTTTTCAAATGAATCAATTTAGCCATCCCCCAAAATCAGCGTGGACTCCAAAAACAAGGAGGCTGTACCTTTGCAATTCAAGATATTCAACAACTTCACCATCAATGCAAGCTCTTGAATGTACTTCAGGGTGGAAAGATACCACTGAAATATCTCCCTCTTTCCCTCAATCAAACTAAGATGGGCAATCTCATACCCTATTCTGAATGTGACAGTAGTGCAAAATTGCAATCACCCATTACAAGATATAATGTCCTTCTAGCACTGCACTTATTGAGGAAGATTTTCAGTGTAATTTCACAGGAAGGGAGTGATAAGTGTAATAGGCAGAGAGAGGTGCAAGCTTTTAAATTCGGACAGGATCATGGTAGTCTTTGGAATCCAACTCTGTGCAGAGACTGGCTACAATTGTGAAGTTTTCCTTCCCTGTTCCCCCTAGACAATATCTCCAGGAAAGACATGAATCCAGTCAGAAGTCTGTCTCAAACTGGAAACTATCTTGAATCAGGAAGTTCGATCAGGATTATTGTCAAGTCACTAGTGTCTGTGCAATATCCACTCTGCCAAACCTGCTGAGAGATTCTGTCAAAGTAGAAAATCTTGTACTGTATTTAACCTGGGGTTAGAGCAAATACAGACTTGTACAACTAGAATTTTAAAAATGTGATTTTAAAGCCGCAGCCCACACTCTATGAAGGTGCAAGAAACACAAAAGAACATTAAAACTTTGCAAAATTAGAGGTACCTTTAATTACCAATCTTAACATTATATCACAAAATGAAATATCTAAATGCAATTCTCAATAGGAAAGTTACCCAATGTGTTCTAGATTTTTATTAAAGCGCTTCTATTACTTTTAACTTGTGTAGCCTCTTCTAAGTTCTCTTTCTTTCTTGGATTGCAAGTGTGCTCCCTGGTCACTAAATGGCTTGTTTGTCAAAGAATTCCTTCATGATAATAAAATGTGAGGCTGGATGAACACAGCAGGCCAAGCAGCATCTCAGGAGCACAAAAGCTGACGCTTCGGGCCTAGACTCATGCTTCACTGCACCAGGAACCCAGGTTCGATTCCAGCCTTGTGTGACTGTGTGGAATTTGCACATTCCTCCCCCTGTTGGCATGGTGTACTAGGTGCTCTGGTTCCCTCTCTCAGTCTAAAGATGTGTGGGTTAAGTCTATTGGCAGTGCTAAATTGTCCACAGTGCCCAGGGATGTGCAGGCTAGGTGGAAGAGCCATGGTAAATGCATTATTACAGGGATAGAGTAGGGAGCTGGATTTGGTTGGGATGCTCTTCAGAAGGACAGTGTGGACTCAAAGGACTGAATTGAAGGGATTCTATTGCAGGGGTGCATGGTGGATTAGTGATTAGCACTGCTGTCTCACAGCGCCAGAGACCTGGTTTTGATCCCAGCCTCGGGCAACTGTCTGTGTGGAGTTTGCACATTCTCCCCATGTCTGCGTGGGTTTCCTCCGGGTGCTCTGGTTTCCTCCCTAAGTCCAAAGATGTGAGGTTAGATGAATTGGCAATACTAAATTGTCCATTGTGTGTAGGGTAGGTAGGAAATGCAGAGATAGGGTAGAGGATGAGTCTGAGTGGGATGCTCTTCCAAAGTTCTGTGTGGATTTGTTGGGCTGAATGGCCTGCTTCCACACTGTAGGGATTCTATGGCCTATCATTTTATTATGCATCCACAATTCAGGGTTGGGATCCAGAAATGCAAACAATGTCAGGTTCATGACCCCAGAACAAATTCTATTCCTTAGTCACAGCAAATTGTGGGGCTTGAAGAAGTTGATTTTCATTTTCAAATCTCCACATACCAACATATCCACAGCAGAGAAGGGGCATAATGATCCTCAAATGGAAAGAGCTCCAAATATTACCCCAAGCTAACACATAGTGCTATTCTATAATAAGATGTAGAGCTGGATGAACACAGCAGGCCAAGCAGCATCTTAGGAGCAGGGAAGCTGACGTTTCGGGCCTAGACCCTTCATTAAGGAGTTTCCTACTCCTAAAATGCTGCTTGGCCTGCTGTGTTCATCTAGCTCTACACCTTGTTACCTCGGATTCTCCAGCATCTGCAGTTCCTATTATCTCTGATGCCATTCTATAATTATCAATTTAAATTAGTGAAGTTTACCTGTTATACATTGTAACTCACTAAAAAAATACTTGTTTACTTTTACTGTGCAACCATTCATCAAAAAAAGACAGATTTATGTATTTAATGTTTTTCTTGTTTAAAATACTTTCAGGGATATAGATGTCACTGGCAAGGTCAGCATTTGTTCCTCTCCCTGATTTCTCATCCAAGTGGCAGGTAAACCAGTTTAGAGGTCAGTTATGAATCAACCACATTATTAGGGCCAAAAGTCACATGTAGGTCAGACTAAGTACGGAGGGCAGATTTCTTTCCCTAATGGCTATCAGGGAACCAGGTGGATTTTTGCAACAGTTGGTGATACAGCCATTATGGAGACCAGGGGCTGCAAAGTGCATGCCCCCACCAGCTGTGTTTTTGGTGAAAGTGGCATGTAATGTAGGCTGGGCGGCTGGTCCTCTACTTCCCCACCCATCCCAATGGGATGAATGGGTGTCAAAATCTACAACTAGTCACCACATGTAAATAAATAAATAAAGGGCAGTTGTACTTGTTAAAAATTGGCCACCAGAACTCTGGTGACACCGAGACTGCAGGACTGATGACGAATTGGCCAGAGGCTGTACAGGGTGCACTTCCTCTCATTGAGGGGGCAGTCTCACTACAACATTGCTACAACATTAATATTTTGCACAGACTAGAAAAGAGGGGGAGTAATAGTGGGACTAATTAAAGTGCTCTTACGGTGTGCTGGCTCAGACATAATTGACCAAATGGGCTTTCTTTTCTGTAACCTCTTCTATGATTCAGTGATAATAAATTTAGTGACATCTAATGCAAGTTTGGGGGAGGTGGGTGCGATGTGTGAATTGATGCCCAAAGCACCTTAAATTGCCCCTGAAAATTGAACCATGTGGAGGAGCAAAGAAAGGTCACATCGGCCACCCCCCCCATACAATGAAATGGGATTGGTGAGGACCTTCTCCACTGGTCCAGTTTCCACTTCTCCTACACTCACTGCACAAGCTCAAGCAATCATCAGATTCTTCACACCTGCTCTCACTGCTCAAGAGGCAGAGCCTGTGACTGGAGGAACAGAAAGGGTGGAGGGAGCGAATAGCTGATCTGTTGAGATAATGGGTTACTTAGGCCAGTTCCGATCACTCACTTAGCAGATTTTCAAGAGGCTAAAATGACAGCAATTCAATTCAGCAAGTACTCAATGCCCACAAGGTCTGGAACTGTGTGTCAACTGGGGAGAGGGCAGGGCCAGAGACTCAGGGGTGGGGTGTGGTATGGTATGGTGGAGTGGGGTGGAGGAGCAGGGCCCAAGGTTTGGGATGGGAATATGAGCACAGCCTGAATGTCAGAGGTGGATCGAGAAGAGGGAGCATTGCTCTTGATAAGAGACATGTGAAGTTTTCAAAGGGGTAGTGTTCAGCGCAGCTGGGAATTTGTGGCATTCACAATGTTGCTGTCATATTTAAAATTTGGTTGCACATCACTTTAGATGCCACAAGCTAGGAATTGCCTTTTGTCTGAGGAAGGATCACAGGACCCGCGAAGTTAACTCTATTTTTTTTCTTCACAGATGCTGCCAGACCTGCTGAGCTTTTCCAGCAACTTCTGATTTTATTGCCTTTGACATGATCGTCCTGTACCATTATCTTCGAAGACAGGACGTCTCATGCTCCTGTATCACCACTAATTGCTATTTGCATCCACATGTTAAATGCTCAGTCTCAGTCACCCTGTGTCTCAGTGCAGGAAAATATTGCCCACCCCACAAACTGTTGTCTCCACATCAACCTGAATAACATACCTGCAATCACTTGACTTGTAGGATTGAACATGGTCAAGCCCCTGGCCTGGAATCAGATAAGTCCCTTGACTATCTGTGGCAGTAATCTCTGACCGACTATAGTGCAGCTTGACCCCATGAGCTCCCATTTGCCTTTCACATGCAACTCTGTGATTGAATCGTAAGCAGTCTGTTAGACTGTTTAATGCTCTGAGCCATGACAAGCTACTGCCTCTTTCTATGTACTAATAGGTAATGTAAGTAACAGAGGTTGGCAGCCTCCAAGAAAGCGCAAAGTGAGTGAGTGTCAATAAATGAAGCTAAAAGCCTGAAGATGTATCCATGTAAATATGGGAAATGTATAGGCCTGCAAAATGACCTGGAAGAAGCATGCAAACTGTAGGTGTCCCTGGGCTCTGAAGTGAAGTCCTGAAGTGGTGTGTAGGCTTTGGAGAGCAGGCAAGGTGATATGGTGAGGCTGGCGGTTTGCCATTGCTGACTTGCATAAAGGGTGGAGCAGAAGCATAAGACTACAAGAGACAGGAGCAAATTAGGCCATTCGGCTTACAGGTCCAAACGCCTTTGGATTGGGGCTGATAGGTTTCTCAACCCCTTTCCTCTGCCTTCTCCCCTTCACCCTTTATCTTCTTACCAACCATGAACCAATCTCTGTCTTAAATGCATTCAATGGCTTGACCTCCACAGCTTGCTGTGACACTGAGTTCTACAGATTGCCCACTCTCTAACTGAAGAACTTCCTCTCATCTCAGTTCTAAAGGGTCATCTCTTCACTCTGAGGCTGTGCCCTCAGGTCCTAGTCTCTCCTACTAGTGCAAATATTTTCTGCACATTCACTCTATTCAGGCATTACAGTTTCCGTAAGTTTCAATGAGATCCCCCTGCATCTCCATTAAGAATAGACTCAGAATCCTCAGCCAATCTTCATATGACAAGCCCTTCATCACTGAGATTCTTCTTGTAAACCTGCTCCAGACGCCCTCCAACACCAGCGCATCCCGCCTTAGATATGGAGCCCAAAACTGCTCATAAAATTCCGAGTGCAGTCTCACCACAGCCTTATACAGCCTCAGCCGTACATTTCTGCTACTGTATTCTAATACCCTTGAAATTAATGCTAACATTGTATTTGCCTTTCTAACTGCCATCTGAACATGCAAGTTAACCCTTACGAAAATCCTGAATGAGGACTCCCAAGTCCCTTTGCACTTCAGATTTCCAAAGCCTTTCCCCATTTAGAAAATAGTCTACCCCTCTAATCTTCCAACCAAAGGGTGTAATCTCACACTTTCCCACATTGTATTCCATTTGTCACTTCTATGCCCACTGCCCTTGCCTGTCCAAGTCCTTCTGCAACCTTCCCACTCCCTCAACACTATTTATCACTCACCTTTGTGTCATCTGCAAACTTCGCAACAATACCCTCTGTTCCTTTATCTGGGTCACTAATGTATAATGTGAACCGTGCCCATGAAGCATGCAGGAACATTATGGTGAAGGCAGAGCTGAAAGAAGCAGCAGCAAGTGGCGAGCTGCTGCCACCAGGTAATTGCTCAGACTGTTATTTTGGGTCTTGGTGCCATCTAGTTTCTTGGGGAAGGGGAGAATTGGAGGCTACATTGAAATGAGATGACTTGGGCTATTAATGAAATGCATATGCATGGGAATAAGTTTGTCCCTCTCAGCGAGATTTTCAGCTTGACACTTAAACCTGAAGACGTAAATCGAATCTTTTTCACACAATACTGACAATCTAGTTTTCTTGCATTTTTGCCATTTTTCACACATTTTGTGACATTGCTCATGCCATTCCTGGGGAACAGTAACTTTTACCTAGAATCTGGAAAATATATTTATCATTCATGAACAAAAACATCTTACTGATAGATTGCCAGCTAAAATATTGAATAATGCAAATGTATATGATATTTGGCATTTCTGCCATCCTATCTTTCTAGAAAAGAAAATACTAAAAGATATGCAACACAAATACAAAAGGTAATGTTGCTACATGGCTGTATCATCTGATAAAACAAACGAGTGAGAATGAGAAAGGGGGCCTTTAAAATAGAAAATGAGCCCTTAAAAATCAAAATTTACACCTTGAGATCATCTCACAAAGATCCCTCAAAGGAAATGCTGAACCGTGATAGCTAGATAAATCTAAACAAGTTTGATAATCATAATACAATTTTCCTTTTTATTTTCCTGAAGCAGTAGTGACATATTTTCAGCTGTGAAGTATGTACTTTTTTCTAGTGCATACTATCGATAATTGTTTACAACAATTTCTAATGTTGAAGCATGCACAAAAATTAATTACTTCAAAAATGAATTTCTAAAATATTCACACTAATTTGAGAACAAATCAATTGAAAACAAATCATGCTTTCAACAGTGAATTTCTATCTAATGCAGCATCTAAGAGAGTTAACAAGGGACAATTTACCAGGATCTGGATTTCACAGCAGTCAGTGTTGGTCTAGCTGCAGCAATATCATCGGAGTCACTGCTGCATAAGACTTGGTAGCTAACTTAACCTATGGCCTTGCCATTATATATTGACATGGGAATATGAAACAATAAGGATTAAGGAACAAGTATCAGAGTTTACTTATATTCTTACTGTAATGAGTTTTGCTCACTGCAACCATTAAAATATAGATGTGTTCTACCATTTTGAAATCACAATAATTCAAGTAAAAATTGACAATGCATAGTACATTCTTTCAATAAGAGTATTTTTTAAAAATAAAAGCAAAATAAATCTCACAGGAAGATAATTACAAACATAGTACTTACTGCAAGCTTTTTTCTAATGGTCTCAAGCTTCTCTGCAGCGGCAGCTAAATCAGAATTGGCTTGCACAAGTGCTTTACGTTTGTGTTCCACTTCACAACTAACCTGGCAATATACACAGTAAGCATATTTCGCATTAATGTTGTTCAATTTATTTGTAATAGTATGATTTAATCAAAATAATGTGAAATATATACAGTTTGCAAGCCAATAAGAAATGCATTACAAGGAAGTACAGTGTATACGAATACAGTACATATATTTTACTGTTTCTTCTTCATTAATCCTTATTCTTTGTTTACATGTTATCTTGTGCTGTTCAATTATGTGATGCTTTGCCACACCAACTGTATCACAGATACCATGTTTTGACTCTGTCCATGTGGAGTCAGGTTCTTCTCCCTACTCCTTATCTCAAGCTTCGCTTTTACCTTTGCGAAGAGCAGTTACATCCGACTGAGAGTAAACCCAGATATTGAGTGTGGCTTTTTTCCTTTAGCATGCTTGTCTGTTGCTATTTTGTAACTGTTATACCGCTAACATTTTTGTGACCTCCTTTCAATTTAGTTATGCATACAGACAATATTTTTGGGAGTCAGAGTCAGGAAATAAAAATCAATAAATTAATTCAAGAAGGTGGTTGACAGCACCAAGATTCCATCATTAAATTTCTGCATCGATCAGATGATTAAATGGTTAAAAACAATAAACTCAGCTCAAGAAACAGATATTAATGAATTATACACTTCTCTTTTCATTATGTTTTTTAAACATGTGCAAGAAATACAACATTATGTTCTGGTGCATGACTGATCACAAATGCCGGACTTCTGAAATGCTGTTACAAACTAGCCTGGTAGAAAACACTCAAACTGCAAGAAAACATTAAACAAGGTTAATACTTACATAGATCTTTTGGAAATGACACCGTGATAGGCATGCAGATAGAAGAAAAAGTAACAAAAAAAATGTTGAAAATACATCGCAACAAACAATGAAAAATTATTCTGTGAAGAAACCATTAATTATGCTGTGGAAAGATGAATTAGCCACTCATCGTTTAATGAGAATGTACATTTTGTGTAAGTTTTAAGTCCATCTATGATAGATGTACTACTGCTGGTGAAATATATCAGGATAACATTGAAGACAGCAGTGAAATGTTCAGTTGACGTATGTTCTCTTGCATAGCATTCAGTCATCCCTAAAACAAGTACTTTTGATTCACTGAAAAGATATTTCAAATATGACTGTAATACACTTAAGGGCTATATAGATAATGAGTGATATACCTTCTGCTGGTCCACACAGTTTATCAGCAAAATATTTATAATTCAATAGTTTATTACATCACATCTACCCTCAAGTTTTGTTGCAACTACTTAAAGTTGTCAAATGTTAAGGGAAATGGGATCTAAACAGATCTTTATTAACATACTACAAAAATCTATTGGAGTAACTTTTACATGACTTCAAAACTAAAATTAGCAGGTTCACTTAATACTGAAAAAGTTTGAACCAAATGTTGATGATTTACACATAAATTAAACTGACATCTGTATTTATTTCAAATTTAATTGGCATTATTTGAACTGTTACAGGATACCATCCTGCAACTGGTTGTTTCAAACAACTTCTTGAAAGGCATTTCTGGGATGAATTTAATGGTTCAAAGTGAAAGTTAATAGTATTGGAAATGGAACATATTTTATCACCCTGTTGCTGTATCAAGCGTTTCCATCTCATATAGATTACAGAGATAAAGGCTACAAAATGGGTTCACATAACGGCACAGGTGATGATGCAATAGAAATTCTCAACTGAAAAATTAAGTCAGCCAGTTGCTGCCAGCCTCAGGTGGTTGTGCATGCATGGAAACTATGCAGAGGAGAAGACAGTGAATGCTAAACAGCTTCTGTTCACTGATGATTGCACAATATTCATTACTAGTTATGACTCCTCAGATAAAGTAACATTTCCATATACGACAAAATTCGAAAAACACACAGCCTTGGACTAGTAAGTGGCAAGTAACATATGCAACACACAAGTGCCAGGCAATGACTAACTCCAGTAAATGAGAATTTGACGATCGCCCTTTGATGTTCAATAGCATTCCCATCATTGAACTCCACACTGTCAACAACCTGGAAATGACCACAGACCAGAAACTGAACCGGACTAGCTGCATATACACTGCGGCTACAACGGCATGTCAGAGGCTGGGCATTCTACAACAAGTGACTCATTTCCTGTGTCTCCAAAATATACCCAGCAATAAGGAGGCCCAAGTCAAAAATGTGAGGGAATACTCCCTACTTATGCACTCCCTGTATTGTGCTGTAATGTTCTATATTCTATATTCTATTATGAGTGCAGTTGCAATAACACTCAAGAACTTTGACACTTCCCAGAACAAAGTAACCTGTTTAACTGGCACTATGATGCATAGTGGCAGCAGTATGCGCTATTTACAAAGCGCAGTGCATTATCTCACCAAGGCTTGGTCGACAGCATTTTCCAAACCTGCAACCTCTGCCAGCTTGGAGGAGAAGGGCAGATGCAGGGGAACACCACAGTCAACGTTTGAAAATTCCTCTCAAATTCATACACCATCCCTTTAGAGCAAAATCAAGATTCCTTCACTCTATCTGAGTCAGAATACTGGGACTCCCTTTCTAACTGCACTGTAGGTGTCCCTATACCCCAAGCACTGCAACAGCTCAAGAAAGCAGCTCACTACCATCATCCTAAGGATAATTTGGAATGGGAATAAATACTGATTTAGCCAGGAACACACACAATGCATGAATAAATAAGAGAAAAACTCTGTCATGGTAGAACAATCTGCTGTTGTGGAACGCACAGTCCAGTTGACACCCTCTCAATTACTACCAACTGTTCAGTTGTACAAGGTACCACCCCTGCTCGTTCTATTTAAAGGGGTAGCCAAACAACTTGTGGTGATTTTAACTTAATTTTGCTGGTACAGATTTAGCAGATGTATGGTGTTATGTTACTGGAAGAACAAACATTGAATTTTCAAGGGAATGTTACTAGATTCTGGCTACGTGGTCATAAGAGTTGTTTGGCCTGGTAGGAGAAAGTCTGCTTCAGTAATGAGGCAGGAATTAAGACATACATTGGGTTTAAGCTATTGGGCTCAAGTGAGTCTCTAGATAGCTACAAAAATTGTAGGAACACACTTAAGAGGGAAATCAGAAGAGTAAAAAGAGGGTATGAGATGGATCTGGCAGATAAAGTTAAAGATAGTCTGACAGGATCGACAGCTGTACTAAAAGGGTGCCAAGGAAGAGAATGGATCCCCTTAAAGTTCAACATAGCTCCCTGTGCGTGGAGTCAGAGGAGATGGGGTAGATTTTTGATGAATATTTCTCCTCAGTGTTTACTAAGGAGAGAATCATGGATGGTAAGGAAATAAGGGAAACCAGCGGGGATGTTTCGGACCACACACACATTACCAGAGAGGAGGTGCTTGCAGCCTTAAAGCAAGAAAAAGTTGTTCAAGTCGTAAAGCAGGAAAAAGTTTCTCAACTGGAGGCCATGTTCATCCAAGGTCCATGCAGTACATGCCCTACTTCTACCTCTGCAAGGAGGAGTGTGAAGGTGCCTGTGTTTAAGCAAGGAGGGATTCACTGAACTGTGCTATCTCCGATAGTCAGCAGTTCAAGATGGTAACAAAGTGTGAAGCTGGATGAACACAACAGGCCAAGCAGCATCTTAGGAGCACAAAAGCTGATGTTTCGGGCCTAGACCCTTCATCAGAGAGGGGGATGGGGAGAGGCTTCTGAAATAAATAGGGAGAGAGGGGGAGGCGGACCGAAGGTGGATAGAGGCGTGGAGGCGAAGGTGGCGGAAAAACTGCTCTATGTTCAAACGTGACTGGTATTCACTGATGTGTGGGCTGTGGTACCTGGTTTGCTCCAGGACATGGTCGAGCAGTTTCACTACTACAGGGATGGGTAATAAATGCTAGCTCAACTAGCAACACCCGCATCCCAACGGTGAATTTAAAAAAAAACTCACCAGCGTGTGTCCAAGTTTATTGTGGTTTGTTCATCCTACACAACCCACCACAGTGTGGAACAGTCTTATCACCAAACATTAAAAAATGAACTTGGGCAAAGGAGTGCAAGGGGCAGGGAGGGGGAGGGGTGTTTGCCAGGTAGGACATATTTTGGCCCTTCCACTCCTAATACTACATGAGTGTATATTCAGACATCACATTGCAAGATGTCAGCCCAACATTACAATTGCTCCACAACTCTGCAACTTTTAATCTATTTGCTGTATACTCTGAGTATTCAACTGGAATAAGTCCAGAAATAATAGCAACGAAAAATCCATTCCATAATAACTTTGTCAACAACACTTGTAGTAATAGGTAAAAACGAAACTATTCAGCCTCATATATTCCTTTAGTGCTTGTCTGCAAATTTTTTCCTATTCAAGTACCCTTATGCAGTGCTATTCCAATGGTTGCAGCTTGGCAAATGGCAGGCTGTTGACTTACGTTGGAAGAACCTTGTAGAATGACCTTGTCCACCTCTGAGCTGGGAATGCCTGGCTCCAGATTATGTAACCATGATGTGACAGCAGCAGGCTTGTTCGGTTGGCTGATAGGGAACAGTAAGAACACTGATGGAACTGCTGTATTGGCAGCAGAATGCCATAATTCTGAGAAAAATCAACAGGTTTGTGCTCCATGGTGCTACTGTGACTCCTCTAAAGCAGCACCTCTGCACAGCTTTCTCCGGGAGCCTGCCCTTTGAACACTGTTAGCCGAAGCTGTGGTATCTGCAATCTGAGCCTGCATGGAACCAATCTTTGTGCATGGCACCATACATGCATTTCATCGTGGAACTTCCACTGTGCTCGTGATTAATGTATGGGATTAGGTGAAATATTTGAATGTTAGGTATGCATTTTAATTGATAGAGATTGTCAATGGTTGAGAGTTGAGGAGTGAGATACATTGAGCAATGAAAAGGGTTGCTGATGCAGAAAGTAGGAGATATCATGGGAAGATATATTTACTGACCTTGATCATCTAAGGTCAGTGAGCTTCTTTTGGCACAGCCAGGACTTCATGACCAAACTACAGGTATTAGTTTCCTGGTGATCGATCATGATTCTTTTTCAGGGTCTCCTGAGGAAACATACATCTCTTCCTGTTTCCACTTCTTGGAACTAAGGCCTCCTTCAGAAAACCTGGCAGCTCTCTCTTTTCTGTGCTTTTCCTTCTATTGAAATGTTCTGCAGATTGCTGCAGCTTTAAGAGGTACAGGCTAGTACCACTGTGCTAGCCATGAATGATGCTGAATCCTCCACTGTGCAGCAGCATGCTCTGTGCTGGTGTGAAATCATTAAGGTAAGGAGGTAGCGTCAACTTTGTGTGTTGTTGATTTGAATTGACCAAGCCTGGGGTGTTCACATGCTGCAATCCCTGTGACCAAAAACAGAGAGTCATACAGTCCTACAGCACAGAGAAAGGCCCGTCGGCCCAAACTCCTCCATGCCAAATAGAATGTTCATCCATGCTAACCCCATTTCTCTGCACTTGGCCCATGCCCTTCTAAACCTTTTGTTTCCATGTATTTATCGAAATGCCTTTTAAATGTTAATGTACCCACCTCAACTGCTTCTGCTGGTAGCTCATTCCATATGCATATCACTCTCTGTATAAAAAAGTTGTCCCTCAGCTTCCCATTTATTCTTTCCTCTCTTATCTTAAACTGATGCCATTAGTCTCCTACGCTCTAAAGAAAAAAGTCCTCGCTTGTCCAACCTCTCCCTACAACTCAGTCCCTTTAGTCCTGGCAACATCCTCATAAATTTCTTCTGCACTGTTTCCAGTTTAATAACAGCCTTCCTATAGCAAGGTGACCAAAACTGAACACAATACTCCAAATAAGGCCTCATCAACATCCTGTACAACTACAACATAACTTCCCAACTTCTATACTCTGGCTGATGAAGGCCAGTGTGCCCAAAGCCACCTTCACTGCCCTGAAAACCTGTCACTCCACTTTTAGAGAACTGTGCACCTGAAGTCCAAGGTCCCTCTGTTTCACTACACTCCTTAAGGTCCTACCTCGGTTTGACTTTCCAAAATGCAACACCTCACACTTTTATATATTAAACTCCATTTGCCATTTCTCAGCCCACTTCCCTAGCTGATCAAGATCCTGCTGTAATATCCGGTAACGTTCCTCACTGTCCATGATATAGGAAATTTCTGCATTTAGTACATGTTTCATTAACGTACAACATAGCGATTTCCCTATAATGCGATTTTCTACGGTGATTTTCTATAGCACAAGGTCACACAAGAACATAACTACATTATAGAAGAACTGCCTGTACCTCCCATTTTAGTGTCATCTGCAAACTTACTCATCAGGCTTTGTACATTCCCATCCAAATCATTGATATAGATAACAAACAGCAATGGGCCCAGCACCGACCCCTGAGACATACCACTAGTAACAACCCTCCAATCTAACAAGCATCCTTCCACTTTTACTCTCTGTTTCTGGTCATCAAGCCAACTGTGTATGCAATTTGCAGGCACTTCCTGGATTCCGTGCGATCCGACTTTCCAGAGCAGCCTATCAATGTGGAACCTTATCAAAGGCCTTACTGAAATCTGTACAGACTATGTCTACTGCCCTGCCCTCATCAACCTTTGTGGTCGCTTCAAAGAACTCTAGCAGATTTGCGAGGCATGATCTCCCACGCATGAAGCAATGCTGTTGACTCCTAATAAAACTCTGCCTTTCCAAATGCATGTACAATCTTATCCGTCAGAATCTTCTCAAGTAACTTACCTACCACAAAGGTTAGGTTTATTGACGCAAATATAATAGCCAGGGCCCCCGCAATTTCTTCTCTAGTCTCCTGCAGGGTTTTTGGATATATCTGGTCAGGACCAGGAGATTTAACCACCTTTATCCATTCTAATACTTCCAACAGCTCCTCTACTGTGATATGGACTGTCCCTAAGATATCACCACTAACTTCCCCAAGTTCCCAAGTCTTCACATCTTTCCCCACAGTAAACACACAAATATTCATTGAGGACTTCGCCCCTGTCCTGCCGTTTCACATATACATGTCCACTTTGATCCTTGAGGGGTCCTATTCTGTCTTTAGTTCTTCTTTTTCCATTAATATACTTAAATAACCTCTTTGGATTTACTCTAATCTCAGCCAAAGCTACCTTGTGCCTCCTTTTTGCCCTCCTGATTTCCTTCTTCAGTAAACTCCTTTACCCCCGATATACTTCCAGGGGTTCCCTTGATCCCAGCTGCCCGTACCTGAATCACGCCTCCTCTTTTTTCTGGTCAAAGCCTCTTGTCAGCCAGGGTTCCCTACTCCTGACAACATTGCCCTCCACCCTCACAGGAACACAGAGTTCTTGAACTCTAGCTATCACACTTGTAAAGGCCTCCCACTTGCCACCAATCCCTTTACTTGCGAACAAACTATTCCAATCAACGCCTGCAAGCTCCTGCCTAATGCCATCAAAATTCTCCTTGCCCCAAGCTAGGACTTGAACCTGTGGACCTGTTTTGTCCCTCTCTGTAACTATTTTAAAATTAATATAAATATGGTTACTGGTCCCAAAGTACTTCCCCACTCTTACCCGTCCTGCCCTATTTCCCAAGAGTAGGTCGAGTTTTGACCCTTCCCGAGAAGGACCATCTATATACTGTTTGAAGAAACTTTCCTGAACACATTTCACAAATTCTACCCAATCTAAGCCCTTAACACTGTGGCAGTCCCAGTCAATGTTAGGAAATTTAAAATCCCACACTATGACAACCCTATCACTCTTGCAAGTCTCCCCAGTCTCCCTGTACATTTATTCCTCTAATTCCTGTTGATTATTTGGGGGCCTATTGTACAACTCCAATAACGTCATCATCCCCTTGTTTCTTAGCTCCACACACAAAGCCTCCCTCTCTTATTTCATCTCTAACTAATGTTATGACATTGCCCTTAATGAAAAATGCAACTCCCCCTTCCCTTTCTCCTCCACTTCTGTCCCACCTAAAGCAACTGTACCCTGGCACATTAAAGCTGCCAGTCCTTGCCCTCCCTTATCCATGTTTCTGTAATGGCTATAATATCCTCATCCCATGTACCTATCCACACCATGAGTTCATCAGCCTTACCTGTCAGCCCTCCTTGCATTGAAATAGACGCAATTTAATCCAACAGGCAATCCTCGCTCCCTGTCATGTTCCAGCTTGACCTGTCTCTTCAACTTGCTATTTCTGATTACTGTATTTCCTTCTAGCCTCGCACTTGCCTCCTTGCTGTCGAGGATCCCACATCCCTGCCAATCTAGTTTAAACCCTCCCTTGTAACACTAGCAAATCTGCCTGCCAGGACGTTGGTCCCCCTCCAGTTCAGGTGCAACCCGTTACTCTTGAACTCTCGTCCCCCCTGCACCAGAAAAGATCCCAAGATCCAGCAATTTGAATCCTCGGCCCCTGCATCAATTCTTTAGTCATGCATTCATCTGCCATATCTAACTGTTCTTAGCCTCACTAGCATGTGGAACTGGACGTAATCCAGAGATTATCACTATGGGGTTCCAGGTTTTTAATTTTTTTTCCTAGCTCT
Source organism: Stegostoma tigrinum (assembly GCF_030684315.1). Lineage (NCBI taxonomy): Eukaryota > Metazoa > Chordata > Chondrichthyes > Orectolobiformes > Stegostomatidae > Stegostoma > Stegostoma tigrinum. Next base: position 48,348,627 of record NC_081360.1, on the reverse strand, counting down.
CTGTAATCACTGTGTAGGATCTCATCTCTGTTTCTGCCCATGACATTGTATCAATGCGTGCAATAACTTCTGGCTGCTCACCCTCCCCTTAAAAATATTCTGCAGCTGCTCCGAGGCATCCCGGACCCTGACACCAGGGAAGCAACACACCATCCTGGATTCCTGTTTGTGGCCACAGAATATCCTGTCTGTTCCACTAAATATCAAGTCTCCTATCACTAAGATAACAAAGTGTGAAGCTAGATGAACGCAGCAGGCCAAGCAGCATCTCGGGAGCACAAAAGCTGACGTTTCGGGCCTAGACCCTTCATCAGAGAGGGGGATGGGGAGAGGGTTCTGGAATAAATAGGGAGAGAGGGGGAGGGGGACCGAAGATGGAGAGAAAACAAGATAGGTGGAGAGGAGAGTATAGGTGGGGAGGTAGGGAGGGGATAGGTCAGTCCAGAGATGTGTAGATTGGGAAGATTATAGGTGGATGGGTCTGGGTGGGATGCTCTGAGGGTCAGGATAGACTTGTTGGGTTGAAGGGCCTGCTTCCACACTGTAGGGATTTCGTGATGATTTTGAATATGCATGTCTCTGTGGATATCTAATGCAAACAGCAAGAGATACAGGATGCACAAAGGGTTCAATTTCATGAACATTAAGTTGATGCATAACCATGCCCCAAAACATTACACTGCTGAAGGTCCGCTATTCTGGCAGCATCCATAATACATTCATCCTATACCAGTTATCTAAAGGTACTAACTTCAGGTATCCTAGAGGAACCAGAGGCTGTGTACTTGATGCCTGACAGTAATGAACCCCCTTTCCATCTGACCACAAGTGGCAGTGCTTACAAGATAAAAGTCTCACAACTAGACACAAGTTTGTTCTCATGCTGCTGGAATAATGGTTAGATAGTCATATCCACTTTGGGGGAGTGTGGTATTTGAGTGTGGAGGCGGAGTCAGGTGCATTAGTTCTAGGTAGATGTTGCAATCGACAGAATTCAAGGGGCTCTGCAATATCCTCCACAACAACACTTTACAGTGTACTGTCTAGCTATTGTCTCCAGGAATCAACAAGTCACTTTGAGAAAAGGAAAAGAATACCTTCTAAACGGATTAACTGAAAGACATTGAATTATACAACTATGTTTGATTAAACTACTTTTCCTCAGCATAGATATACCACTCTGCACTGTCTGAAACTCCTTATTACAATATCTGCTTGGCCACCAAAATATAGGAAAGGCCATCTGGAAAAAGCACTTGAAAATAGTCTTTATCCAAAATATAGTGCACAGTATTGTCAGAAATGAACCCTCTGCGATCCCATCATGCCTCTCTTATGGATATTTTTGTCATTACTGGTGACTGTAGTCAGTGCTACCAAGTGGCTGCAATTTGTTTGGTGGCAGGCTGCTGACTTTCACTGGGGGAAGTTACATGTTGCCTTGCAGAATGCCCTTGAGCATCTCTGTACCTTGCTTTCAGAGCATCAGCTTGGGAAAGCAGCAGCATTCAGGACTGCAAAAGCTGACATTTCGGGCCTAGACTCTTCGTCAGCTTTTGTGCTCCTGAGATGCTGCTTGGCCTGCTGTGTTCATCCAGCCTCACACTTTGTTATCTTGGATTCTCCAGCATCTGCAGTTCCCATTATCTCTGATCAGCATTCAAAACTGGCTGGGTGATAAGCAATAACAAGGGAACCAGGTGGCAGCACAAGGTATGTAGATCCTTGAAAGAGGTAATACAAGGTGGTAAAGAAGCCATACATGATGTTGCTTTCATTGGGTAGAGCTTTGAGTATAAAAGTTTGCAAGTCATGTTGCAGCTATACAAGACTTTAGTTAGGCCACATTTGGAGTATTGTGTGTAGTTTTAATCCCCACACCCTATAGCGAATGTGGAGGCTTTGGAAAAAGTGCAAAAGAGGTCAAATCCATGAGGAAAGTATACACAGCTCCCTAAAAGTGACAAAACAAGTAGATACGGTGGTAAAGGCAGCATATGGCATTTTGGCTCATAGATTGTCACTTTGAGTTGATGAGTCATATTAGAGCTTTATAAGATTAGAAGGCTGTATTTGGAGTATTGTGTGCAGTTCTGCTTATCACATTTGTAGGAAGGATGTGGCGGCCTTGGTGAGGGTGCAGAATAAGTTTACCAGGATATTGCCTAGATTGGAGTGTATTACCTACAAGAAGAGGTTGGACAAACTTTGATTGTCATTCTAGAGCATTGGAGGCTGAGGGGGTGAACTAATAGAAGTTTATAAAGTGATGAAAGGCATGAAAAGCATGGATGGTCAGAGTCTTTACCCCAGGGTTGAAATGTCAAATATAAGGGGCCATAGCTTTCAGCTGAGAGGGAGAATGTTTAAAGGGGATGTGTGAGCAAAGTGTTTTTTTTACACAGATGGTGCTGGGTATCTAGAACGTGCCACCAGGGGAGGCAGTAGAAACAGGTACGAAAAGGATATGAACAGGCAGGGAACAGGAGGATATAGGCACACACGTAGGCAGGTAGGATTAGTTTAGAACAACATCATGGTTGGTACAGACCTGGTGGGCCAAAGGGCCTGTTCCTGGGCTGTTCTGTTCCATGTATTTGCGCACAACAGTACCACAAGTTAGCAGTATAATATGGTGATTGCTACCATGAACTAATCATGGATTTTATGACCTTCATCGGAGCTTTTACTTCAGCACTGAGTGCAATTCACCCGTTCTGCAATGATAGCTGGGGCAGAAGCCAGATGCCACATCACAACTGAAGTTGCTGGTGGTGTCACGGAGTTGACCACCTCTTCTATAGTGAAAAAACCGGATCAAGAGTTCTGCAAGATGCCCTGTGCCACATTGAAGCCAGACTTCTCCACATTCCTTGACAATGACAAGAAGCTTTCTTGCAGTTTTGCCAATGTCTAAAACTTCTACATTTGTGCGTTCTACTCTACACAGGCCCATTACTTCCTTGTAACAAACATGATATGTGACCTTGACCTTCGGTCAACTGTTATACAAACTATCATCTTCCCCCTTACCTAGCTGCAGCCTATTGGTCCTCAGTGACATTATGTGCTGAATCAGACTCTATACCAGCCTTTAACATATGCACTTGTGTTGGCATCAGAGCTGTTGTCCACAAATGTCAGACCAAATTCTGGTGTTTCCCCATCACTTTTGTGTGCTTGCTCTCCCTTCCTCTTGGAAGGTGTGTGGCTGGGCAGGCAATGATTCTTGGGTCGCTGGAAGAGTACAAGCAGAATGGGAAGGTTCAGTTGTGAAGAATGTAGACTTGCACCCACATGATTCAGCATTAACCTTCTACTGTCCAGTGTAGCTTCTTTTCAAGGTGGTTGAATTGCCTCAAAAAGCTAGACATGATCTCGCCTCAATACTCTTCAACTCTCTATCATAAATGTTGTAAATTATGACTAACATATCCGCTACTTTAACACTGAGAAACCACCCCAGAATCAAACCGTCAAGTCCTGTGGATCCTTCCGAGGATGATGAACAGTACAGGTCCTCTGCAGGTCTGGAAGAGAGGGGCCCTGAGCTGGGGCAAGGCCAACTGCAGAAGAGGTGTCAATGCATGGCGGAGTGTGTGAAGCTTTGAATCCATAGGGAGAATTGTTTCTGGAAGCACTGGAGGTACTGTAGATAACGATTGTCATGGTCGGGTCCAGAATGTGATGGTCCTTGGGGGGTGAGCCAGCTGCGTCAACAGGCACAGAGGAAGGAGACATGGCTGTGGTATCAAGATTGCTTCAGAATGTGTTTGAAGAGCTTCAGGGCAGAGTGGGAGAGAGACTGAGCTCTCTCCAGAGGGAGGAGGAAAACTTCTTCAAAGTGGGCATCCTGAGAAAAGGCTTCACAGTGTTGGCTTTCAGTCACTTGGAGACAATAAGAATTGCAGATGCTGGAAGCCAGAGTCCACAGGTATGATGGCTGGAAAAGCACAGCTGGTCTGACTGCAGAGATAATGGGAACTGAAGATGCTGGAGAATCTGAGATAACAAAGTGTGGAGCAGGATGAACACAGCAGGCCAAGCAGCATCTTAGGAGCACAAAAGCTGATGTTTCATCAGAAAGGGTCCAGGCCCGAAATGTCAGCTTTTGTGCTCCTAAGATGCCGCTTGGCCTGCTGTGTTCATCCAGCTCCACACTTTGGTCAGACAGTATTAGTGCAGTAGGAAAGTCAACGTTTCCGGCTGAAAGCCTTACTGTCTCCAAATCCTGTGCACTTTTCTGAGCTAAGTACCATCAGTTTCTTCCTTACTATTTTTAAACTTAAATCCAACAAATTCATTTCCCGGACCATGGTTTTACTAAATTGCTTTGTTTTGCTCTTTCCTTTCACTTTGAAATAGATACAAAGTACTGATTTTAACATATCAGCCATTTCATTTGTATTTACAACAGCAGAGCTGCGTGCCTTCCTTGAGTCCATGTTTTCTGTTATCACTCTCTTCCACTCAATATATTCATGAAAACTTTAAGCATTACTCTTAATAGCTCTTGCAAGCTTTGTTCAGTTTCTGTTTGCACGTATTTCTACAGCTTTCCAGTCTGCTGTATTTCTATTTTCATTTACATTTGTGCAAGGATTATTATATCTAAAGTCATTCTAACAACCTCTCGTGATACTTCTGTTCTTTGAATGTTCACTTACAGCATCTCATAAAATTCCATCTAGCACTTTTCCCTTGATAGAAGTTAAGCTAATGAGCCTGTAATTACCAGGTCCACGTTATACTTGTTTTTTGAATATTGGAGCTACATTTGCCATTCTCCAACCCTCAGGTATTTCTCCAGTGTAGAATTTGGTCTAGCAATATGAAATATGATTAGCAGGATAGAGGAGTTACATTTATATAGCATCTTTCATGACCTCAGAGGTTTTCTAGCACTTTTTAGCTAGAAAGCAGTGCAATATTATAGGGAATATGCAGGTAGGTTTGACACACCAAGGTCCCACCAAACAACCCTTTTAAATGATGTAGGTCGAAGGATTAACATCATTCAGGACGCCTGAGCGAACTCTTTTCCTCTACTTTAAAATAGCCCCGTGTTTATTTTATATCTAGCATGGAATTTGAGCATCATTGACAAGGCCATCATTTGTTGCCATACTTAATTGAGCTTGATCTCAGTGGCTTCCTGGATCATTTTAGTGGGCAACCATAGCCAATTGCTTTGTTGGAGGCCTGGAGTCTCAGGTAGTCCAGACCCAGTATAAACAGCATATTTCCTTCCAAAAACATATGAGTGAACTAGAAGGCTTTCACAACAACATGATAGGTTTCATGGTCACCATTACTGTGATTAGCTTTATATTCAAGAGGAATGAATTAAATTTAAATTCTATCAGATACGATAGTGAGACTTGAACTGTGCTCACTGTGCATTAGTCTTGGTGCCTGGATTACAGGCCCGTGAAATTAAATGGAGAGCAAGTGGGGTACTGGTATTGTCTCAGCCAAAAGGTGGCAACCCTAATCGTTCAGTACTCAGAATTGTACAAGTGTCACCCAACGTGCTATGGTATCTGAAAAAAGTTGTTAACTAGACAATGTTCGCAAGTATACTACTCCAATCTGCAAATCAATTCAGAACATCAGATTCCATTTCTTTAAATCAGTATCACAACAATCTTATCAATCCTCTACATTTAAATGTAAAGTTCAACAAAAGGCAACGGGGATATTTCATTAGTGATAATGGGAACTGCAGATGCTGGAGAATCCAAGATAACAAAGTGTGAAGCTGTAGAGAATCCCCCTCGTTCTCACACATCACCCCACCAATCTCCGGGTACAACGCATCATCCTTCGACAATTCCACCAGCTACAATCCGACTCCACCACCCAAGACATTTTGCCATCCACGCCCTTGTCTGCCTTCCGGAGAGACCACTCTCTCCATGACTCCCTTGTCCGCTCCACGCTCCCCTCCAACCCCACCACACCTGGAACCTTCCCCTGCAACCGCACGAAGTGCTACACTTGCCCCCACACCTCCTCCCTCACCCCCATCCCAGGCCCCAAGATGACTTTCCATATTAAGCAGATGTTCATCTGCATATCTGCCAATGTGGTATATTGTATCCATTGCACCTGGTGTGGCTACCTCTACATTGGGGAAACCAAGCGGAGGCTTGGGGACCGCTTTGCAGAACACCTCCGCTTGGTTCACAATAAACAACTGCACCTCCCAGTCGCGAACCATTTTAACTCCCCCTCCCATTCCTCAGATGACATGTCCATCATAGGCCTCCCACAGTGCCACAATGATGCCACCTGAAGGTTGCAGGAACAGCAACTCATATTCCGCTTGGGAACCCTGCAGCCCAATGGTATCAATGAGGACTTCACGTGCTTCAAAATCTCCCCTCCCCCCACTGAATCCCAAAACCAGCCCAGCCTGTCCCCGCCTCCCTAACCTGTGCTTCCTCTCACTCATCCCTTCCTCCCACCTCAAGCTGCACCTCCATTTTGTACCTACCACCTCATTCCGCCTCCTTGACCTGTCCATCTTCCCTGCTGACCTATCTCCTCTCCACCTATGTTCTTTTCTCTCCATCTTCAGTCCGCCTCCCCCTCTCTCCCTATTTATTCCAGTTCTCTCTCCCCATCCCCCTCTCTGATGAAGGGTCTATGCCCGAAACGTCAGCTTTTGTGCTCCTGAGATGCTGCTTGGCCTGCTGTTTTCATCCAGCTCCACACTTTGTTATCTTGGATTCTCCAGCATCTCTAGTTCCCATTATCACTGGGGCATAGCTCCTTTTGCACATGGTCATTGGCTATCATTAAAGAAAAAAGTGTAATTCCCTTTAGTCTGCAAAACCCCAAACCACAAAATTATTTTACAATACTCCTTTTCATTTTCAACATTCAAATCTTTACTGCCCTCCCACCCCATTACCCCCTCCGCCACATCTCCTTTTTGCCCTATTCATTTCCAAAAGCAACCTCAACTCTCCTAGAGGGTCTGTGTGGTCATTTGTCAATTCCCTGGAATGTAAACACATTTGTGGAGTGGAATGATGCCAGCTGGTTGTTCAGCTATGACACTTGAATGGAATAGATTCAAAACAAAATACATTAAGACTCAAAGAATCCCAGGCTCTTAAAAAAAAACCAAGGAATTTAAATTCTCACTTTTGTTTTCCTCTATTTCACTCTCTGATTTAGGGAAGGATTTAACAGACATAAAGCAAAACAAAGGGTGTTCTACAGAAAATTCTGAAGGCAAGGAAATAAAGCCTTTTCTGCAACGTTCAGGGTAGAAATCTCTTTCTTTAGGTGGTATCAGTCAGATGTCTGCTGGTCGCCGAGGTGGAAACAACAACATCTCAGGGATTCCCTAAGAAAGTAGAACTGCACCACCAAGGATAACAGAGTAAACAGGTAGTCCAGGATCTGTATGAAATTCTTGTGTAGAACTGATCGGCAGATGCACTTGAAAGGCTCATTTTATTCTGCAGGTAATCTCCATATTAACGCAGGAACAATGATGTTTGTTCTCTCTCACTTGGTTTTCTTGCTGAAAGACAAGCTTACTGTAACAGAAGGTTTTCTTCAGCTAATGAGTCACCATGGTCTTGGAGTTATGGCCATTTCTACAAGAGACCTTTTCCTCCCTTAATATATCTCGCTATTGTGGCAACTGCGTAAGAATACTTGTTGTCTGTATACATGACATTTTTATTTTGCTGCTAAAAGTAACATCTAAGATCGTTCAATTCTTGATACTCAACCTTAAGCTTTTCCAAAGCACTTTGTATCTCCAGAAGTTCAATGTTGGGTCCTGTTGATTTTGGTTTTAATAAAATTCTCTCTTCTATGGCTTGCTGAAGGGCTTTGCTTGCAGTCTCCATCTGCTATTTTAAGCAGAATTGACAATTACTGCATGTTGAATATTGGCACGACCCAAATTCAATTTCAGGATCTTCCTTTGCTTTGGACAGCCCTTTATCAGCTGCTTCTTGTTGTTTTACCATTTCATTACGGGCAGTTTCTGCGGAATTACGTTTTTTCTGTACATTTCACAGTCACATTAATGTTCTCTGCACATGACTGCAAACAGGTGTTTTGCCCTTGAGATATCGGATTTTGTACTGTACTGGTTGTAAAGTTTTTTGAAGTGTTGCTTGCTTTTACTCGTAACTAAATTACTAAAAGATTTTGTTCTGTTTCCCCAGTAGTGGTAAGGTCTTCTTCATGAACACAAAATTCTTCACTTAACTGTGATTGCAGTTCTGTTGCAGAATCTCCTTGATGTGTTCCCTGAATACTTAGAAATACATAAAAACATCACTTTTTAAAAAAAAAATCAGATGTGGGCAGGGCTGACTTGGTTGCCCTTGAGGACGTGGTGCTGAGCTGCCTTCTTGAACTGCTGCAGTCCATTTTGTGAAGGTAGACCCACGATGCTGTTAGAGAGTGATTTCCAGGTTTTTGAACCAGCAACATTGAAGGAATGGCAATATATTTTCATGTTAGGACAGTGAATGGCTTGGAGGGGATCTTCCAGGAAGAAGTATTCTTCATGAAAGGACTGCTTCAAAGAGACAACTGGGTTTTCAGGAACAGTGCCAACTTCATCCAAAGGCCCAGAAAAGTCCAAAGTCTTAGACTCCAGTAAATGAATAACCCGAGTGTTGGGTTCCTTCTGTCTGGCAACGTGCAGATAGAAGCAAACAAAGGTAAAGAATGCTTTATTGTTCACTGCCTTCTTTGGCAACTTTTTCTCCCCTGCCAATTTCAGTTTCCGTTTTAAAAATAAGTGAAGAGCATTGTGTCACCTTCCGTAAAGCTCAGACAGCAGAGTCTGAACTGAAGGATGATCTCTAACGCAGTGTCGATGTCGGCATCTTCAGCGTCTGCTAATCAAAAAAGATTTAAGGCTATACAAGTATCCTTTATTCATCCACAGGGTGAGGGTGTCACTGGCCAAGTGGCATTTATTGCCCATCCCAAATTGCCCAGAGGGCAGTTCAGATTCAACCACATTGCTGTGGGTCTGGAGCTACATGTAGGCCAGACCAGGTAAGGATGGCCGTTTCCTTCCCTAAAGGACATCAGTGAACCAGATGGGTTTTTCCCGACAATTGGCAATGCATTTATGGTCATCATTAGACTCCACATATTTACTGAATTCACATTCCACCAACTGCCATGGTGGGATTTGAACCGGGGTCCCCCAACATTATCTGGGTCTCTAGATTAACACTAGAGATTAACACCACTACGCCATTTAACCTCATCAGTGGTCCATCCTCTACCAATGATAATTAGACTCAGCCTGGAGGAAGACAGATTAGTAGCAGCAAATGACCCAAACCAGGATGCCATATACTGTTGGAGATGGTATCTGAAAACACAGTAGCAGTGATGGGATGACAGAATCCATTAAATCATGAAGAAAAAGAAAAACTTCTCTGAAGAAAACTAAATTCACCACTTTAAAGACAGGGAGTAGGTCGGCAGCTGAACTGTGAAAAACCGAGACAGTAAACAGCAGTTGGAACTGCTACGAGACAAGCTCAGAATGCCAAAGTGAAAACTTTACCAAAAAGCTGGAAAAGCCAACCATATTGGAAAATAAACATGGGCCTTAGCAAAGGAATCTCTAGGATCAAGGTCTGACATCCCTGAGGATTGGTATCTCTCAAAACAAGCACTGTTGCTACCACAAGTAGTGTCCGCAAGACACAACCGCAAGGGACAAAGAAGGGACCAGAAAGGCAAATTATACTGGGGCAAGAGGTAAAGCTGAAGAAGAAATGTCAAGAGAAACCTGATATTTGAAAAGAGTGAGACACAGTCATTAAATCACTATTACAGCAGGAAATTATAAATACCATCGCCAGAGGAATTTATTTAAAAATCTGTGCAGAAGCAAGTGCATTGTGTTTTGGACAACTAAAGGTGTAAAAACATCCATGTCTTGCACGAACAAGTAGAAAAACTCCACCTTAACTGCAAAACATGAGAAAACCCTGTAAAAAGGCAGGCATGCACCATTTAGATTGTTAAAAATGGTGAGAAAACCCAGCAAACTATTCAGCTAAATAGCACTGCATCAGAACAGAATTTAGAAGCTTGAAAGAGGTAAATCATTACAGAGCAGTCAATTAATGTAATTTAAAGTTTTAGTTAATAATTTAGTAGAGTATTACTGCAATGCAAAAAGACTTGAAGATAAAGAAATTACTGCAACAGTGCTGTTGTGCAGTGTCTAGTAAACTTTACAGTAGCATTGATGAAGGGTGCATGTTTAAAACTAGTAGATTACCAACAATATTAAAAGCCGCATGTTTGAAGTGCTTTACAACAGTAAGTATTAATAAGCCCATTCAGAAGAAATGAATAGAGAATTAATATTTTTGCAAAGTTTCATGGTCAGGGTTGGACAATAGAGGACAAGATTTGCTATCATGAAGGAGGCAGATGTTAAGAACACAAAATTAAACACCAAGTTTGAAGCTGAACAAATTACTACATTAATGAATTCAGTAATCCTATAGCAAATGGTATTAACAATCGTCAGAATATTAAAGGAGGCACAGGTACTTTCGAACATGTCCTAAAAGCTTTTGATAATTACTATCACTAAGGAGATTTAAAATCAGAATAACAGATAGGATTGTTGTTGGAATTCTTGATGAAACACTGTCAGATTTCTTACAGTCGAAAGAAGATGAAAGTTTGGAGAAATTTATTCAGGTTGTACTGGAAGCAGAATCTGGAAAGACTCTCAGATATATACTGAGATGAGAAGAATAATCCTATTTCAGAGACAGCAACAGAACCAATCCGATTTATAAGGTAAGGACATTCTAAAGAGGTATGTGACAAGCCAATGTAAAGACTAAGCCAAATTGCAGATGCTTGGAAATTTGTAGACTGGCAGGTAGTGAGGGAAGTTTCAAAAGATACAGCAAGATATAGATCAGTTGGAAAGCTGGGCAGAGAAATGACTGGTGGAGTTTAATCTGGGCAAGTGTGAGAAGAATAATTTGGGAGGTTAAATGGAACAGGAAGGCATACAGGTTATTAGCAAGATTTTTAGGAGCATGGATATACAAAGGGATTTTGGGGCCCAAGTCCACAGCTCCCTGAAAATGGCAAAACAAGTGAGTACGATGTTAATGGCGGTGTTTGGTACGCTTGCATTCGTCGGTCGGAGCATTGAGTATAAAAGTTAGCAAGTCACATTGCAGCTGTATAAGGCCATGTTTAGAGTATTTTGTGCAGTTCTGGTCCCTAAACTATATAAAGGATGTGGAGGTTTTGGAGAGGGTGCAAAAAAATCTTTTTCAATATGTTAGATAACAACGTGTAGAGCTTGAGGAACACAGCAGGCCAAGCAGCATCAGAGGAGCAGGAAAGCTGACGTTCTCGGTCAAGACCCTTCTTCGGAAATGGGGGAGTGCAAGGGGATTCTGAAATAAATAGGGAGAGACGGGGAGGCGGATAGAAGATGGATAAAGGAGACGACAGGTGGAGAGGAGACAGACAGGTCAAAGAGGCAGGGATGGAGCCAGTAAAGGCGGAGAGTTAGGGAGGGGATAGGTTGGTCCAGGGAGGACGGACAGGTCAAGGAGGCAGGATGAGGTTAGTGAGGAGGTAGGATGAGGTTAGTGGGTAGGAGATGAGAGTGGGGTTTGAGGTGGGAGGAATGGTTTGACAGGCAGGGACGAGCTGGACTGGTTTTGGGGACTGCGGTCGGGGGAGGGGAGATTTTGAAGCTTGTGAAGTCCACATTGACAACCTTGGCTGCAGGGTTCCCAAGTGAAATATGAGATGCTGTTCCTGCACCTTTCGGGTGGCATCACTGTGGCAATGCAGGAGGCCCAGGATGGACATGTCGTCAAATGAGTGGGAGGGGGGAGTTGAAATGGCTCTCGACTCGGAGGTGTAGTTGCACAGGTTTAAGGTGAGATGGGGAAAATTTAAAAGAGATGTTTGAGGCAAGATTTTACACAGAGTATGGTAGGTGCCTGGAATGTACTGACGAGGGAGGTGGTAGAAGCAGGTGTGTTAACAAATTTAGCAACACATATGAAAAGGTGGGAACAGAGGGTTATGGACCATATGCAGGCAGATGGGGTTAGTTTAGAACAGCACCATGAGTTAGCACAAACATGGCAGACAAAAGAGTCTGTTCCAATGCTGTACTGTTTTATGTTCTAACATAGTAAGACAATACTGCAAATCCTCTAGCCCCTTAATATATTCAGAAGCAATTTCATCGCCCACCTCTGCATCATTGTTCTTCTAGACAATATTTCTCATTCTGCAGTTTTTAAAGAAATGCCTGATACAGCCATTCTGGTATTGATGCAGTCCCTTCCAATTGAAAGGCTTCCATTGAGAGTTGCAAGTTATTAAGCCACAGTCTGTCAGTGATCAGGAGCTCCAGAAGCAGGGCATTAATTCTGTAGCTGAGGTAAACATTTACAGCAAAACTGATGTACATAATGAGTCCCTGACCTGTTACAGACACATCACATATCATCTGCCACACCCCATCCCCTGCTGAGAAGGGGGGTCTGTCAAAATGAGATTCTCCCCTTTTGTGTCTCAATAATCATGTTACAATTTAACTGGTTGAAAAAAACATACATTCACATATGCCCAGATTCTCTGTAGAGGGCATATGCTCTATCAGATTTCTGATGACCATCTGTTGCCATGCAACAGTCCAAAAAAAAGTATTTGGGCAGATGAACGCATAATGAATGGCAAATGCTCTTTGAACACTGCTGGCTGTAAAATCTGGGTGAAACTCTCTTTAAGGTGCTTATTTTGTTATTAAGGGTTGCTTGAAAATAACTAATATAGTCATTGCTTACATGTGTGTATATACACTTTTGCAGAATCTGTAGTTATTTCTTCCTTTTGATATTACAGTGTACCAGATTTATGTGGTTGGTGTCTCTTGGGGCTAAACTTGACTGTTTAAAATGATCTTCAAAAAATATGACAGCTGATACAAATGGAAATTGCATTTTTTGGTCTTTACCTACTTTTGTTGTTTCCAATTCCTGAGTTCAATGCCACTTGGTGGAATAAATCGGAGCTGCTGTTTGCTTCAGTAACATTAACAAAACCCAACAACCTTAAAATTAAGCAAACCTAACTTGAGGGCACTGAAATAGTTAATTATGGCAATGTCAAAACAATGTGGTGGTTTTCTATTTGGAGTCTCCCCTCATCTCACACACTTGAAGGATGTCTATACAGATGCAAATATCTGAATTTGGGAGAACTATCGGGACAGCTGCTGTTGGTCATTCAGTCATAAAAGCAGTCGTTAGCATTACACTACTGAAGTAACAGACTAGACTGGGCACATTAGTTAAGAAGTAGACACTGACATGTGGAGGGATATGTGCAAACTCCAGAGCTATTGGGTCTGAATTTTCCTAGTTCATTCCTTATTTGCTGAGAAGAGGGAGCGCACGCAGAATGGCAGAGAATGCATCAGAAGTACCTCCTGAATCTTCCCTGCAGTGTGCTAGATTGCCAGGTGGTAACATTTTCTATCCATGCAGGGATTTTTCCTGATGTGGAAAGACTGCCCGATGAAGCCTACTACCTCTCAACAAGCACCTTAGTCAGGGCATGGGGATTTTCTTTGTCATAATTCCGTGGTGCATCAAGAGGTCACCCAGCAGCAATGGCAGCCTCTGTGGAAAAGACATCATATACACACCAAGACGATGCTCCCAGCCATCACCAGAACTGGCCAGCTTCCTCCAACCCCTCGATGGTTCCCAGTTTATTCCTGTTCAAGAGATCCCTGCACAGAGGCATTGTGTCCCTGGTGTTGGGTCACTGTCCTTAACTAAACAGCAGCCCGGTAGTGGCTTCTTAACAGTATTGTTACCCTGGGTGCCACTGCCCACTGAAATGGGGTAACCATCAGTACCCAAAAAAATTCAATTCTATATGAACAAGGTTTTCTTTTATAAAAACTATCAAACCTAGCTAAAAAATTATAACAGATTTTGGAGCAAAATGAAAATTGGTTAAAATTCTCAAGACCCCTACCTCGTGAAATTGAATAATATTTATCACCCAAGCACACAGTCCAGCAGCAACAGATGACTTTGTACGCACAAACTCTGGATTGAATTCAGGATCTCCAAGATATTCTTCCTTTATAACTTTGACAATATCTTCAGGTACATGCTCTTTGTCAAAGTTAACAATAGCCTGTAGGAAATCATCCACCTGAGACACAATTAAATCAAATCAATTGAATGTTATAGCAATAACTTAGCAACCTTCTCTGACCTCTGTCCTAAAGCACATGTTCAACAATAAATAAAACAAACTAATTAAGAATTTGTTTTCTTAAAGTTATAACAATATTTTAATTTTAATAGTGAAATACTTTGATTGCTTTCACTTTAGTCTATTTTAGAGATCTTAATGTATTACTATCAATGCAGTTGGGTTCCCAGCAAATAAGCTGTCATTGTACCAACAGTTCATGCAAAATGCTCATCCATACTAAAATGGCAGATCAAGTTGATCTGATATCTGACTCCGAACTGCTTCGAGACAAGAATCATAAAGAAATAAGCTACAAAACTTTGATACAAGGTCCCTGAGAACTTTGTAAATATACTTTTGGCAGTTTTATTGCAAAGGAAAAGTAACAATCATGTATTGCTCTCCCGACATTATTAAAAAGCAATTGTCGTGTGGAGCTGTTTGAATGGTGTCGAAGTTTGAATGGCAAGAACTTCTGTGTCATGGAGTTCAGTGCATTCCCTAGTGATGTACAACAAAGAGCATGGTTTGGATTTTCAACTGTACATCAAAGTCTTAAGATACTGGCTGAGTTTGATATCTGCAAAAAAACTGTAGTTTGAAGTTGCTAGACAAAAACAATAAATTTTATTTGTTGCAATTTTGATTTTGTCTTAATGATGTCTGTTTTTGTTTTATTATCTTTTAGTTGCAAGGGCATGACACAGAGTCATGCTGTGTATTTCACTTTTTTCAGGGGTAGAGTACTGATGTTTACTCTACTTAATAAGGCTGGATCAAAAATAATTATTGTTAATGATTAGAATGAGTAATTACAATAAAAAGTGATTGCAGATGTGTTTGAAAACCTAGCCCTGGGGATCAGCATACAGAACTACATTGTTAGACAGAAATGTAAATCAAATTGATTAAATTAAAATGCATTAAGTCTGCCATTTGTTAAACATGTAAGTATTTCAGTAATAACTCTTGTACGTTTTATTTCGACTTGTATTCATTTTAAAATTGCCATAAATGTTCTTCTTAGGAAACCCAGAAATGTATATTTCAAGAAATTGAATGGAAAAAATGAAGTGACTGAATATAAAGTGCGTTTGTGAGACAGTGACCATGCACATTGAAGAAGTCTGCTGGTCATGGTGGTAGCTGGGGTGAGGCAAAGTGGAAGGTGTTGGTGTAGGGTTTGTTGTTTCAAATGGAAACATACAGGCAGCACCTCATTCTTGATTAATAATTTCAAATTAGGTATGACCTAAAACTACACATTTTAGCAGAGATTGTAGGAACTGCCGATGCTGGAGTGTGAGATTACAAGATGTGGAGCTGCTCCTGCTTTCCTGCTCCACTGATGCTGCCTGGCCTGCTGTGTTCCTCCAGCTCCACATTTTAGCAGAGCACAGTATTTATACTTCAAAATGTAAATATCAGATTAATATTCTTAATCTTGAAGTTTCATTTAAATACAATTCAAAAATCTGATCCTTAAAAAAATTCTGAAAGGAAGAGTGGGCAAAACATAGAATCACTGACTATTATATAATCGACTGTGAAAATTGCAAAAGAACATTTCAAATACATCAAGATACTAACAGGCATTTTGTTCAATTGAATATAGCGTACATGAACCTGACATTGTAAGGAACCAAATATGAAACCCAAGCAATACAGCATTTAAATTTTATCAATTTTGGTCTCAGCAGTTCTATTATAACATGTTAACTCATATTTTCATGAACACATAAATCAACATGCTAGTCATTTTATGCAGAATCAATTATCAGCATCCCCATAGTGTGAAGAGAATCAATTATAAAAATCTGTGATTATGACTGCACAGAATAATTTGTCTGTTAATGATTTTATTTCCAGACCAAAGACTTTTCAATGTGATATTTAGTAAATTTTCTTCACATATTAAGGTTGCAGGACTTATCAGCAGAAATTATTTCAGTGAATTATTTCTACTCTACACACTTTTATAAATACACTCTTTTAATTTACGTTTCATTTAAAAGTAGAACAAATTTTTAACATAACCAAAAATATTTTTAGTGGGAATTTTGTTGGCCGCTGAATTATTTGTAGCTTTTGTACAAATCAGATTATAAATGCAGCATAATAAAAAGAAAATTAGAATAATAAATACGTATACAGTGTAAAAAATGATGAATTTCTTATTAGATTCATTTAAATGTCATACTAATACACCAAGAGTATCTTGATTTTAAAAAAAACTGAATTAAGAGTTTTAACTCAGGAGTAGTGACATCTGATTACTAATATTAGGTTACCTTGGTAAACAACATTTTAGCCGCTTTCCAGCTTCGATCTTTTGGAATTTTCCCATTAGGAGCTAAAAGCACCTGAACAGCAGCAGTAACATTGGTAACAATAGCAGGTGGATTTGGAAAAGTTCGCAATTCTGTCAAGTTTGACTATAAATACAAAAAGAAAACAAAATGTTCTGTAATTTTTGAGAAAAACTGCTAATAATGCTTCCTGAAAATATTGTAGTCTGGTCTTCATACCCTGTTTAGCGTGTTCAAGGCAGCATTTGCAGCACAAAGTGCAGGCTCAGCTTTAGCAAGGTCATCTTCAGATTGTTGCTGTTGCTTTGACACTTCTGCTCGAATTGCTGACACCTGCAACAGTACTTGAAGGTTTACTTTTTACTTCGCTTACATTAACTACTTTAAAGTTAAAGTTTGTGGTAGTATCAAGTTATTTGGCCAATTTTCTCTTTATCATACCATTGTTTTTATTACTTTTTTAAAAAGTCAGTCTTTCATTTGGTTTTACTTTGTCAATTTGAATACATTACTATACATCAACGTTGAAATTTTAATCATCTATTTTGAGAAATACAAGTCTTCAAGATGGAAGTGTCCTTACACAATGATTTCATAAATACTGACCAATTGGTATAATCTTATGCATTTTACACTTGTATTTTACCATCTGACAAAACACAAGCATGTTCTTTTTGGTTTAAAAGAAATCTGGGTGAACACAAACATACTCTGTGATAACTAAATCTAGATGAATGCAATTTTATAAACTATATTGAAATCCTCAGCAACTAGCATTTTAAAATGCATTTTCTTGCATGTGTCTTGTCTGAACAAACTGTTGTCACTCATGCATATACCCTTTGCTCTTCAGCATCAGCAATAGCTTTCTCTTGATTCAGCTTTTCAGTCTGCTGCCCTACTTTGGTGATCAGTGCCTCAGCGTCTTTGTTCCTTTGGTGAAGTTCCATTTCTTGAATAGCTAGTTTTGCCTTCAGAAAGTCCACCTAGATAATTAAAACCAAGACATGCACTGTTTAAAGTATTAAAAAAAATATGGTAACTGAGCTTTTAGTTTTATTATATAATAAGGCAATCCATTATCTTTAGGGTCAGAAAGTTAAAGGTAGTTGGTATTTGGGGAACTGCGAAGAATTCCTTTGTGCCTTGGTTAAAACAGTTTAATTATTTTCAGTCCTCTTTGGCTACATTCAAAGTTATATATTGCTCCAAAAACCCAATAGAGACTTCTACACATGAGAAAAATGGCCAAGATAAGCACTAACGGATGTTACTTTTGGTTTGGTTATATAAATCGTAGTGTTAAAATTACTTAATCCTTGCTAAATTTTGTAAATGCAAAGTATACCTTTTCTTATCCATTCAGCTATGTAATTATGTCCACGACAATTTTGATTCCAATACTTACTTGTGAAGCGGTAGTTTGTAGTTTTTGAAGACCGTTCTCCAGTCGCTCCTTCTTTTGTGTTAGTTCTTTTCCTTTCTTACTCAGCAGGTTTTGATACAATTTAATTTGTTCCAGGAAACTTTTTGGAGTGGTATAGTTGTAATGTTTTTCATTCTGCTGATATTTCACACTAACATCATTCACACATAAGTGTGCGTAAGCAATAAACTGAGCTATAGAAGATTTCACTTCAGTCTAGAATTTTAAAAAAGTAGTGGGTAAATGACCATTATAAGCTATAAAAATGCATTCACAGACTACACAAAAGAAATATAAGTTTACTCGTCATTGCTCAGTACACTGAATAAATTAGTTAAATTAGATCAGTGTAAATGTTAACTGTAAATGTTAAATTCACATTTTAAAAATAGTTACGTAGTGAGTAAACATGTTTGAACTAAAATAAAATGTGGACATATATGCATTAATAAATACACAACTTTAGTCATTACTATATTACATATTTTGATCAGGATTATATGAAATGATTTGACATGCATTTACATTTATTTAATCCTTAATTCTGAATGCAAAAGAAAGGTATTACTGTTATGATAGGTGTCTTGTGATCTAATGCTGTAGTAGCAAACATCTAGCCTGTATTATCAAAACACGACAAACTAACAAATCACTTTAAAAGGTTTAGCATTTCAGAGATGGAATCTATCAAGCAAATCAAAACTATAGAACTTTATTTTGGCTCATACACTCTCACAAACCGAACACGAAAATTACACTAACTGGCTAGAGTAGATTATAAATAATAGTAAAAATATAAATTATTCATCTAGTTGAAGAAAAATTATATGGAACATAGTTTACTGGATATCAATATTCTTCACTCCAATACTAAAAACACATAATACTTTGAGAATAATAAGCTGCATTTCAAAGATCTCATTCGAAGAATCAAACAAATTCTTTGACATGTCATGCTGTTTATACAAATACTTTTTGCCCCATTTCTACTTTGCATGGAAAATATATTTTCACAGTTGTCAGAATGATGGACAGGAAAAGAATGATCAGACTGTGGCTATGTGCATGTACCTATACACAATGGCTCAGCAGGAGTCATGGTGTGTTGGTGAGACTAACTGTGCCCCGTTTTTGAACATATTAAGTTTGTCTCCAGGACACACATGGCTTCACTAGGGTGCCTAACCTCATTCATAATAGATGCTAATCTTTTCAGGGCTGACTGATGACAGCACTTCCTGCCCTTCACGGAATTAGAGCTGGGTTTTATCAAAGGACTAGAACTGCTTGCTAATTAGAGTAATTTCCTTCATCATGAATTATTTATTTCCATTGGTAACCGATCATTGCGTCATTAATGGGATATTCTAAACTCAGTTTTCACACTAATGCACACTGTATCATAAGTGTTTAAAAAACTCTTTAAAACATGCCTTCAGGTCCAATACGTTCTGGGACAATATACTCCCATTTTAGATAAATTAACTGTCATTCTTCTTAACTTATTAAAAAATATGGGGTCAATTTAAGCCTGGCAAGCAATAAATTTATATTACCATATAGGAATGCAAATAAAGTTAACAAACACGCAGCTTCACTGAATAAAACTGGTTTCTGAATTTCTTAGGAATGTTAATAAAACATTTAATAAAATTGCATAAAACTGCGTGGTGCATAATTGATATATAAAAACAAAAGATGATTTTTGGGATCTGTAAATGCATGAATATGTAATTGAAAGAAAATTAAAAGGTTTTGAACTATGCGTTTAAAGCAAGTAACATACACTGTGCAAAGGATTTTCAGAGGTTGCACTCGAAATTCCATGTGTAATACAACTGTTCTTCCAGTTAGATACTAAGATTTGTAGGATTACAGTTACTCGCATTTATAAGAAATGAAGCTATATCAAAAATTAACTACAGGCAAAAAAAAACATCCAGAGATGCCATCTTTGTATGAGAATTTTGTTTTGGATACAAGAGCTTCATTTACAGTGGAATTAATAACTGCAATATTTCAGTATAAGGCTCTGTAACATGCAGTAGACTAACTTACTATTTTTTCTACTTTATCAGGAAAGATCATGAAGTGGTTATTATAGCACTACTACAAAAATCCTTTTCACTAGTGAAACTGTTGGTTGATTGGAGTTGTTTTTATAAATGTTTTTAAGTGGTCTGTACTGTTTTGAAAAATATGTAAAACCATTTGAAAATAAAATATGATTAAGTACTGGTAAATGCATCATTGGAAGTTTGTACCCAAAAATTTCTAATGACATCAATTCATGACAATTTAGAACAGCAATGAAATGTTCTACATGTTTGCCTTCGGGAATGAAATATCAGTTTATCTATCATTTATTGGGTCAACATGGTTTGTTAGGGGGAAAATCAATTTTTAATTTCATGATTAAATAATTCTGTAGATGCCAGGCAGCAAAAACTATGTTGCATGACATAAGGCACAAACTATATGAATTTTACCTCCAGTCCATCAATTTTTTCAATACAACTCTGGCTTACAGATTCCAGTGCTGTTTGAGGCCATGGATGAAACCAATCAATGGCTGTGCAGTTCACTACAGCTGGAAACTTCCTTGCTCTCATCCGAAGAACAAAGCCCACAGGAGAAAAGCACAGAACAACCTGAAAAATACATGTTTACGATCAAAATTATGTGCAAGAGAAAGTTGCTTTAATTTTTTTGGGTTGTAGTCCATAAGACCATAAGACATAGGAATGGAAGTAAGGCCATTCGGCCCATCGAGTCCACTCCGCCATTTAAATCATGGCTGATGGGCATTTCAACTCCACTTCCCTGCACTCTCCCCGTAGCCCTTGATTCCTTCTGAGATCAAGAATTTGTCGATCTCTGCCTTGAAGGCATCTAACGTCCCGGCCTCCACTGCACTCCGTGGCAATGAATTCCACAAGCCCACCACTAGTCCCAGGCATTCAATTGGTTAGAAGAAGAGTTTCTTCCATGGTAAAGAGGCTTGGGTGAAATATGCAGAGAAGAGAGACATCAATGATAATATTAATGAAACAGGACTAAAAATGATATTCCGTACAACTGCCATATTAATAGGCCAGCTCTACAGGTATAAACTACAGGAAGGAAGAGCTGCTTTTGTAGTATGTTGCACCATTGCCCATAACTTTGAGAAAGAACTGTAGGAATTCTAGGAAAAATAATATTTATTTAGTTTTTTCTGGGGTTGTGGGCCCTTTGCAATAAAGTTACAACAGATGAATGGATGATCCCCTGTGGAAACTGCCACCATTCATAACGGAAAATAGGCTGATGGTAAGCTTAATATAAAGATGCCCTTAGGATTTTTAAGTTGTCTTGAATTCAATTCCAGTTCTGTAATAAAGCAGTCATTGAGACAGCAAACATTGCAGAGAGAAATGTAATGGGAAACATCTGGGTTTTAAATTTTCAAAGATGCAAAATTGTTCTCCTCCTCAAACACTACATTAAGTAGTTGAAAAAGCTGAGGGAAATTGTGATATTGTTTGTGTTGTGGATGTGAATATTGATTTGTTTGTTTTGGGATTCTATGCAGCAACAAATACAATATTAGATTCAAAATTATATTGTAAAATCAGTTAGTCATAGATTACTCATTTAAGTTAGCTGCATAAACTCAACTCCGTTACCATCCATAGCTCAGTACCACCTCGGTCCAAAATGGCATCCACGCTGCATAATCACATTTCTGGTGCTAATACAAAAACAGAGTGCTGGAGAAACACAGCAATTCCAGCGGCATCTGTTGAGAAAAAGAGTTAACGTTTTGAGTCCAGTTATTGTTTGTCAGAACTGTTCTTATGACTAGTCAGTGGACCTCCGTTTCACTCTCAACAGATTCTGCCAGACCCATTGTGTTCCTCGAGTGCTGTTTCCATAAGTTCTTTGTCGTTAGTGGTACAGGCCTTGCTGGAGGTTATTTTGGTTGTAATATTAGTATGATGGCAGCATGCATTGGCAGAAAGCAGAGGAGCCAGATCATAACATCAAATGCTGATTTGATTACAGCAGCCAGTATCATTTTTAACGTGAATTCTCCATTCATTCTTAATATTTCAGGTTAGATTTTCATTGTTTTCTACTAGCTATTGCTGAGTTAGTAGGAATGTCTGCAGGTTTGTTCAGCACTTTGAGGTTGCTGAGGAGAATGGATGGCACCTGGTTGAAGGCTTTGGTTCTGACTTTAAGAGTTCTGCTAGTATCAACCACAGTTGCTGTAGTTTCTATTTCACTTGGCCTGCTGGAGAAGGTACATCAGTCTTACGCCACAGTGAGATCATGCTTTATTTCAAAAATAATTCTTGAATCTACTTGCCAGAAAAAACAATTGATTCTTTTAAAATAAGTAGCTGAAGCCACATTCCGATCTCTTGAAATAACAGTTTCAGAAATAGCTAAACATTTGCATCACTGTACATTCTATATTCTTAAGTCACCTTAAAACCTGTATGTCAGTGGGAACGATTAACTTGAAGGAAGGCGAAAGGTGACCATCTCCTACCAAAGCATTATCAAAGCATCTCAACCAATGCCTGAATTCACAAGTGGTAGGCAGCAAGTCTTTATAGAAACACTTGGATAACGGGGCTCTGGTATTAAACAGGTGTGCCCAGATGTATTCTGATCTTTTTAGCCAGACATTGGAAATTTATTAGCCATGAGCATATGAGAGTCACTGGGCATTTGGAAGGAGAAAATTATGTGATAAGCCAGTCTTCTTGTGTTTAACTATTTTGGCTGCAGGTCACATGCATAAGCAGTGCTGTAGAAGCAATACCTGCATGGGTTCCCTCTTTCTCTTTCTCCATTCAACTTGCAAGCTTTAAAACAAGTGTGCTGATGACTGTTTATGTGCTGCAGACAGATATTAAAGAACTCAACCTAGTGGTTGCTGCCTCCAGAAATATAAAGAAATTAGCCATTAAGATTATTACCATTTAAACTACCTACTCTGGAGGAACATCCCAATCAGCCAGAAATAAGTGTAGTCTTCAAGACCAAATAACTAGACAGAGGATTTTTAAGATTATTCATCCATGGGTGTTGGCATTGCTGACAATTATTGCCTATCCCTAACTGCATAGGTATACGGCATGGAAACAAACCTTTTGGTTCAACTTGCTGAATAGAAACCCCAATTTGATCTAGTTCTATTTGCCAGCATTCTATTTGCCAACCCTTCCTATTCATATACCCATCCAGATGTCTCTTAAATGCTCAAATTCTACCAGCCTCAACCACTTCCTCTTCCACACATGCACCCGCCTTTTCCCTCTCACCATAAACCTATTCCCCCTCGTTTCGGATGCCCCCAACCTAGGAATAAGACCTTGGCTATTCACTCTACCCATGCCCCTGATGATTTTATAAATCTCTGTAAGGTCAGCCCTCAGCTTCTGACACTCTAGGGGGAGAAAAACCTACCTATTCAGCCTCTCCCTATAAATCAAGCCCTCCAATCCCAGCAACATCCTTGTAAATCTTTTCTGAACCCTTTCAAGTTTAACAACATCCTTCCTATAGCAGGGAGGCCAGAATTATATGCAGTATTCCAAAAGTGGCATCACCAATGTCTTGCACAGCCACAAAATGACGTCCCAACTCCTGTACTCAATGTTCTGAGTGATGAAGGCAAGTGTGTCAAATGCTTTTTTCACCACCCTGTCCACCTGCAATTCCACTTTCAAGGAACTATGCACCCACACCACTAGGTCTCTTTGCTTAGAACACTTCCCAGAGCCCTATCATTAAGTGTGTAAGCCCCGTCCTTGTTCGCCTCACCAAAATGCAGCACCTCACATTTATCTAAATTAAACTCCATCTGCCACACCTTGACCCATCTAATCAAGGTCCTCTTGTACTCTGAGACAATGTTCTTCACCAACAAGTACACCGCCTATTTCGATGTCATCTATAAACCTACTCACCATGATGCCTATATTCACATCAGAATCATTAATAAATGATGAAAAGCAGTGGACCCAGCACTAACCCTTGTGGCACACTGCTGGTCACAGGTCTCCAGTCCAAAAAGCGAACCTCTATCACTACCCTTTGGCTCAAGCCAATCTTGTATCCAATTGGCTAACTTCCCCAGAATCCCATGTGATGTAATCTAACTAACTAGTCTACCATGCAGAATGTTGCCAAACACTTTGCTGAAGTCCATATAGACACTCTGCCTTCATTAATCTTCTTTGTCAAAAAGCTTCAAAAAACTCAATCAAGTTAGTGAAACATGATTTTCCATGCACGAAGCCATGTTAACTATCCCTAATTAGTCCTTATCTTTCCAAATACTTGTAAATCCTGTCCCTCAAAACCCACATCCAACAACTTATCCATCACTAATGTAAGGTTCACCAGTCTATAATGCCCTGGATTTTCCTTACAGCCTTTCTTAAATAATGGTGCCATATTAGCCAACCTGCAGTGCTCTGGCACCTCACTCATATATGTCAATGGTACAAATATCTCAGCAAGGGACCCAGCAATCCTTTCCCTGCTTCCCACAAAGTTCTGGGAAACACCTCATCAGGTCCTATGGATTTATCTACCTTTATGTGTTCTGAGACGTGGACTCTTTCCAAGACATCACTATTTATTTTCCAAAATATCCTAGCTTCCTTGTCTTTCTCCACAGTAAATGGTTGCACAAAACATTTATTTAGTTTCTCACCCATCTCCCGTGGTTCCGTACATAGACATCCACATTGCTCTCTCCTTAGTTACTCTTTTGCCCTTACTGTACTGATAGAATCCCTTACTTCTCTTAGCCAAAGTTATCTCATGTCCTCTTTTTGCCTTCTCGATTTGAAGTGTACACGTATTGTCCTTATAGGGATTCACTTGATCACTGACGTCCAAATCTGACACATGCCTCCTTCCTTATTTTGACCACAGGCTTAATTTCTCTTGTCATCCAGCATTCTCTACATCTACTAGCCTTGCACACTAACAGGAACGTACTGTCTCTGAAAGTTGCTACATTGCTGTGGGTCTGGTGTCACATGTCGGCCAGACCAGGTGAGGACAGCAGTTTCCTTCCCTGAAAGACACTAGTGAACCAAATGGGCTTTTCTGACAATCGACAGCAGTTTCACAGTCATCATTATAGTGTTAATTCTAAATTGTTATTGAATTCAAATCCCACCTTCTGCCACGATGGAATTCGAACCCAAGCACCCATAGTATTACCTGAGTTCCTGGATTAATAGTCTAGTGATAATACCACTAGGCCATAGTCTCCCACTCTGTAATCTATTTGTGAGTGTAAGAGAAAGCTGGATACTTTTATTACTTTACATAAGCCATGTTAAATACAATAAGTGGCATACTCTTTTGTTTTGTAACTCTGATACATTGCTTTAATTCAAAACTTGTTGTGGTCAAACCAGCAGTGAAAAAGTGTTCAACAATGCCAATACATCAATAAAAATTTGGAAAGCATTAACATATCATGTAAGACCATGCGTGGGAAACTTCAATTTTGGCAACATGGTTTATTACAGGAGCCATGAAGTGGAGATAGGGTGTTAAACTGAAGTGGACAAAGTCAAAAGTCATACAACACCAGCTTATAGTCCAAGTTTATTGCAAATCACCTGACGAAGGAGCAACACTCTGAAAGCTTGTGATTTTAAATAAATGTGTTGGACTATAACCTGGTGTGGTGTGGCTTCTGCGTTTATTATAGGAGACAAGGGCGTAAGCAATGGAAAGGCTGGAGTAAAACTACAGGACACAATGGGAAGACTCAAATAAAACAAAATGGAAATTGGACTGTAAGCCATATCTCTCACAATTAATAGTATTCCAATAAGAATTTCCAAATTGAGAAAGTGAGAGGTTGTGATAATGAAGCACATTGTACATCAAGTGCCCTTGGATTCTGAGAGTTACAGATGAATCTGATAGTTCAAGGGGTAAATGTTGATGCATTTCTGATCATGATGAACAAGAAAAAGCAATCTCATCTTGGGGCTGTCTGTCTAAAATAGGTTCCCAAGTATTATACCGGCCAGAATAATCAGATAACTGAACAATGGCCACTTAGTGCATTGAGCAAGTATGAGAATCAACTATATATCCAGGAGGAAAGACAAGAGGTCAGAACGATTGATTAGCTGAAGTCAGTTCAAGTTAGCGAGCAAGAAAGTACAGCTCAAATTCAAGTAATAATTCAAGATAAATAACTTGGTTATGCAAAAGGTCACAAAGTAGAAAGCATGGTTAGCATGTGGTTTGTAAGGAGTAATCTAGAAACAGCTGTACAAGGGAGATGTAACAGGCAAATAAGAGGACAGAGTCACAAGGGAAGTGCCAAACCTTCTTAGAAACAGTTCAGAAGCAGAAGTCCCCTTCATCAAGGGGTGTTTTTAGCCACCGATATGTTAGAACATAAAATAGTAATAGAAAATTGGGAAGAATTCGTGTATATTCAGAGTTTACAGATAATGGCCTACTTGCTTTGTCACAAAGATGGAATTGTATAGAATTTTTTTAAAAAAACAGATGTCAAGGCTGGGTTGGGTTCCAGAGATTTTACAGAATGTTTAAGCAATAGGGAGATCAGAATAGACTCAACTGCAGCTGAAAAGGTGATTCTGAATTTTTTTTTGATTATTTTAGCTATTGATTCACAGAGGTGCAAGTCTATAGTTGTAAAAGCAACTTTCCTGCAAGGAACCAGCTTCAGAAAGAAGTGCGAAGCTGTATGAACACTGCAGGCCAAGCAGCATCTCAGGAGCACAAAAGCTGACGTTTCAGGCCTGGACCCTTCATCAGAGAGTGGGATGGGGAGAGGGTTCTGGAATAAATAGGGAGAGAAGGGGAGGTGGACCAAAGATGGAGAGAAAAGAAGATAGGTGGAGAGGAGAGTATAGGTGGGGAGGTAGGGAGGGGATAGGTCAGTCCAGGGAAGACGGACAGGTCAAGGAGGTGGGATGAGGTTAGTAGGTAGGAAATGGAGGTGCGGCTTGAGGTGGGAGGAAGGGATGGGTGAGAGGAAGAACAGGTTAGGGAGGCGGGGACAAGCTGGGCTGGTTTTGGGATGCAGTGGGGGAAGGGGAGATTTTGAAGCTTGTGAAGTCCTCTTTAATACCATTGGGCTGCAGGGTATGAGTTGCTGTTCCCGCAACCTTCAGGTGGCATCATTGTGGCACTGCAGGAGGCCCATGATGGACATGTCGTCTGAGGAATGGGAGGGGGAGTTAAAATGGTTTGCGACTGGGAGGTGCAGTTGTTTATTGCGAACCGAGCAGTGGTGTTCTGCAAAGCGGTCCCCAAGCCTCCGCTTGGTTTCCCCAACGTAGAGGGAGCCACAATGGGTACAGTATACCACATTGGCAGATATGCAGATGAACATCTGCTTAATATGGAAAGTCATCTTGGGGCCTGGGATGGGGGTGAGGGAGGAGGTGTGGGGGCAAGTGTAGCACTTCCTGCGGTTGCAGGGGAAGGTGCCGGGTGTGGTGGGGTTGGAGGGGAGCGTGGAGCGGGCAAGCGAGTCACAGAGAGAGTGGTCTCTCCGGAAGGTAGACAAGGGCGGGGATGGAAAAATGTTGTGGGTCGTGGGGTCGGATTGTAGATGGTGGAAGTGTCGGAGGATGATACGTTGTATCCGGAGGTTGGTGGGGTGGTATGTGAAAACGAGGGGGATCCTCTTGGGGCGGTTGTGGCGGGGGCGGGATGTGAGGGATGTGTTGTGGGAAATGTGGGACACGTGGTCAGGGGCGTTCTCGACCACTGTGGGGGGAAAGCTGCGGCCCTTGAAGAACGTGGACATCTGGGATGTACGGGAGTGGAATGCCTCATCCTGGGAGCAGATGCGGCGGAGGCGGAGGAATTGGGAACAGGGGATGGAATTTTTGCGGGAGTGGAATGCCTCGTCCTGGGAGCATTCTTCACGTTCTTCAAGGATCGCAACTTTCCCCCTGCAGTGGTTGAGAACATCCTTGACCACGTCTCCCGCATTTCCTGCAACACATCCCTCACACCCCGCCCCCGCCACAACCGCCCCAAGAGGATACCCCTCGTTTTGTTAAATTGAGAATTCAAATACATAGCTGCTCTCATGCTACACATTGCTGACATTGGAACACAAAACAACTTATTTTCGCATAGAAATAAATGAATGTTAATGGTGCAGTGGAAATTAGTATACTCTATGTCATTATTATTAATAGATTAAGTGAAATAAGGATAATGCTGGATGACCTTTAACTGTTGGCGAATTCGGTCAATAAAGAAATGCCAGCAATTCTCTCTGGTGTCCAATAATCCAAGACCTCGTAGCTCCATTCTCATGGTAGATATAATACTGTCCACTTCATCATCATTGAACAAATCTGGAATATCTCCTGAAACACAACAGTGCATTTGTGATGAAAATTTTACTGCAATATTTTCCTTCGTTATCCATATAAACATAGATTCAAACTATAGGCATTCAAATACTTGCAAACCCAGTAATATTGTCATTCCATAGAGAAGAAAAATAAACCATTAATTAAACAGAAAATCTGTCCATGGAATTTATGCAAAAAAGCTACATTCTGACTTGAGGAGAAACATTTTGTGGTAGTGGGCAAAACTACAGGCTAATTAACTGAATGTGTTGACTGAATGAAGACATACTCTATAGGATACAACTCAAATTATTTAATATACTATTTTAGATGCATTATACATAGTAAGTGTATTACTATTACATGAAGCCAGTGTCATGACCATATTAGCATACCTATTGTGTGAAACGTGAACTAAAATTTTTATGGCTTGTTTAGCTCCTTTTTTAGGTTATGCAATTTAACCCAAATGGTTCCAATTTAAAAACAAACAACAAAGCTTTATTCTTAATCAAAATCAGAAGTTAGTTTATTGCACAACTATAGTTGGAAATTACCAAGTAAACAGTTAGCTGAAAATACAAAAGTTAGGAGTAGGACTAGTTAAGAAGATAGGCATAAAGATGAGAGTCAGATCAGACCATTATTGCTGCAGATCTGTTACTTGGCTTGAAGATTAGCCTGAGGCAAAGGGGCTAAAAACTTGAAGCTAGAATTCAACATGCATGATAGTTATGTAGTTGAATAGTAGGACATTGCTTGTACCCGAGATCTCAGTAAGCAGTTCAGGGTTTGGGAAGTAGAGTAAACATTTCTTTCTCTTTACTAGTTCTTTGGCTGTGGCACTTGCAGATTGTCTGCACTCTTTCAACAGAACTGAAGCTATTTCTGAAAAACTTTCTTTTTGTTCTCCCTTTGGTTGAAATGCCCCTCCTCTGGTGTCTGGAGAGTTTTCTTGGAGTTCTGCTTTAAAAAGTGTCTTACATCGGTCATATTCAGATCAAAAGCTGAAGATGGTTGCTACACCAACCTTGATGAATCACTGCTTCACAAAGCAAAATAAATACTGCTGAAATTTTTGTCGTGTCCTTTAATTCTCACACTTCTACAGTCTGGTACAAAGGTTAATGAAATCCTAAATGTTTCCCTTTATGATTGCTGTCAAGACGTACACACCAAACTGTGTGAAATTTGACTGACATTGAATAAAAAAGGAACAGTTATGAGACATCTTGGAATCACCTTTTTTTAAAATAGGAGGTCCTCATTTCAGAAAGTCAGATGAGACTTGTTTATAAAGTAAGCATTATGATTACACAGTCCACAAGATTATAAGAAATAGGGACCGAAATAGGGACCAGGTTGTTTAGCCCCTCAAGTCTATTCAGTCATTCAATAGGATCATGGCTGATCTGACGTTCCTTCTGTGTGATTTCCTGCCCTTTCCCTATAGCCCTCGATTCCCTTACTGATCAAAGATCTATCTCAGGCTTAAATATACACAAGGATTCCACCCCCATATCTCTCTGTGGCAAAGAATTATAAAGATTCACAAGTCCCTGACAGAAGAAATTTCTCATCTCAGTCTTAAATTAATAACCCATTATTCAAAGATGATGCCCTCTGGTACTAGGCTCTCCCATGGAGGGGAAACATCCTCTCAGCATTCACCCTGTCAAGCCCTTAAGAATCCTATTATGTTTCGATAAGATCAGCTTGCATGCTTTTAAATTCTAGTGCATAGAGTCCCACCTGTTTAACAGTTGCTCGTAAGACAATCCCTCCATACCAAGGATCATCGTGGAGAACCTTCTTGGAACTGCCTCCAATGAAATTATATCTTCCCTAAAATAAGAGGGCCAAAGATGCTCACAGTACTCCAGATGTAGCCTCACCAGTACCTTATACTGTTATAGTAAGACTTCCCTAGTTTTATACACCAAATCGTTGAAACAAGGGCCGACATTCCATCAGCCTTCCTGTGTGTTAGTTTTGTGCACAAGTATCCCCAAAGCCCTTTGTGATGCAGCTTCTTGCACAATTTATTCTCCATTTAAGTAATGTTCCGTTCTTTTGTTCTCTCTTCCAAAATGAGCATCTTCACATTTTCCCACATTATACTCCATTTGCCGACAGTTTGCCCACTTACTGAACCTATCAACATCTCTCTGCAAGTTGTTTATATCCCTCCATAACCTGCCTTTTCACCTATTTTTGACCCATCTGCAAACGTGGCAAAACATATTCAGTACTGCCGTACCCAACTTCAGCATAGTACTTCCTTTCTCAGGTCATTAATACGTATTCTAAACTGTGGTCTCAGCACCGATCCCTGTGGAAGCACATTGGTCACAGGTTGCCAATCTGAGATAAAACCCTTATTCCTACTTGTTAAACTTGCCCATTAACCAATCCTTATCCACGCCAATATACTACCACAAACATCGCTGGCTCTTATGTTATGATTCAAACATAACACATCTATTTGTTTCTTTATATCCAGTCTAATTGAGGCTTCTGCAAACAACTCCAGTAAGTTTAGTCAAGCACTATTTTCCTTTCAAAACGCCATGCTGACTCTGCTTGATTCTGACACTAATAATCTTAGAATTAAAAGTGAAAGTTGGAACAATGGCAGAACATTGACTTCTGGTTTACCTCAAAAAGCCTTAGAATGGATACATGGTAAGGTTCACAGTTTGCACATCATTATGAAGCTGCCAAATGATAATGGCAAAAATTGGAGGACATTCATTCTTCGGCATAATTCCCCAGAGTACCACACAATGTAAGAATTAAGGGCTTTTAAGGAATTAAAGAATTAAGAATTAAATTCAAAATTTAAGATTAAATTGAATCAAAAATGCTATGTAAAGAAATTAAAACTGTTTACAACTTTTTTTTGCAGTTGGAGAGCTTTGAAAATCATGTCAGGCATTCCACTTGAAGACATGAAACCATATTAAATTCATGGATAAGTCCTCAGCTAGTGTAATGAGTCAGTTCAGAAGGTTCCTTGTATTGATGTTTTCTGCCAATGGAAAGCAAGGTGATGTTTCTATATTTCCACAGTTGGAAGTATTCCCTTTCGTCAAGACTGTCACAATCATGGCATCCTTAAGATCATTCAGGAATTTCTCTTCATTCTGGATCTGTCGATCAAGGTCATGGAATTTTAATGCTACCTCCTTTTCTCAGTGTTCAAATGTTTTAGCGAGGATCAAATCATTGTTGTTTATCATGTATTTAATGGTTTTATTGTCTCCATATGCTGGACTCCAATACAATCTCTAACTGAGCATCGTGCAACAGAGTTGAAAACAGACTCAAACAAGAACAGATACTTTATTGGAAAGGTCTTTAAAATGCTCCCCCCATGGGCACTGACAGTTTCCTTTGCTTTATCAGGTCACTCCCATTCTCGGTCCTCGAAGGAGTTTATCCTTGCGTAGGCAGCCACAAGTAACTTTTGTGGCAGTGAAGGAACCAGGATATCATTCATGTCAGTAAGTTTCAAATGTTCTTTGCCTTCTTTTCCCTCCCACCTACTCTTCATGCAGTTGATACTCCTTTACCTCTGGCTTTGCCTGTTGGTAAGCCAGCTCCGTTGGTTTGTGTTTCTCATCAATACCCTGTACAGCTGTAATAGAATTTCCCAACTCTCATATTCTAATTCCTTTACAATAAACAACATTACATTCACCTTATTAATTAGGAGTTATATCTGCATGATAACTTTTTGTGATTCATGTACTAGGACATCCAGATCCCTCTGCACTAGTGTTCTGAAATCTCTCCTCATTTAAATATGTCTCATATCTTGTGGACACGAGGTCAGTATAACTTTAAGAGGCATGTATAATATTATCATATCCCTGAGGGATTAAAAGGCTCAAATTCGATCTTACCTCAGATCAGTTGAAGCATGACACTTTCCTGAAAACATATTACAATAAATGTCTGTTGGGCTTTTGAATACACAATATCCACGCCCAGTTTCCTGTGTTATGGCAAATAACACAAATTTTGCAGAATTAGGTAAAATACCCTTTTGTTGGCAAATTCCCACACTGCTTTTTCACTTTTCCAGCAAAAAGCAGGCAAGCTCACATTTTCCCACAATTGATTTGATCTGCCAAATTCTTGCCCACTTACTTAAACTGCCTATATCTCTTTGCAGACTCTATATATTCTCCTCTTAACACATTCTCTTACCTTGCTTTGTGTTGTCAGCAAATTTGATAACCATATATTTGGTCCCTATGTGCAAGCTCATTGACTGTCAACAGTTAAAGCAACCACACTGATTCCCATTGCACTGCACTCATTAGATCTTGCTAATCCAAAACTGAGACATTTACCCCTACTGTGTTTCTAGTTAGCCAGTCAATCCTCAAAGTATGCTAATGGCATCATTTACACCATGAGGTCAATTGAGTGGCCTGCTAGGGGATAACAGAGGGCAGTTAAGAGTCAACCACACTGCTGCAGGCCTAGAGTCATATGTAGGCCAGACTAGGCAATCCTGGCAGAGTTCTTCCCTTAAGGAAAGATAGGGAACTGCGAGGATATCAGTTATGAATTACTAAGGATGGACTGGGGAAATTTACTAAAGGTTAGGCAATGGTTCTTATTTAATGAACATGTGCAAGGATTACGACTACTATTCATGCCGTTTGGTGGAAAAATAAAAAAAAAGGTGGCTCACTTATGGCTTACAGGAGAAATTGGGGACAGTAGTAAATCCAAGGACATGCCATATTTTCTTGCCAGGAAAAAGCTGCAAGCCTGAGAATTGCAAACATTTTAGAAGTAACTGAGGGCAAAAAGTTTGATTAAATGGGGTTAAAAACTATACAAGTGCAAAATTGCAGAGAAAACAGAAAATTACCATACAAGCTCCTATAAACACATAAATATGAATGAAGACAATGTATGCCCACTTCAGTCGGAACCTGAGGAAATTATAATGGGGAACAAAGAAATGGCAGAGGAATTGAAAACGTACTTTGGTTCTGTCTTTGCAAAAAATGGCAAATAACTTCCCAGAAATGTTAGGGAACCAAGGGTCTAGTGAGAGGGCAGAATTGAAGAAAATCAGTATTAATAAGAAACTGGTGCTTGGTTACTTATAAACTAAACCAAATTCTCTGAATCACAATATCTTCGATACATATTTGATTTATACTCCCAATAACGTTAGGTCAGATAGGTTTCATTTGATTTGATTTATTATCAGATAGATATACCTACATAGTGAAGTTTTAAAAACCAAAAGAAACTGCAGATGCTGTAAATCAGAGACAAAAATAGAAATTGCTAGAAAAGGTCAGCAGATCAAATAGCATCTGTGGAGAGAAAGCAGGGTTAACGTTTCCGAGGAAACGTCACTCAACCCAAAACATTAACCCTGATTTCTCTTACAGATGCTGCTGGACCTGCTGAACTTTTCCAGCAATTTCTACTTTTGACAGTGAAAAGTTTTGTTTTGAGTCCAGTATAAGCAGAACACACCATACAAAGTGCATGGGGTAACAGAACAGAACAAAGAATATGATGTTGCAGCTGCAGTGAAGGTGCACAGAGAGCACGATCAATATTAAATTTAAAATTTGAGAGGTCCATTCAGCAATCTAATAACAATGGGGAAGAAGCTGTTCTTGAATCTATTTGTACGTCTATACAAACTGATAAGGTGGAAGACAGTATAACCAGGGTGGGAGGGGTCTTTGATTTCATCGTCTGCTTTCCTGAAGCAGTGGGAAGATAGGTGTCAAAAACTGGCAAGCTAACTGCTGGTCATGCTTTCAGGACTGGTATAAGGGTTAAGATCTCTTAGGCCACTTACTGCTGACAGGATCTTCCCTTCTCGTCTTCTTCAACCATGCTCCAGTTGCAAACTCCCACTCACTACAGCTATTTCTGAAGTCTTAATTATAGTCACCTTGAGTCAGAATTCTCTTAGCTCTAAATTTTTACATCTAAAACTTTCACCTTTCTTCCTTCCTTTCTTTTCAGTCTAGCTTTCTCAGATGTTCAGCTCATTGTTAGAAATCTTTAAATCAATAAGATTTTAAGCTACTTTAGCCAACACATTAAGTTACAATTGAATTTTGTTGAGAGAGAGATAGCACTGCATCTTAGAACTTGCCCAGTGTACTGGAAGATAGTGGGTGGGATCATAAAATAAAATGCTGGCCTTGTTTCTACTATCCCCCCATTCACCTAATCTATCTCCCATTTTGCCATGGATGGGGTAGTGTCGGGTAGTTAGTGATCAGGGAAGTGGTTCAGCCTGATGCTGTTTTTTTTCCCATGGTGGGGAAGGTTCATGCCAGGACGACAGCTTTTACTTTGGAGGCTGCTTTCAGACTCATTTGGGAGTCCACCATGCCAATTAGAACCACTCCACTTTTAATCAGTCCCCAAGCCTATCAAATCTGCTCCTGCCAAAGTACTCTCTTGCTGGCATCTTTCAGAGAGGTCTTGTTGATTAGCTGGAATGCCCTTGAAGTCTAGTCCTGTAATTTCCTGCATGTAACTTAACTGACTGTTGTTCTGCGGTCCCACCAGTTGAACTTGCGACTACAACACTGGCAGCCCATTAAAATTGGCTAGTCACTCTCTGAGGCAGATATTCTTCATTAGATGGGGTTTGATATCTCGACTGTAACAATTAAAATTGCTCCTAGTGTAAAATAGCTGCAAAGCAGTTGGAGTTTTGGTGGGTAGGTTCCTTACTGACCCTTTAGCTGAGTGAGAATGGAACACAGCATCCAACAAAATCCAGTACGTGATTTCACTTCTATTGCTACTTTTCTCAAACCTAAAACCTAAACCTTTTGAACCCAGAATCACACCAGAAATAGAAGCAGAACCTATTCGGCTCATCAAGTCTGCTCTGCCGTTAATGAGATCATGGCTGATATGATGATCTTCTGCTTCCCTTATCTGTCTTTGCCCCATAGCCCTTGATTCCCTCACTGGTTGAAAATCAGCAATTCATGAAGCCATGCTGATTATATTACGTATGTCTAAATGCTCTACAATCACATTCTTTCTAATAAACTCTGAAAAACTTTACCAATGACATATAGTTACCTGTTTTTATCCCCTTCCCTTTTTAAATAAGGATTTCACAATGACAGTTTTCCAATTCTCTAGGACTTTTCTAGAATATGAGGCCTCTCAGAAGATTGCTGCCCATTCATTTAATCTCTGTGGAATATGTTTCTCTGAGAGTCATGAACTATTGTCTTAAACATCTGCCATTATTCCTCAATTGTCTTTTCTGTAATACACTTTCCTTAGTCCAGTCCAGCCAATTCTGCATTCATTCCTTTCTCATTTAACCTTATTTAAGTTGAGCACAGTTGTTTCTGATCCAAGTTCCTCATTCTGAAACCGAATGTTCAATTCTATCACATTACAGTCAGTTTTTTAGGGGATTCTTTACTCTGAGATCATCTATTAAACCTGTTTCACTATACTTTGCCATATTCAAAACAGTCTGATCCCTGGTTGGAACCACAACATATCGTTCCAGAAAACTGTCCCAAAAAGATGCTGTGAATTTTTCCTTGTGTCTATCTCTGCCAATCTATATGAATATTATAGCCACCCATGATTAATGTACTTTTTTTGACATGTCCTCATTATTTCCTGATTTACCCTGTCCTACATGTTAGAGGGTCTATAGATTATTCTCAATTGTGTCTATGCTTTATTAAGTCTACAGTATGAATTCTATATCTTCTAATCCGAAATAATTCATATTAACCCTTTCCTTCCTGCCTGTCCTTTCAAAAGTCACATTCTCCTGAATACTTAGTTCACAGTTTTGGTCTCCTTGTCTCCCCAATGGCTGTATGAACATACCCATTAATTATTTTGTGCTGTTAATAAATTTATTTTCTGAAAAGTATGCACATTCATGTAAAGAGCCATTATTTTTGCATTTTATCAATTTTCCTCCCTTTGACCCTATTAGATGCTTTTATGCTTGTATACACTGCCTCTTTTTGTCTTATCTTCAGCAACTCTGCATAAATAGCTGCCCTGAAATTCCATCATATCCTTTGTTTTGTAAGGCAACAATTCTCCTCTCCCAAACCCTCCCTCTTTTGTTTATTTTCAAGCCCTCTTCAACACTCTAGTTATTTGATTTGTCAGAATACTGGTCTCAGCGCAGTTCGAATAAAGCTCATCCCACCAGAACAACTGCATTCCAGCCAATACTAGTGTCAGTACCCCATGAACTGAAACCCATTTCTCCCATACCAATCTTTGAGCCAAGCATTTACCTTCTTGACTGTATTTATCTATGGTAGTTTGCCCACGGCTGAGGTAGTATTGCCAATATTATTGCCTTGGAGTTCTGCTTTATAATTCAGCTTCTAACTGTTCAAAATCTTTCACCAGAGCCTTTCAAGTCCCATCAGAGTTGTTGATACATCTAAAGTTGTTGGATGACAACAACTGGATCCCTCCCCTCTTATTCCAGGCTCCTCCCCAGCCCTGAAGAGATGCCCATGACCCTGGCACTGGACTGGCAATGCAGCCTTTGGAACTCACACCCTTGGCTGCAGAGAACAGTGACAATCTTCCTAATTATAAATATCCCCTACCACTATTTTATTCATATTTCCTTCCTCCACTTGAACAGCTAGCTCGCTGTATCACAGTGACTGTGTTCAGTTTGCTCATGCTCCCTGCATATGCTCCCATAAAATTAACTTCTGTTGACTGTGTCCCTCTATTGTTTATCTTCCAGGTAGCTCGGTCAGAATTTAAGCAACTAAGTTTGACTCTTGGCAGTTCCTGCTCGTCTCAGTGCCAGTCAGGCTGCAACCAACCACCACCCTTCACTCGTGCTATATAAATTCATGTCCCCTTTCTAAGTTTAGCTGAATGCATGTCAATCCTGATTACAGGAAGATGAAAAGTTTTGACGTTGTGTCTTTTCAGCCAAGTTTAACCAAGTTCTTAAAAAGATCACCACCACAGACCAACAGCTTTTCCTTCCAAAGGCACTTGGGCCATTACATTGTCATTCAATATTCAAAGGTGCATTCTGCTTCAAGAAACTAAACAGCACTGCAACGACATAGCTGGGGAAGTACAGTCCTCCTTGTGCACCAATCTTCATTAAGTAACAAGAAACTGACTCAGCTTAAGGTCTCGTGATATGCCCATGTACAAGCTGCTTTTCTCACCCTCTACCTTCTGACAGTAACCAGCATGAACAACTGCTGTGTCTGAAGATTCTGCAGATGCATCTCTTTGTCTCAGTTTCATTTAGACGAAGGGGCTATCAGTAACAGCACCTATGCTTAGGTCATGACCCTTACAGAGGAATAATAAGGTGGAACGAAATCTTAAAGATATAATCCAGAACTGGAAATCTTGCTGGCCTCTGAATAGCACAACATAGCTCTGATTCAATTACCTGCAGCTGACTGCACTTTATTTGCTATTTCAATGGTTCGGTGAGATCAATTGACATGTATTTACTTGTGGCTGGCACAGTCAATTTAGAAACATGTTCAACATGGTGGGCAACAGAGGAGCTCAGCAGCAACAACCTGCTTGATATTTTAATCAACCTGTTCAGGCACATCAAACAAGTGTGGAGCAGTTGGGGGCTTGAACCTGACCTCCTGGCCCAGAGGTAAGAACACTACCACTGCACCATTTATGACAACAAGGGGCTAAGTGCTATGAAGCAATTTTAAGCAGTTGCTTGCCTATTCACACCAGTGGACAGATCTTCTAATGTTCCTTACTGTTCCAATGTTTAGACTGACATGTGATGCCTTGCAGTATGAATTGAAAGGATAACTGTTTAAAATTCCTAAGATCTCTAATCCCTCAAGGCTTGCACTGGCATATCTATAAACAGAACAGAACATTAGGCTTGGGGACCGCTTTGCAGAACATCTGTGCTCGTTTCGCAATAAACAACTGCACCTCCCAGTCGCGAACCATTTCAACTCCCCCTCCCATTCCTTAGACGACATGCTAATCCTGGGCTTCCTGCAGTGCCGCAATGATGCTACCCAAAGATTGCAGGAACAGCAACTCATATTCCGCTTCAGAACCCTGCAGCCTAAAGGTATCAATGTGGATTTCACAAGCTTCAAAATCTCCCCTCCACCCCACTGCATCCCAAAACCAGCCCAGCTCATCCCCGCCTCCCTAACCTGTTCTTCCTCTCACCTATCCCCTCCTCCCACCTCAAGCCGCACCTCCATTTCCCAGCTACTAACCTCATCCCACCCCCTTGACCTGTCCATCCTCCCCAAACTGACCTATCCCCTCCCTATCTATAATCTTCTCTTCACCTATCTTCTCCTCTATCCATCTTTGATCCACCTCCCCCTCTCTCCCTATTTATTTCAGAACCCTCTCCCACATCCTTCTTTTCCGACGAAGGGTCTAGGCCTGAAACGTCAGCTTTTGTGCTCCTAAGATGCTGTTTGGCCTGTTGTGTTCATCCAGCTCCACACTTTGTTATCTCAGATTCTCCGGCATCTGCAGTTCCCATTATCTCTGATCATTACTCATTGACTTGTTACACTGGAAGTAACAGTTCGTTTTGTATCCCACTCTATGCTCATTAAAAAGTACTAGGTGCAAATCTGTTGCATTATCCACTTGTGATTATGAAACTGTACATCAAGTTTTTCTGCACGGCTATTCCAAAGTGGCTTCCTGTAAGGGTAAATAAGGTCTGGGGAAACCCAAACACCTGCATTCTATGGGCACAACAATTCTGCGGGCAAGCAACTTGAAAAAAAATGGCATTTACCTGTCTTTTATAGCAGGTTAACAATATTATGAAATTACTCAAGAAAATGTGGCTGACACTTGTATTTAGCTGGACACACAAGCACAGATGAAATAGCAGAAGGAGTAGGCTACTTGAAACAAAAACAAATAGCTGGAGAAGCGCAACAAGTCTG
This sequence comes from Stegostoma tigrinum, assembly GCF_030684315.1. Taxonomy (NCBI): domain Eukaryota; kingdom Metazoa; phylum Chordata; class Chondrichthyes; order Orectolobiformes; family Stegostomatidae; genus Stegostoma; species Stegostoma tigrinum. The sequence goes on along the minus strand of NC_081360.1, from coordinate 48,309,254 downwards.
GCAGCATCTGTGGGAAGAAATCAGAGTTAACGTTTTGAGTCCAGTTATTCTTCATCAGAACAACGATCAGAGTTCTGAAGGCTATAAGACCATAAGACATAGGAGTCGAAGTAAGGCCATTCGGCCCATGGAGTCCACTCCGCCATTTAAATCATGGCTGATGGGATCTTCAACTCCACTTCCCTGCACTCTCCCCGTAGCCCTTGATTCCTTCTGAGATCAAGAATTTGTCGATCTCTGCCTTGAAGGCATCCAACGTCCCGGCCTCCACTGCACTCTGTGGCAATGAATTCCACAAGCCCACCAGTCTCTGGCTGTAGAAATGTCGTCTCATTTCAGTTTTAAATTTACCCGCTCTAATTTTAAGGCTGTGCCCACGGGTCCTAGTCTCCCCGCCTAACGGAAACAACTTCCTAGCGTCCACCCCTTCTAAACCATACATTATCTTGTAAGAACCATACATTATCTTGTAAAAACCATACATTATCTTGTATAAGCTTGAGATAAGCTCCAGAAATATAGCCAGAATATTGGAACAATTTTTTGTGCAAAAAGTCATTAAATATAGAACACTTTTAACAAACAGTGACTGATCTTTAATTAATTACAGAAATTGAAAAATTGAAGAAAATAAAAAGGTATGGTAAGAAGATAGGCAATAAGACTGTGAAACCTCAGTCTACAAGATGGAAGTAAATTCAATGCATGAAGAGTGTCAAACAGCTCTTCCTGTGCTCAAAGGAAGTCCAAGTTTCCAGATTCAGTGATTTTTATGGTAATAATACATACCAAGAAAACAGACACCTTCATTAAAATGGACATAACTACTTCTCACATTACTTGTTTCTTTATTTAGTGGTGGCCTTTATATCTGTGGAGGTTATTTCCAAATTCCTACGTGTTACTCCCAATGATAAATGTGAGGTGCTACATTTTGGAAAGTCAAATCAGGGTAGAACCTATATACTTAACGGTAAGGTCCTGGGAAGTGTTGCTGAACCTTAGAGTACAGTTTCACAGTCCCTTGAAAGTGGAATTGCAGATAGACAGTGCAATGAAGGCAGCGTTCAGAATGCTTGCCTTTATTAGTCTGTGCATTGATTACATGATTCGGGAGGTCAGGTTGCGGCTGTACAGGACATCGTTGAGGCCACTATAGGAATACTGCGTTCAATTCTGGACTCCCTGCAATAGGAAGGGTGTTGTGAAACTTGAAAGGATTCAGAAAAAATTTACAAGGATGTTGCCAGGGTTACTGGGTTTGAGCTATTAGGTGAGAAGAATAGGCTGGGGCCATTTTCCCTGGCGTCAGAGACTGAGGAGTGACCTAATAGAATTATGAGGGGCATGGATCGGAAAAATAGACAAGATCTTTTCCCTGGATTGAGGGAGACCAAAACTAGACGGCACAGGTTTAAGGTGAGAATGGAAAGATTTAAAAGGGACTCAGCTGCCAGGTACCCACTGTTTACATGTTGGGAAGTTGCATTGTCAGGTTGGAAGAGTAGTTAGTAGTGATGGAAAAGATATAGTGAGGTGTCCCTGGTGAATGAGTACTAAATGGAAATGATTGGAGGGGTTCATAATTTGGGAGGACAAGTGTCAGAGCTATTGAATGGCCAAGATGAGTGCACTAATGAGTATTGTGGCCCATGAGACTTGATCTGAGCGATGACAGAGTTAGCGTGAGTGATGGCTCAGTGAGTGTGCGGTGGCAGAGAGAGATTGGTAGCATTTACCCTTGCAGAGTACAGGTGGTCATTGACCTTCTTGCTGCACTGCTGGGCACTCCTTTTAACCTAGATGCAGCACCGACTCAAGCTAATGTCTGTGATTGGTGGAATAGACTCGTTTGGCAGTCAGCAGGGAAAAAAAGAACTGTCTTCTTCTCTATCAGCCCACCCACCATCACCTACAGATTTCTGTTCATGAAGCATGGGAAGTGGGGTGGGGTTAGCTTTGCTTGTTGGGCCATGTCTTCTGTGATAATGGTGGAACACCACAAACTAAGGGGAAATTCCTAACCTACAGAATCATGAATTGTGACGAGCTGAGCCATAAATATGGTCCCAGCTGCATGAATGCCATAAGGTCTCAACAGTAGCCAATTTCCATCTCTGCTGTGTGATTCCACTAGTAGAGATACTATAGAGCTTAAGTGCATAATTAATAAGAAGGTTACAATGGTGAAGTCACTCTCACCCACAGTGGACTGGGTGCAATGACATGCACTCGACAAAATGCTTCATCTTAAAATGAGAGCATTTAACTTGCTAATTTAGATGTTCACTTGAAAAGCCTCTGATTCTCCTGGAGTTCTGAACCAACTGCATCTGCACAGGTCACACTGACAACAGCCAGTATTTCATGACACCTGTCTACATATACCAGAAACTCAAGTGAAAGTATATTGAGCATTTTGTACCTTAGCTTTTTGCCCCTCTGAATATTAATTATTGCAGAGAATATTTACCTTTCTAAAAAATAGATGTGTGTGTTATTTAAGAGGGCAATTTTTTATACTTTCATATTTCCAACTATGCATTAATCAACTTTGCAGCTTTGCTGAATAATTTTTATTTCACAATAAATCAATTTTGTTGTTCAGCAAAGAAACCTTTATGGACCGTTTTATTCTAAATTTACTATAAAATATATAATTGCCTCTCTCAATAACTGGGTAAAGCATTTAATTTTACATTGTGACCAGTAGACATGAGAGGACTAGACAGTGCTCATGTATTTCAACGTTAGTTAAAACAAGATCAAAAGTCCGATGAACAATTCTAAGAGACATTCTTGTGAGAAATGGACAGACGTTTTGGATGCCATGACACAGAATTGGAACACAACAGCACTTTGCAGAGGAAAGGCAATGCATTAATTAAGGAAGAGACTGAACTAAGCACAGTAATGACTGCAAAACAATTAGCATTCAGTATCATTATTCTCTTAAAACTAGCATTATCTGGAATCTACATTAATGCAGATGGCCATGAGTTTGGCAACTCTGTTTTCTCAACAGCATGATCACTCAATTTTTTTAAAGGCAGAAATAAATCGATTCTTAACCAACAAGGAAGTCAAAGCTGGTCGAAAGTAAATGGGAGCATAGAGTTGAGGCCACAATCAGTCCAACCATGATCATATTGAAGAGCAGAGTGGGCCAATTGTCCTAGCTTTCAACCTTCATCTGAGCAGATACCCTCTGTGGCCATTGTAAATTTTCACAAAGTCACTTGATGAAGAATGGAAACAGAGCCAGTCATTATTTGTTTTTATGTTTATTTCCAGACTTGCACATTAGAAGCATGGACCTCCTAACCCCTTAGCCGAGTCTTAGTCTGAAGATACTAATGGTGATTATGAATCATGAGTTACAACCCAATACCTACATTTAATTACCTATAATAAATATACAAATATACAATGAACAGAATGATCCTTCTGAACAATTTATAAACCCATTTTGACAATGTACGGAAGCTATGATGGCAAGCTCAAGACTGCTTCTTCCAGTCAGATCCCACAATGTCTCCACTCCACAATCAGTTAAGGTCCGGAATTATACTGTCACTTTTACATTACTGTTAAAAAGAACATCAGTAATACAGAGGAGTAGTAGAGCTCAAGTTATACCCCGTTGCAGCTCCGATCAAGTCATACCTGAGCTGTTAGTCAGATTAAAGGTGAGAGTAGTTGTCCTTGATGTCAAAGAAACATTTGAAAATATTTTATCACTACGCATACTGATGCCATAAAAGGGTTCTCAATATGATTAATAGTGTTGTTCAGCCAGTCAGGAATTTATTTTAGATTTTAGAAAACCTGATTAAGAGAAGCACTTGAAATGGTTTTAAAATAGTTTGGGTTTTTGGAGGTACACAATTTTTTTCTTTTAATTCGAAGAATGTTATCGCACTAGTTCTATGAAATGAAACGATATTTGCACCGAAGTGAACAAATGCACCATATTTAACACCAGTTCAATTTGAATCCAAATACAGCAAATGCATATAAATTAATGCAGAATAAGGTAACATCGAAAGAAAACCTGTTACAGAAAAAACCCCTGATTCAAGATGCACATTTCATTATGAAAATAGCTGAACTACTTTTCTTTTTAAAAGCTACACTTAAAATATAATCACCTACAAAAAGTATCCAAGAAGATGAACTCTCAAAACTTGTCTCTCAAATATCTTGGAAAGAGGTTTGCACATTAGCCATGCTAAATAGTGTAAAGATCTTTCTTGAATGCATTCGGCATTTATTGATTGCAGCAAATTATGTTTGGCTTGCATGCTTCAAAAGGGTCACAAAGGGTGAGGTAATGGATGTTATATAACTAGTCTTTACGGTCGACCCCTCACCTCTACTGATGAAGTCTATTCAGTAATCCAATGACCTCTACTCATTTTAAATATCATATGTCTGAACTGTTCTAAGGATGAATATTCCTGTCAAACTCTTTATGCAGAAATCTGTGCTGCTATTACGAGAAAGTATCAAACTGAATTACTTACATTTGAATTAAAATGATCTATTACCTGAAGCCAACATGTCATTAATTAGAACAAGGAATCGTTCATCTGGTATTTGAGCATCTGTATGAAGGAATACTGTGCCAATGTTCTTCACTCCAACTTTAATATATAAAGCAGCAATGTCACTCTGTGTAATCATTAAGATAAAAAGAAGTAGTAAGGAACTCTTAGGTCAAAATGTAGTTACTTTTTTGAAGAATCAGAACTCTTACCCTGAGATCAGGAATGCCATAGTTCTTCCGCAGTATAATCTGAAACACCTCCAGTGAACTGAGAAACGCAGCCAACCGACACAAGCTTTGTTTGCCACTTCCTCCAACACCAACTAAAAGGGCGTTGCCTCGTGGACCCTCCAAAATGCGACTTATTCGACAGCTATGTCAATTAAACATGATCTCAATAAAAACATTTGTAACAAATCAGCTCAAATAAAAATACTTTTCCCTGGTAAGCAGGAATGAAAATTTGTTACCAGAAAAAACAAATTCCATTAAATGCTGTCAGAGATAATGGGAGCTGCTGCTGTGTTCATCCAGCCTCACATTTTATTATCTTCCATTAAATGCTGTTGGTTAACGCATTACATCAACTCATAAAAGGCTGGTGGATTAAGACACATTTTAATGTTTCCCACGTGTCAATTTTATGAAATTGGCTACAAATATCACCTAAATTGAAATGTATAGCTGGAAAACATTAACTCCAAAAGCAGGTAAATTCATCTCAAATCTAAATGAAACTGTATGCACATTAGAACTGTTTCAGAGATAGTAGGAACTGCAGATGCTGGAGAATCTGAGATAAAAAGGTGTAGAGCTGGATGAATACAGCAGGCCAAGCAGCATCAGAGGAGCAGGAAGGCTCCTGCTCATCTGATGCTTCTTGGCCTGCTGTGCTCATCCAACTCTACACCCTGCACATTCGAATTGTTCCTTTTAATTACTTTTACTTTTGGGATCTGATTATTACTGCATGATTGGCATTTTTGCCCATGTCTGAAGATGGTGGCAATGGTAGGTCTCCATCTGGAACTGCATATGCAGTTAAAAGTCTACTGCATTGAAGTGGGTTTATCACTATGGAAAGACTGGGTAAAGACAACAAGCTTTCTGCCCCACAGGCCATAGGTATAAGACTGACAATGTGACACCTTCAGGGCCATTTTTTAAATTATTGGCCTTTTCTTGCTGTGGATTGTTATTCCAGGAGTCCGATTTTCATACTCTAGATTAGGACAAATGGTGGCTGTACCAAAAAAAAGTTGCCTCATTTCTCACCTTGACCTTTCTCACCAAGGTTGAGGTAGGTGATGGCTCCTGGAGCCTGGTCTGATTGACAAGGCAACTGTCAGTGTTGTGGCCCTAAAACTGAACAAATGCTCAAGATCTGAAACAAAAACAAAGTGCGCCAGAAACTCAGCAAGTGTGGGACCATCTGTGGAGAGAAAACAGAGTTAATGTTTTAAATCCAGTGACCCTTGTTCAGAACAAATTTTATGCAAAAACTATCAGCTTGTCTTCACCAATTGATAAGACGTAAGAAATGACTGCTGCCACTCCATAAAATGATGCTAGCCGCAATGTTAACTTTGGGTCATATGGGTCAGACCTTTTGATTTTAGTAAAGCTTCTTTGGCTAATGTAAAGGATCTTTCTCATTGATCTTCTCATTTCCAATTCTTGTTTTGGCATAATAAATGGCACAGGAGTTGAAAATGGCTGCAATGTTTAAGATAAACTTGCCATAGCAATGTAGCAAAATCAAAAAGGATCGTAGTTGGTTTACATTTTAGGTGCTTGTGCCTCAGTTATGGTTTTAACTTTTGACAGGGACTTGTACAGCCCCTGATGTAGTGCTAACGTTTCTTCAAAATGATCTATACACATAGCAAGCCAAGGACAGATGGTCAAAAATTGCCTGTCACCACAATGATCACCAACTGCACGACTGCCTCAGCATCTATACTGCTGCCAAAATCTGCACCAAATCCTGGAAACTCTTCTACATCAATGTCATAGTGCTGCTGTCAAAACCTTCAATGCTAGAAGGATGCTCATAATTAACTTGGGCCTTCTGCACTGCTACCTCCAAACCGAAAGCGATTGCCCCAGTACAGAGAAGACAATTGAGTCAGCATTCTATCTGAACAACATTCACTCAGCAGGAAAAAAAAATCAATGAGTTCTTTTGTGAAAGGTGACTAATGCATAACACAAGAGTATTAAAAAACTCAGGAGCTGAAGTAAGCTATTTGATACTTCAAACTAGCTCCACCATTCATTAAAATCATGGCTGTTCAACAACATCATCTTTTGCAGTATTCTTACATTCCTTATTTCCCTTAATATCTAAAAATCTATTAGCCCTTGTTTTGAATACATTCAAATGTGAACATCCACAACTCTCTTGGGTGGAAAATGCCAGAGATTCCCAAGCTTTTGTATCAAGAAATTTCTCATCCAGTTCGAAACATGTGATCCCTTATTCTGATATGGGTGGTTGGAATTCAAGTTGGAGGCAGGAATCAACACATGGGACTTGTTCCATAGGCGAGATCTTCCAAGGAGTCAGGCTGGCTGCCAAAAGCCATTACATCCTCACTTCTGAGGCAGAGAAAAACACATAAAACATGGCAAAGAAATGGTCCATCAGAACACAGAGAACTGTCAGGTACAGTTCCATCAGATTGTTTGGTATCGCTTCGCCTAGTGACTGAAAATCCATAAGGTTCCTTCCTGCTTTCAACTTCCTGATTTAAAACTCTCACTGGAATGGTTTTGTCTCTTCTATTGGGAGAACAGAATTAAAATATTCACTGATTCCAACTGTCAATTCCTTACTTCCTACTCTTCACTCCCAATTCTCACTCTCTAGGAGACCATACCTCACTTTACTTACGGTTTTCTTTCTATATCTGTCTGCAGAAATCCCTGTTATCCATTTTCACTTTCCTAGCTAGCTTCTGCTCATATTTGGAGGTTCTCCCTCGTGATGAACCTGTTGTTCATTCTTTATATTCTGAGCAATCATCTGCCCAGTCACTTATCTTTGTCCAGTTGTACACAATTTTCTACATAACTTCTTTATTAGATGGTGGGTCCTACTTTTAGATTTTTTTTCTTTACAGTTGTAATATACTAATTCTGTACATTCTGAAATATCCCCTTAAATGTCTACAACTGCTTCTCTATGGATATATCCCCTACCCTAATATATCAGTTCACTCCTGTTGGCCCACCTTTTATCACCCTAACGATTTCTCTTAAGTTTAAAATCTTCAAGTCCAATCTTCTCGCTTTCAAATTTCAAAGTTCTATCATATTTGGTCACTGCTCCCTAGGGATGCATTTACTCTAAGAATGTTAATTACACTGTACCAAATCTAATGTAACATGCTGTATGGTACCTTCTTACAGCAGCATGCTCTAGAAACAATCTTGAAAGCATTCTATGAACTCATCATATTGGGTATTACTGCAAATTATGATTTTCAGTTTAGTTGTACATTATAGTCACCCATAACCATTAACAGAAGGACGGTATCTGAAGAGAATAAAATGTTTAGCATATCAACTAACACGGGAGCCAGGAAAGAAAGTTTGGTGAGCAGCATTTTAGTTGGAGTAGCACTGAGGGACAAGAAATATCAGATTGGGGATGAGGGGAAGTGGAAGAATATGATAATGATAAAACTGGTGAAAAAAAATCTTCCTGTAGTTAATTGTACTTACATGTGTTGCATTGCTTCTTTAAATAGGATAAGGCTCATCACTGCATGCAGCTCATTGTAATGTTCCAGGGCATCCGTAAGAATTCTATGTAGCTTTTTCCAACTGGTTACAGGCAAATATCTGGGTTCTCCAACACCTTGGGCAAAGTGGCAGTAAATCAACGGCTTCTGGGTAAAAATATGTTCATCGATAACCTACAATCAGACATGACAACATGAATTAGTACCATTCATGTAACATTCTTTTGTTTAATCATTAACTTTAAACTTTGATTAAATTTAATCAAGTTAGGTGTGTGCCCAGCTAGCAGAGGAGATATTAAACAATTTACTTGCATTTATATCTTTCTTTAAATTGAAAGCAAAGATCAACGTTTGAGTTTTCTCCTGACCCAGAAGTCCAACGGGATTCAAGGTCAGAGGAGATCCTTCTTCAGTACATGAAAATATCCCGGATGGCATATTCTAAGTGGCAGGCAATAAGTCACTGCTGGTGCTGCCATCCAAATAAAGCTCCAAAGGTTGCCAGTACAATCAGAGTGCTGATTGCACTGGTAGCTCAGCAGTGCCATTGGCAATCATAGATAGGATGACTTAATGACAGGGATCCCTTGAAGAAAGCTGAGTTCGGTTGTGGGGGAAGAAGGGACCAGGACGAGGTTAAAGTACCATAAATGGCCAGCTGTCAAGTAGCAGCACTACCAGGGCTCTACTCTTCATCAGGACTCAAGATGGAGAGTCATCAGACCTGAAACATTAAATCTGCTTTCTCCAGCGACTTGCCTTTGTTTTCATTTCTGAATGTGGAGTCAAAACAATAAAAACAAAAGGGAAATATTTTAGCTGAGCAGCTACAGCTTCAAGATTTATTAAATTGTCATTTAGTTTCAATTTGTACAAAATGCGGAGGAATGGAATTGTGGGAGATATAGCAGTTTGGATCGGAAATTGGCTTGCTGAAAGAAGACAGAGGGTGGTAGTTGATGGGAAATGTTCATCCTGGAGACCAGTTACTAGTAGTGTACCACAAGGGTCGGTGTTGGGTCCACTGCTGTTTGTCATTTTTATAAATGACCTGTTTGAGGGCGTAGAAGGATGGGTTAGTAAATTTGCAGACGACACTAAGGTCGGTGGAGTTGTGGATAGTGACAAAGGATGCTGTAGGTTGCAGAGAGACATGGATAAGCTGCAGAGCTGGGCTGAGAGGTAGCAAATGGAGTTGAATGCAGACAAGTGTGAGGTGATGCACTTTGGTAGGAGTAACCGGAAGGCAAAGTACCGGGCTAATGGTAAGATTCTTGGTAGTATAGATGAGCAGAGAGATCTCGGTGTCCATGTACACAGATCTTTGAAAGTTGCCACCCAGGTTGACAGGGCTGTTAAGAAGGCATAGTGTTTTCGCTTTTATTAATAGAGGGATCGAGTTCCGGAACCAAGAGGTTATGGTGAAGCTGTACAAAACTCTGGTGCGGCCGCACTTGGAGTATTGTGTACAGTTCTGGTCACCGCGTTATAAGAAGGATGTGGAAGCTTTGGAAAGGGTGCAGAGGAGATTTACTAGGATGTTGCCTGGTATGGCGGCAAGGTCTTACGAGGAAAGGCTGAGGGACTTGAGGCTGTTTTCATTGGAGAGAAGAAGGTTGAGAGGTGACTTAATTAAAACATATAAAATAATCAGAGGGTTAGATATGGTGTATAGGGAGAGCCTTTTTCCTAGGATGGTGATGGCGAGCACGAGGGGGCATAGCTTTAAATTGAGGGGTGAAAGATATAGGACAGATGTCAGAGGTAGTTTCTTTACTCAGAGAGTAGTAAGGGAATGGAACGCTTTGCCTGCAACGGTAGTAGAATTGCCAACTTTAGGTACATTTAAGTCGTCATTGGATAAGCATATGGATGTACATGGAATAGTGTAGGTTAGATGGGCTTGAGATCGGTATGACAGGTCGGCACAACATCGAGGGCCAAAGGGCCTGTATTATGCTGTAATGTTCTATGTATATCTATGTAATTTATGATCATACTTGTTGATTGCCTATGGTATTGCTCATGGATTTATTTGGATCCGAATCCCAGATCCCCATCCACATGAACACTTCCCAGTTTCTCACCATTTAAGGAATACTCTGCATTGTTCCTTTTGCAGTGAATAACTACACTTCATTCTACACGAAAGTGGTAATGGCCATTTCTAACAAGAGAGAATCAAACTACCATCCTTTGACATTAAATAGTATTATCATCACTGAATTCCCCACTGTCAACATCTTGGACGTTACCGTTGACCAGAAACTGAATTGAACTAGCCACATAAAAACAGTGGCTGTAAGGTCAGGTCAGAGGCTAGGAATCCTGCAGCAAGTAACTCACCAAAGTCTGTTCATCAACTACAAGGCACAAGGCAGGTATGTGATGGAATATTGCAACACTGAACAAGATTTCAGGCCTCAATTAATGATCAATTTTAAAATGGAACAAGGCTAAATCGCACAACATTAAATAAGCACTTCCCGCAGTGTATTCATTTGCTCAGCTTCATGCTTTATGTTTAATTTTGAGGTAGTCCTGTATTTACAAAATGTGGACTCAATATAGTCCAATTTTGATCACTATATGGTCCTTCTTTTACGTTTAATCTGGTAGGAAGATTTATACCTTTTTCCATTTCTTCTCAATGTACTGATTAGTCTCACTGCTGTGAGGCATTTTTAAATTTGTATAATTTTATAATTATATAATTTTAGTACAGCTTTACAATTGCAATTATTTTTTAAAGTTTGTGTTCTTGAATTCACTGGCGCTGTTTAAAATTGCATGACTGCAGAGTTTGTTAGACTTTGTAAACAACGTTGCAGCATTTCCATTATTTGTCAGTTGTTTTAAGTCTATAGGTAGTCCCTGGGTTGCAAACAAGTTCTCTTCTGGAGTCCATTCTCAAGTTCATTTGTTTGCAAGTTGGAATGTAATGCAGGACAATGTAAAGCAGCTATTCAGTACCAGAAATGTTTGTATGTTGGGTGTTTAAAATTACACTTCTGTATGGGATCATGTTCATGAGCACAAGTGTTCATAAGCTGGACACTCAGAAATCAGTGAATCTCTCCACTTCTGTTATATTTTCCTGAATAATTTCATAATGCTTTAAACTGGTTGTTCTGTAGTAAATTACTGCTTTAAAGCTTTTTAATTCAGTTTGTTCACAGTAAACTGTCCTTTGTACTGCTACTGTGTTTTCCCACATTTTCAGAGTTTTCCCACATTTTAAACTCAGAATAGTGGTTTTCCCATCTTACCCAGAGTTCTCCCAATTTCTGAAGCTGAGATGAATTTTCCTATTTCCAGGCAGGCAAACCTTTTCACCCTTCAAAATCCAAGATACCTAGCACTCTCTTCAATACAAATTGTTCTGTCAGACTTCAACGCCAGATTTCTTTAAATGTTATTTGAACAGCAGAGCAAGCTTGAGAGGCCAAATGGCCTACTTCTGCTCCTAATTGGTGTGTTTATACTACCTTATTAAAACACCCCTTACCACCAACAAATGGAACTTAGGTTGCCTGCTCTGCACTAGGTCTGCAGCCTAAGAACTGAAGGACCCTTGCAAAATGGGTTGTTGCTTTAGAATTGCTAACAATTTATTTATTGAAACAAACATACAGTTTAAGGCCATGGGAATACGGTCCTGTACACTGATGTAAATGTTTGGATACCATTCTGGAATTAGGAGGAAGCTAATGAAGCAATCATAAAAATCTATATTCAAATATCACAGCATTACAGTGTACCTCAAAGTATCTCTTTGCAGTATCCACAAGGATTTTGTAGAAGTGTTCAATATCTTTTTCTTCCATGAGTTTGTCAGCATAGACTCTGGATGATTCATGAAGCCATAAATGAATCAAGTCTGTAGGTAGCCGTACACAGTCTGGAGTTACAAACAGTATACCCTAGAAACCAAAAGAACAAAAATGTTGACAAGTCATCTGAATATAAAAATGAATACTTGTGTGTTTTTACAGAAATGATGACACATACAAAAGGACTAGCCGTAGCATTGCTCAAAGTAAGTCACATCTTATTTTATAATGGGAGGAACAAGTAACAAGAGATATATTCTGCTGGTACAGCAAGACCACATGTAAAATTGATTCTTTTGTCAGGCTAATTCTCATTTAAAGATATATCTTGAGATCAAATGGAGATTAATTACAGAAATGTTTCACCATTGAGTCTGCCTAATGCTAAACGTCATCACTGGGGTGATAAAAACAATACAACAATCACCATGCTGAGCTGTCAACACCATACCCACAGCATCTCAAAAAACACCTACTTCCACTTCAAACCCAATATGCTGCTGAATCTCTGTCTTTGTTAGCTTTAAGCTTGATTATTCTATTGTTCTCCTTCCATGTTCCCCAAGTTTGGATTCAGCCACAACTCTGTTGCCTTTCTGCTAACTTGCAGAAGTCCTGTTCAACTATTTCACAGGTACTTACCCCTGAAATGTCTCATAACAAAATGCTCATCTTCATTTTAAAATACACTGACTCTGTCTTTATAAATTCCACCATTCCTGACTGATCTCAGCACTCCTTCAATTCTTGCCCCTTGCTTAATCCCTAATTTGATTTAATCTACCATTTAGTGGCCATGCCTTTAGCCCCCCAAGTCCTCAACTCAAAGTGCTTCTCTAAAACTCCCTGGCTCCTAATTCCTCTCTGATCTTTTAAAGTACGAGTTAGAATGCTGTTGCTATAGTCAAGCGTTGGTTACACACGTTAATATCTCCAATGTGGTTTGGAGTCAAATGTTATTTGATAACTCAAAACTCTTGGAATATTTCACCTCATGAAAGGGGCTACATCCATTTCAAGTGTTGTCGATTGATACAATTTTCAGTTTCTACAGAAAATCAGAAGCAACCCTGAGGAAATAATTGCTTTTATCTCACGTCTAACAGTTATGTGTCATATGACACTTGCTCTCATCAGTCATGGTATGAAATATAAAGGCAAGGAGGTAGTGTTGAAGTTGTAGCAAGACCTGGCCAGACTACAACTGGAATACTGAGTGCAGTTCTAGTCACCTCACTACAGGAAGGATGGTACAGAGGAGGTTCATCAGGACATTGCTTGGGATGGAGAAATTGAGCTATAAGGAGGGGCTAGACAGGCTTGGATTGTTTTCTTTGGAGCAGAGAAGACCGGGGGGGGGGAGATATGATTGAGGTGTATAAGATTATGAGAAGTATGGACAGGGTGAATGGAGAGCAACTGCTCTCCCAAGCTGAGCATCAATCATGAGGAGGCATAATTTTAGGGTAAGGGGCAGGATATTCAGAGCGGACTTGGGAAAAATGTTTTCACTCAGTGGGTGCCAGGAATCTGGAATACACTGCCTGGGAGGATGGTGGGGGCTGGAAACCTTGCACTTTTTAAAAAATACTTGGATCAGTACTTCAAATATCACAGCATTCAGGGAAATGGGATTGGTACACTTTTACTGGTAGTTATGTTGGTGCAGATATGACAGGCCGAAGAGCCTTTTCTGCACAGTATGATTCTATGAATTGAAGTGCTGTCAAGATATTTCATATTTGATATTCTATGATGTCTACTTTTTATTTAAACCACCATTCATTCCAATGCAAAGAATATAATTGCATTTTCCATTGAAATTAAAAATATGACATAAAGTGTGTAAGTAAGACAGAGATGGCTGGTTTATGGGGGCATCTTGGGATCAAGATGATAGGTGTAGATAAAAACAATACAGCAATTGCCAAATTGCTCCTGCCCCTAATGTGGCCAAAACCATTTCTAACACAGGGTGGCTAGATCACACAGCTATTTCTGATAACAATCTTTTAATCTGCCTGGTTTAGGTTCAATGCCAATTGTGACACATTTGTGAGGCACCAAGAAGACAGCAGGCATAATGTCAAAAAGGAGAGAATGTACAAACCTGTTAAACAACCTAAGTAGTGGTCTTTAGAGGGCTTGTGCTTGGACTGTAACAAGTTACTCAGGAAATGAGTAAATAAATATTTTTCCCATGTAGTTGTCCTATAAAACTTCATACAATTAGTGATTCAGAGCCACTGAACCATATTTAAAGGCACATTAAATTTTCTGCAGTTTTTTTATGGTGAGTTGTTGGATAACGTCTTGCATTATTAGGGAATATTATTAGTGTATAACCCAACAGCTTATGATTTTGTCTCACGTTTCCCTGGTTTATAAATTTTGAAGAGATAGAGATGTAAAACACAGAAACACACTCTTTGGCTCAACTCGCCATGGCAACCAAATATCCTAAATTAACCCAGTCCCATTTGCCAGCATTTGACCTATATCTCTCTAAACATTTCCTATTCATATACCCATGGTGGACCAGCCTCCACCGCTTCCTCTGGCACCTCATTCTGTACATGCACCACTAACTGCATGAAAAAGTTATCTCTTAGCTTCCTTTTAAGTCTTTCTCCTCTCACCTTAAACTTATGCACTCTAGTTTTAGACTTCCCCACGCTGGGGAAAAGGCTTGGGCTATTCATGCTATCAATGCCCCTCATGATTTTATAAACTTCTGTAAGGTCACCCCTCAGTCTCAGACACTCCAGGGGAAATAGACCCAAGCCTATTCAGTCTCAGCCTATACCTCGAACCCTCCTACCCTGGCAACATCCTTGTAAATCTTTTCTGAACCTTTTCAAGTTTCACAACATCCTTCCTAAAGTAGGGAGTCCAGAATTGAATGCAGTATTCCAAAAGTGGCCACGTACAGCCGCAACATGACCTCCCAACTCCTATGCTCAACGTGCCAACCAATAAAGGCAAGCATACTAAACACGTTCTTCGTTATCTTATCAAATGCAACTTCACCTTCAATGAATTATGAACCTGCACCCCAAGGTCTCTTTGTTCAACAATGCTTCACAGGACCTTACCATTAAGTGTGTAATTCTTGCCTTAGTTTGCCTTCCTAAAATGCAGCACCTCACATTTATCTAAATTAAACTCCATCTGTCACTTCTCGGCCCATTCGCCCATCTGATCAAGATCCCATTGTACTCTTCTTCGCTGTCCACTACACCTCCAATTTTGGTGTCATCTGCAAACCTACTAACCATACCTCCTGCATTCACAGCCAAATAATTTATACAAATGACAAAAAGCAGTGGACCCAACAGCAATCCTTGTGGCTTATCGCTGGTCACAGGCCTCCAGTCTGAAAAGCAACCGACCACCATCATCCTCTGTCTTCTACCTTCGAGCCAGTTGTGTATCCAAATAGCTAGTTCTCCCTGTATTTCGTGTGGTCTAATCCTTCTAACCAGCCTGCCCTGAGTAACCTTGTTGAACACCTTACTGAAGATCATGCCCACCGCTTTGCCCTCATCAATCCTCTTTGCTATTTCTTCAAAAAACTCATTCAAGTTCATGAGATACGATTTCCCATGCACAAAGCCATATCAACCATCCCTAATCAATTTTCAAATACATGTAAATCCTGTCCCTCAGGATTCCCTCCAACAACTTGTCCACCACCAACGTCAGGCTCACTGGTCAACAGCTCCCTGTCCTTTCCTTACCAACTTTCTTAAATAAGGGCACCACATTAGCCAATCTCCAGTCTTCTGGCACCTCATCTGTGGCTATCGATGACACAAACATCTCAGCAAAAGGCCCAACAATCACTTTCCTAACTCCCCAGAGTTCTAGAGTACATCTGATCACGTCCTGGGGATTTGTCCACCTTTATACGGTTTAAGACGTCCAGCCTCCACAAATATTAAATATTGAATGATTTCTGATAGGTTCCTGAAAAATTCTTAATTATGTCACCCTTTGTCTATGCTCCAAATGTCAGAAACTACAATTTTATTGTATATCCAGAATGTTGGCCCCTCAGTCACCGAATCACAACCTCTGATAACTTCAATATTTAGATATTTTCTAATCAACATGATCAGAGATGTAATTACATATTTCTGGAGAAGATGGGACTTGAACGTGGGCTAGCTGGTTCAGAGGGAGGGTCACTACCACTGTGCTACAAGAGACCCTGAACTACCCTGTCATTTTTTATTTCTACCCCCAGAAATGCTATTATGCACAACTGAGCAATTCCCTACAACCAAAAGTCACTGAAATTTTTAAAAAAATTCTTTTAACCACCACCAGTAATCACCCACGTAGCCAAACAAATATTTACAAGCAAATCCCATTATGGGCAATGCAAGCCGTAAGTGTGGGTGAGGGGAAGAGAGAGGGATAAGTGGCAACTACAATGTTTAATTTTTTACAAATTGTTTTTATTGAATCTATTTTTCTAATCAACCTGTTCAGAGATATCATTACACACCTCTTGAGCAGGTGGGACTTGAATTCAGGCGTAGGGGCAATATCACTGTGCTACAAGAGAGGTCCTACAATTTTTTTAAAAATTTAACCTACTTTGCTGACCAACCTTATCAGAAATATTTTACATATCTCTGGAGCTGGTGGGACTTGAATGAGGGCCTCCTGGTTCAAGGGTAAGTACATTACCACTGCACCACAAGAAGGCCCTACTACAATGTTTGGATATTTTTCTAACCAACCTGCTCAGGGAAGTTATTACATACCCCTCGAGAAGGTGAGACTTAAACTTTGGTTGACTGGTTCAGAGGTAAGGGCATCACTACAGAGCCCTCACTGCAATGTTTACTTATTTTTTTATTTAACCCATTCTTCTAATCAATCTGTCCAGAGCTTTTGCTACACTTCTGGAGCAGGTGGGACTTGAACCCAGGCCTCTCACTCCAGAGGAAGGGGGGCCTCAAATTACAGATTTCTGCAGCAGGTGGGACTTGAAGCTTAGCTTAGAACGGACACTATCAGTGCACCACAACAGCCCACGCTACAATGTTTACACTTCCTAACGTGATAAAATACAGATGTTTATCCTTTGAGGACGAATGACTTTGCTCCAATTTCAAACTTCAGCCTATTTGGTGTTTGAAGAAGAACTCAACTTAGATTGAGGAAAGTTGCCATATTCTAATGAAGAATAAATTTAGAATTTAAATAATATTTACAGGTTGAGAGGTCTTGCTAACAAGGTATAATGTCAATAGTAGATAATGAAGTGTGAAGCTGGATGAACACAACAGGCCAAGCAGCATCTCAGGAGCACAAAAGCTGACGTTTCGGGCCTAGACCCTTCATCAGAGAGGGGGATGGGGAGAGGGTTCTGGAATAAATAGGGAGAAAGGGGGAGGCGGACCGAAGATGGAGAGAAAAGAAGATAGGTGGAGAGGAGAGTATAGGTGGGGAGGTAGGGAGGGGATAGGTCAGTCCAGGGAAGACGGACAGGTCAAGGAGGTGGGATGAGGTTAGTAGGTAGGAAATGGAGGTGCGGCTTGGGGTGGGAGGAAGGGATAGGTGAGAGGAAGAACAGGTTAGGGAGGCAGAGACAGGTTGGACTGGTTTAGGGATGCAGTGGGTGGAGGGGAAGAGCTGGGCTGGTTGTGTGGTGCAGTGGGGGGAGGGGACGAACTGGGCTGGTTTTAGGATGCGGTGGGGGAAGGGGAGATTTTGAAGCTGTATCAATGCTTGCCTAAATGGAAATTGATTCTATTCCCTTGGAAAATTTTTTTTCCCAATAGCTTCCCGACCACTGATGTTAGACTCACTGACCCATAGGTTTATCCCTAACACTCTTCTTGAACAACTGTACTACACTACCTACCATCCAGTCCTCTGGAACCTTGCCTGTGGCCAGGGAGAAGTTGAATATTAATTCTTTAGCCCATTAAATCTCTTCAGTTGCCTCCCACAGCCTAGGATGTATCTCATCTGGACTTGGGGATTCATTGATTTTTAATCCCACCAAAATCATGAATATTTCCTTCCCACTCGATGGTAATTTGTTCAAATATAACAGTCCCATTCCTTTATCTTTATAGGAGATCTGTCCTGCTCTATAGTGAATACAAATTCAAAGCACTTATTTAAAACCTCATCTACATCATAGATGGCTACTTTGTCCTAATAGATAAAACCCTTTGCCCAGTTATCCTATTGCTTTAATATACATATAAAACGCCTTTACATTTTCCTTTATTTTACCCACCTTCCTTTTGTGCTCTCATACTTTTTATGCACTCCTCTGGACTTCCTGTACTCCTCTTTGGCTTTAGCTGTTTTGAACCCCTGGGTATTTGTCATAAGTTTCCCTTTTATCCCCGATGCATTCCTGTACATCCCATGACATCTGAGTTCTCTGGACTTGGTGGTCCCACCTTTCACCTTTAGTGGATGACTTGAATGACTCCGACTGCTCGGATGTAGATTTTCTAACAAGTAGTCGCACCCAGTCACTTTGGCCATGTAAGAGAGATAACAAAGTGTAGAGCTAGATGAACACAGCAGCGTGGCCTGCTGTGTTCATCCAGCTCTATACTTTGTTATCTCGGATTCTCCAGCATCTGCAGTTCCCTTTATCTCTCACTTTGACCATGCCTTGTCTTTACATTTTAAAGTCAATCTTTCCCCAATTCATAAGGTTTATTTTCAGTCTAACGCTGCCCTTTTTCATAACTTGCTTAAATTTTACTGAGTTTTTGTCACTATCACTGAATTGTTCTCCCACTGACACTTTTACAATGTGCTTTGTTCAATCAAATTAGATCCAGTACTGCCCTCTCTTGTAGGACTTTCTATATACTGATTTAAGAATCTCTCTTGGATAGATTTTAATTATTCTTACCCCTCTAAGCCTTTCATACTTTGTGTATTTCACTTAATACTGGGAAATTGCAATTTCTTACTATTGTTACCCAGTTATTTTTATACTTCTGTGAAGATTTATTGATCATTTCTTTAAAGCTATCAAAATAAATAGCAGTTAAGACTAAATGTTCATTTCTAGTAAAATACAACTAGAAGCATTTTGATTGTGCCTATTCTTTTCAGTGTAACACAGAGGTTGCAAAGTTAACTGCTGCAAAACATCTAACTCTGCATTGCCAGAACTCCCTCGGGTCTGGTTATGGGGAGACGATCATGTTAAGTTGTAATTCTTAGTCTGGCATACCGGACATTTAAATAGTTTTCATTTGTGGAAGTAATGCTTATTGGCAATAAATCCTGCAGCAAAAATTACAATACATAGTTTCAATCTGTATTGCAAACAATTAATATGGTTTACAATAGTGTAATTTCAGATTTCATGTACTTCATTATCAACCTTTGGTATGGTTGTAAATAATACCACGGTATACAACATTAAAATAGAAAAAAAACCTGCATTTATGTAATACTTTACACGCTTTGAAGTACTTTTTAAATTATAGTCATATTTGCATGACCTAAATAGTGACTTGATTACTAACATCTTAAGTGTATTTTCATTGGTAGATCTGTATTTTTAATGTACAAACAATGACGGCTAAAGGAATATTCACTGGAAAGGTGAACTGTATTAAGACTGTCATATAAACTCTATGTATGAATGAAATGCTTTTAAAAATCTTTTGTGAGAGAAACTGGTTTTAACAAGTTATTTGAAAAAACATTATTACGGTACCTGATTACATCCATTGTCACGAATCAAAGCAACAGTTCATAATATTCAAGTAGTAAACATACCTGGAAAACGTTGGACAGATCCCTTAAGTTAAAAATATAATGGAACCTAATTGCTGTAGGCAGAAAGTTCTGAGTCATTTTCTGATGAAGACAGATAGCAGCTTGAACGACACTATTAGCAATTTTCATTACGCCGTGACTAAAACTATATTCTTGAAAATGAGTATTAAGAATGTTGCTGTATATTGTAGCCAGTGCATCTGCTCCAGGGAAATTGACTGCAAAAACAGAGAAATGTCTCTGCAAAACAAGAAAACGTTAAATCAAAATCCAAGATTATTAAAGTACCATAAGCGGACTTACAAAATTAATATACGCACTCCAGAAGATAATCATTTTGATTTCAAGTAATCAGAATTTGATGTTACTGGTCTCATTGTTTGAGAGCTTTGTGAAATATTCCTCATGCTAAACAATCTATGATAATTGAGCAGGCAGATAATTTACAGGGAACTAGAGTTACGAGGTGGACCCCATTGAAAGGGTATGCAGGAGATGAATGCAATTATGAGGTTTTGAAATTTTGTGTTCTAGAAAATGCATCTAGTTGTGTGCGTTATTTTTAGCAGAATTTGTTTTGATGTTAATCATGCTCTTGAAAGGAAGGTTGAGTGGATAAAATTTGTCTGTAGTTCTTGAAAGTGTTACCAATGTTTTTGCTTTCTCATTAAAGTTTTTTTTACTGTTATGAGGTAGCTATAATAATTGTGAATACCTTAACATTTCCCCACAGGTAGAGATGTTTAGTGAAGTTGTCTAAACCACTACAGAAGGCAGTCTTTCAACCCATTGTGCACATCCAGCTCTTTAAAAGTACTGCCTAATTAACCATATTCCCCTGCAGTTTCCCCATAGACCTGCATATCTTTCCTTTTTGTACAAAACCTGGTAACCTGGTCCTATGCAAAACAATATTTAGTAGAACTTTGGATAAATAAACATCAGCCAAATATATACAGATACTTAGATTCACATTTTTGATTTGAAATTGGTATAGCATGTAGAAGACGTACCAAAACAAATTCACTGAGAGAACAAAGGGGATTAACGTCTGCAATGGGAATGTTACAGAAGATTTTCTCAAACACTGAGTATAATTAAAAGTCTTTCTTAATTTGTAATAGACAGTCAAAGTTTATCTCCATAGGTTATGTTCATTATATTTCAGAGACAAACTGTTGTGATAAATCCAGATAGAAGTGGGAGGGGATTTATTGGACATTTATTAGAAAAAATTAACCCCATGCTCATATACATCAAATATCTCACAAGAAGATCTAGGTTTAAATGATCTTCAGAATAAAGAATGCTATGAATTTTGGATTAACATCTAGAAACCCCTCTTTATGTAGATCTTCATAATCATTATTGGCTTCAGTATCCTTTGTGGTCACAGCATCCTGCTACCGATAAGCACATATAGCATGTGGCAAATGGTTACAGATAGTGGAGTGGATAAAGACATTGTTGTCATATCCAAGGAGCTAATTTGAGCTAAAAGGGAAAGCTGTGGTCATATGAGAAAAACAATTTTAAAAGATCATTTTCAAAAGATTTAAAATTATAAAGTAAAAAATGGACAGGTTTCTGATTTGGATTAACATCATACACTGAGCTCCACTACTTACCTGACACCGAATGGTGCCATTTTGGACAGATCCCTTTATCTCAGACATGGGGCCATTCCACATGCACCTTCTACACACGCTGCATCCCTGGCTGAGGTCTTCACCAAGGAACCTCCACCCACCAGATCTCAGACTGTCTGCTAAAGGTGCCATCTGTGCCCCTTTTTGCGCTCCCCACCCCAAGAGGCCACCTCGACCACCACTGCCCACAGAACATGCTGAAGGTCAAGTGCTGTGCTTGGCAGTCACTCCCACCCCAACATCATCCATTGCTCAGTTCAGCATCCGTGCTCCCGTCCTCTGTTCTCTTCCCCTCGTCCATCCCTCTCTCACCCCAGTTCACCTCTTGTGGTGTCCCACTTCATCTACCCAATATCCTGTTCTGTTCTCACCTGACTACCATTCCTCTCTGCCCCCAGCTTCACTTTTCCACTTCTCTGCTCCCTTCCACAGGCTGCTACTGGAACAGTGAGATCCATGCAGAAGAGTGCCATCCACAGCCAACAGAGGGCTACAGGAGAGCCACCAAATTCCATCACCTCAGCTGGAACATAACCTGCAGCATCTTCAACTTCCTAAAAACTGCAAATTTTGATCCAGTGAAAGGAGCCCCATGTTGCTGACCCGAACTGTAGAGCGAGGCAGGGAGACAGGACAGGAAACGCTACCATGCCCAACCACAGCTGACATCCAACTTACAGGCAGAGTGGGAGAAGGAGCAAAGCAAAGACAGCCAAGAAGCACAGCCTCACCAAACAATGGCCTGAGTAAACTCCAGAGGTGGTGACAGACAGCAAGAAGTGGACTGCAGACCCCCAACAAAGGTACCACTAGGCATTACCCATGGAGTGGCCAGGAACAAGGAATGGTCTTAACTGGCAGCCCACAACTCATTGAGAAATGTCTCTGCACCCCCATCCCTGCCATAAGTAGATCCCAAGCAGATGCCCCCACTTGCTCCACTCTCAGAAGATCAAATGGAGGACATACTGGAAGTAGGATATTACATTTTTCTTTTTTAATTTATTTTATTTTAACAACTATTGAATTTTCCAAATGTAGGAATTTGGCACTTAAAGTACTATATTTCATTTCACAGCATACAGATATAATGTTTTAACACTTTTTTTTTTCCTGCTAAAGAAGGCCCTATAGAACATAACACTAATTTTAACATTGATTCCTTTGGGAAATGGTGTTGAAATATTGAGGTAAGTTAGAAGATCTCTGGACTTTAGCTGACTTGTCTTAATTTTTCCACATAATGTAGATGAACCACCAAGGAAATAGAATGGCAATCTATAGAGGCAAAAGAGTAGACTTCAATTTGTTGTTTTACATGTCATTGGCAGTTGTCAGTATACCTTTAAGAGAAATACTTACATCACCATTGCATCATAACATGTGACTTCATCTTACCTCAGATCACTTGAAGCACGAATCACCATTGTAAACTAATAGCTTAGTATTAACTCAGATACTTATGTGCCTGAGAAATGTAATATTTGTATGAATGGGTAGTGTTATGAATGTCTGTTGAATTCCTCAATACCACAGCATCCATAGCCAGTTTATGATGCTCCTGGACTGTCTCACAGTGTATCACAGATCACTATCACCTTGTATTGGCAGAATCACACTACCATGCCAAAATACAAGCTCATCTAGGCTTGCTGAAATCTACCTGGCAGATACCAACTTCCAACAGTGGGACAGGTCTCATCATAATCACAATTATGAGATTCAAACTACACCCACTGTGGCAGAACAACCCACACTTGACAGAGTTGAATCAGATAACAATGTCCAACTATATGATTTTGACGACAGACACAAGCCAGAGACAAAAATGATTACATCAGACATGCTGGGCAGGTTATTCAATCCACACAAAGGCCAATATATTCTTCTTGATCTACTTGTTCATGCTCTAAACTACGAAGTTGAATAAGTTCTCCAAGTTAATTGGTTACACTTTGACCAGTGCCGGTATGAACAGTTGTAATTGATAATTATGGAACATGAGCATCCACAAAAGTTTAAAAAGTTTCACACAGATTTGCTCATTTTGACCATCTAGACACTAACTTGGTATATCACATTGTGGCATTTTCAAGGGCAAACAAGTCTTGATATTAGAACAATTACGGCAAGACAGCATGTCCATTTTACACCAGGGGCACACGGGTATTGGACACACAGCTAGCACACAAAATAAGGATAAACCAGTATATGCAATGACTCATGAATGCATGTGAAAATGTTCACCATACCAGCTGTAGCATTGGTGGGAGCCTCTATGTATATCCACCCCTTCAATGAAAGTAACAACAGATCTATTCACAGTGCACAGGAAGAATATACCCTTTGAATTACTTCTCTGAAATTTTCATTGTTCAGTGACTTATCAACACACTGAACACAACCATTGCTGACACTACAAGTGCTATTTTCAGTTTGTTAGCTGCCTGTGATCAAATACTTTCTGATAATGGTCTGCAGCACATTGGTAGACCATTTCAGGATGTGTGCAGTTAAGTGGGGAGTGATCCATATCACAGCGTCACCCCATTATCCTCAGTAAAATAGTTTAGCATATAATATGACAAGCATGGATAAAATAATGATCATTATGTGTTATGTGATGGTATTGTGCCTTTAAGTGATGTGTTCAATGCTTTCTCTTGCAGATGATGTTATCACAGTGGAGCTGGACTGTGTCCTTCAGACAGGCAGCTGGTAAACAGTTTTGGAGTTCTCCCTGGGTGTATTTGTTTAAAATGAGACAAAAGGAATCATGAGTGAGTGGGGTCAAGACTCACAGAGACCCAGGAAGGTTTTTAAGTCTTGCTTTCAGTTAGCTGAAAATTTCAGCTGGCTGCTGAGCTAAAAGTTGGAGTCTGAAACTGCTGGACTGAAGTCGTAAAACGAGAGGCTTCCTTTTAGAAATAAAAAGCAGATTATTTTTCCAGTACTGTATTTCTTTTGGCTGAACTAGGGAGGACAGCATGAGAATCCTAACTTTTTGGTCAATTGCAATTTTGCCAAAGGTTTGTTAATGGGAAGCTGTCTATATTGGAACAATTGATGATTTGTGGTTAAATAATACATTATCTTGTTAAGCATTTCAACAGAGTTAAATTTATGGCAATTTTTCATTTTGTGTTTTAACTGTGTTGTAAGAATAAAGTGTGTTTTGCTTGAAGCCTAGTAGTGGAACAGTCAAATTACATCTGGAATGCAGCATCTTGCATGTCTTTAAATAAATGTAAAAGTTAGGGTCTAGGTGACCTCCTTGTTATATTTGTGGATGGGGGAGTTGGGCATCAATGGAGTGAGGCCATACATCAACCAAGATGTCATTGAATGGTGGGCTGAGTGGCCTACTCCTGTTTCTATGTTATATGTTTGGTCCAAATTCCCAGCACAATATATACTCAGAAGGCAAGTGCAATCAGCCTGGCCCAGCAACCAACTGTCTAATTCGAAAACACAAGACATTCCTCTTCAAAGACAGAGAAAAATGAAAGAGGTGCACAATGAGCAAGTAGATAGGGAGCTGCAAAAATTGTGATCTGAGCAGTGTGTGCAAGCCAGAAGTCCAAACTGAAAAATCTGTACATCAACAAAGGATTCTAAAAGTTGCAGTCATCCTAAGTCATACAAAATCACTCCTGATCACATTGCTACATTGTGAAGGAAAGAGGTCAGCTCAGACCAATGTACAACACATAACACATGCACAAAGTGAGTGAGGAAAAAGACTGCAATGATAATAATGTTGAGTAACAACAGCCAAGCCATCAAGAACAACAAAGAACAGATCATGTACCTCCCTAGCTGTCAAACTTCAAGTAATTACACTGAAGTTTGAAAAGCTAGTTTTGTAAACTGTTTTATCTATTCATGTAATTACAAGTACAGCATGAGTACCCAAGTACAAGCTTGCATATCTTTTTTAGGATTATCTTTTATCTTCTAAAGAAGCAGGATGTTATGTCATGTGCCACCATCAGTATGTCAGTATATATTTAAAAGAAAAGTGACCTGGCAGTACAAAAATCTCACATTTCTCTTACTTCCGATCACCAGAAGCACGACACGTTATTGAAAGCACACTACACTATTTTTTTTTGCCAAAGTTTGGTCAAGGGATGTGGGCATCACTAGCTAATCCAGCAAATATTGCCCATCCTTAATTGCCTGGTGAAGGCAGTAATGCAATGCCTTCTTGAACCGTTGCCTTCTTTGGAGCGTAGGGACAGTCACAGTGCTTTTTGGAAAGAGATCCAGACTTTTTTCACCCAGGAACAGTGAAGAAAGAGTAATGTCTCCAAGTCAGGATGGTATGTGGCTTGAAAGGGATTTGTAGATGATGATAACAAAGTGTGGGGCTGGATGAACACAGCAGGCCAAGGAGCATCTTAGGAGCATAAAAGCTGACGTTTCTGGCCTAGACCCTTCATCAGAAAAGGTGATGGTGAAAATGGTGATGTTCCCATGTTTTCCCTCTACTACTGGGTGGGAGGAAGTCAGGGACTTCGAAGGTGCCAATGGAGAAGTTTAGGTGAATTACTCAGTGTATCTTGCTGATAGAGCACACTGTTGCTACTGTGCACCCATGGTGAAGGGAGTTCATGTTAAACATGGTTGATTTAGTGCCCATCAGATACGCTGTTTTGTCCTGCATGGTGTCAAGTGTTTTTCTTGAGTGTTGCTGGAACTACACTCATCCAGGCATGTGACAGTATTCCATCGCACTCCTGATTTGTAATTTGCAGATGGTGGACAAACTAATAGCTAATACTAGCATAATTAGTAATGTCTTAAGAATAGACTGTTTGCACATAACAGATGTAAAATATGTCTTCTGAATTCTCCAATACCAATATCCATACCTAGTTCTTTATATTACAGAACATAGCACAAGCATTGCCACTTCATGTAAAACTTCCCATTGGAAGCAAACTCACATCACAAGTTTCATGAAGCCATGGTTAAATTGATTTCACCTCAAATGCCCAACTGCAGACATAGAAAGTAACAGAGGTACTTAAGGCAAATTCTTAACTGATGAGAGGCACAAGCAGAAAAGTGCTGGCAGGTCAGTAGCTCAACATGATCTTCAAACTTCTGGTTTTAACGGAGATGAGTTGAGATGAGCAGCAGTGTTACACGGAGCTGTTGGTTTAGTAAAATAATGATAACCAAATAATCAATTACTTGTGGACTTTGTGCAGACTTCTGGTTTTAACAGGATTTCCGAAGCTGCGTGGAACTCAGGGTCAAAAGTGTGAAAACACAGCAATGAACGTGAAAGGTTTGCAAGCTGGAGAAACAATAGCACTCATACAATGATGCGAAAACTATCCCTCTACTTGAAACACACAAATAGTTAATAGGCATTGAGACTTGAAGGCACGGATGACAGTGAAGGACCCAGGGTGAAGTGCTCAGTGTCAGCAAATAAAATGGTAATTCAGTGCATGACCATAGATTTGTTTGGAAGAAAATATGCTTTCTCACAGAACAAGTACAATATTAGAATAGAAGCAGTGGCATACACATTCTCTGAGACTTTATAACACACTAGTCAGGTCAAGTTTCTGTGCAATTTTGGCCAGAACGCAGCAGCAGGAAGATATCTGCATTGATAAGATATAAGGAGGAAGAAAAGACAAAAGTGATTCCAACTATTAAGATGTGACTTGTGAAGAAAAATTATTAAAGTTGTTGCTGAACTGTGAAGGCAGGAAAAAAAAATCAACGCAGAAATCTGTGGGGAGGTTTATATGTTAGAAGTATGTTTTTTGTTCTTCATTCATTCGAAGGATATGGCAAACACTGATAAGGTCAATATTTATTATTCAATTGATGGTGTGCATTCCTGAACTGCTTCAGTCTATGTGGTGTTTGTATGTACGAGGTCCACTTGAGAAGGGAGTTCCAAGATTGCGGCCTAGCAACAGTTGAAGAAACTATATTGTTGTTCCAAGTAACGATGTGGGAGGCTTAGTGAGGAATATGCTGGTGGTGATGGTTGTACACATCTGTTGCTCTTGTCCTTGTAGGGTCAAGGGTTTGCATATTATGGTAATCACGGGTATTGCTTTGACCTGGAATGGCATAGCGAGTTACTTGGCACAGAATTCCTTGCCTCTGAATTGTTGCTATTTACGTGGCTGGTCCATTTAAGTTTCTTTTTAACTGTAATCCCCAGAATAGTCGATTGTCAGAGATTCAGCCAAGGTAATGTTGCTGCATATCAAGAGAGTGTAATATGCAACTTTCTTAGTGGAGATGATCATTGTCACCAAAGACTGCTAAACAGTGTTACTTGTCACTTATTTGCCCAGCCTTAACCGAAGGTCCACATCTAGCTGTGTACAGTTGCAGACTGATCCATTGTCAATGGAGTTAACAACGGTAATGAATATTGGAAAGATCTGTAAATATCTCTGACCTTTCAATGAAGGGAAGATCATGGATGAAGCAGCAGAAGATGGTTGACCTTAGGATGATTTCCTCAAGAATTCCTGCAGTAATATGATGGGGCTGAGATAATTGTGGCACAAGAAACAATTTGTAAGTGAAATGAGGAAATTGCTTTAAGTTAACTCAAACTAATTGGACCATTCAAATTATATTTGAATTAATGAAAAGTACAGCTGCAATACAGAAGAAAACTATTTGGTAAAATAGTGACCATTGCTCAAGAGAGTCTGGCAGAAGTGCCACAAAGTCGTTTGACGACATCACCCATGGGATAAGCCATATGTCAACTGGATGTTACACTGAATTAGTCAAAATAATAAAAGGACAGATTAAAAAAGGTAAAGTTGCTTCCTCTTGTCCTTGCTTTCTTGTATGTACTTATACAAATAGAAATATTCTTAAAAGCAATAAACTGTTCCTACCTGAAGACGCATATTAATAGAAAAGCTGCCAGCAGCAGGATTCATACAAGCAATATACTGGCAATTATGAATCTCTTTCAAAGCTAACTTTTGTCTGTCATACCTAATGAAGAAGAGATAAGAATGTCAATTTTTAACCTCAAAGAATGATTTTCCCAACATTTTCCTCTTTGTCATTTTCACAACACTTTATCTTTACCACACTGCAGTATATTTTAACTTCTTACAGTTAACATGTCAGATTAACCCAAGTTTCAAATGGTATTTAGAATGAATGCTTTCACTACCCTGAACAAAAATGGCTAAATCAGAATACAGCTGTAAGAATGCTCATTTTCACAACAAATGGTTCAATTGTTTGAAAATCTTACGTACTGAGTAATCCAGTTACATGCTGAGAAGGTTCAACATTTCAATACTGATTATGGCAAGATCACTTTAAAAATTGTACTCTGTCAGTTTTGCTGAAGTGTTTGGCAAAAACAAATTCTGCATCTTAAAAAAAAAGCTCTTTTCTAGATGTTGGTCATCAAATTTTGAATGTGGTTAGACCATATAACACAGCATTACCAGTGGCCACAATGGGTTCATTCTCCAACAGAGATGTTGCGATATAAGCAGTAGCATATTTATACTAATGCCTGAATTGCTTAAAAAAGTATGTTTTTGGTGATAAATACACATACTTCGCCCAAACAACGTGTGCATATCGTTTACTCAGTATGAAAAACTTAGCTTGGCTATTTTCAGACAGCTTTGTTTTAAAACAATTAAATATGAAATTTTTCCTTCCTAATACTATCGGCATTGTAAGCTTCACTAAAAATAACACACCAACTGTAACAGGAGGCACTTACCAATGGCTGTAATCTAAATGTTGCCTGATTAGAGTATGTGGTTGGACAGTGCCATAGGCATCTACTTCAGGCACGTTAAGATCATCAATAAAATAGATCAACCTTTTTGTGCCTGCAGGAGCATAATTTCTTCCAGCTTTTTTTTCTAAAGGTTTTTCAAGAACTCCTGAGGTTATGAGAAATCGTTGTATTACAATGTTGCCAAATGAATGTGTTCTTAGAGAATTTTCAATATACAAGATAATTCGTGTTAATACAAAATAGTAAAGGAAATTTAACTATCAGTACATCTAAGAGCTCTGAAATTATTTTCTGACAATTTGAGAAATTAAATTCTTTAAAAATTACAATGGAATTTTTATGTCAATTCAAGGGGATTCTTGTTTTAAAGCATTCAGCTATGAATTAGAGACAATACAGTGTGGAGCTGGAGGAACACAGTAGGCCAGGCAGTATCAGAGGCACAGGAAAGTTGACATTCAGATTTCTGAAAAAGGGTCCTGACCCAATATGTCAACTTTCCTGCTCCTCTGATGCTGCCTGGCCTACTGTGTTCCTCCAGCTTCACACTGTATTGTCTCTGTCTCCAGCATCTGCAATTGTTGCTATCTCCCAGCTATGAATTAGAGATTTGAGCACAAGTGCTTCCTCTGCTGGCATTTGTACGTGCTCATTCTGTGTCGTGCATAGCTATATTAAATTAATCCTCAGTTTCAACCAATATGAGAGGAATGGAGCCGAGCCAAAGTAAAGGGAGAATAGGTGTCCTTCATGCACAATGTTGATATTGCTTCATATCAAAGCTGAAACATATTTGTAAAAAAACTGAAATAAATCTGTACCATGCAAGCCCCTTCACGATGAAGTCATCAGCTTAGATACAACATCGTTTTCTGAAGGCATGCATAATGTGTCATAGAAGGGCCATCTAGGTCTGTACAGTAAAACTGCCATAGCAACAAATAAGGTATCATTTCCTATGGTCACACAATAATCAAAGCATATTATCATTCAAGGTAAAAAATGCAAAAAAATTGTAGTACTGATTTTGAATTTCACTTGCTGGTAACACTAAGAACAGTATTATGTTCAATTTATCGATTATTGCCTTCTAACACCTGGCAGGAATTACCACCTGTTTTAATATTAGTTCCTTGTTAACAGGTATGTGCAGTGCTGGAGACTATTAATATTCATGGTCAGGATATGGTTATTGAACATCAATTGGGATAGATTATTTGAAGTGTTCAGTAATAAACCTGTCATCTCATTCAAACTTGGAACCTTCCAGGTGATTGACATGGTGAGGTAATGATTCTTGACAGTTGGTTCTGCCAGCCATGTCTATGGTGAAGCTTTGGACAGACGCTCAAGACAAAATGGAAGTGGAATCAATTTATACAATCTTTCTTTGAAAATTAAAAATTTCTATCACAAATTGTGGATGTTGCAAGTTAATTACTGTTATGAAATAATATCAACGGATTATTCAAGATGATGATACACTGTAGCCTAAGTCATCAGGTAATCCTCATAACCAGCTGGTGAATTAAATATACAGTCTGTCAAGAGTTGGCTCATATTATAAAGTAACTTAAAGTAGATGAATGAATAGTGTTAAGCAGAAAACTTTGAAAATAGATTAAGAAAATTTGGTCTCCTTTAGTACATAAACTTAAGATAAATAAATGATTCCTCCGAACTTTATTTCGGAGCTCGAATCATAAAAATGGTCCTTCAGTTGTTGTGTCACCACAATACAATCATAGAATCAAACTATCCCAACTCTGCTGCTCAGTGATGACTGAGTGAGGAGGTAGATAGGTCAATTTAACGCTATAATTAGGAGCCTCCCTGATCACAGAGCTGTCTATCAAAAAGACTACAAAGGAGCTTTGTTCCAGTCCTACTCTCAAGTCTGACCCACATTTTTGCTTCAACTACAGCTGACAGTCAAGAATTACTACCCCACAAAGTTTTAAAATTGAATAAGATGACCAGTTTCATTGATCTGTTCAAAATCCTGTGAATAACCTGCCAGATGGACACTCATTCATGTACAATGGCTATAATCAAACCATGCATATCAAAAAGTCTTGCATGGTTCTCTGCCTTGTTCTGAGGCGTGAATTGTAGCCAGACAGTAATGTCAATTCATTCTAGAATGCATGGGGAAGTTAGCAATAATTAATCATAAACTTGTGCTCTACCACCACTACTAAAATAATTCAAATCAATAATTTAATGTAGATGAAATATATTTTTGTTCCTATAATTAGTTCATAAAATTATTTTTAAAACAAGTGTAAAACCAAAGTACTTACTCTGGAGCATTGCAGATGTTGTATAGTAGTTGAAAGGAACTTTAGTTATAATATAATCTTCAGTTAGCTTTGAAACTTCTTCTGATACAAGAAGAGTCTTTCCTACCCCTGCATTTCCAACTAACATTACTGGTTTTCCCTTTTTCACAAGTAAATCAATGAAATGTTTTAGGCCAATAGTTTCTTGAGTGTGAACTAGTACATCCTATTTACAGGAGACAAAATAACATCTGAAACAGTCTCATACTGTTACCATAAATTCTTAGCAATTAGAGAAGTTCTTACAAAAGGATATATTTTAGGTCTAATAAGAAATCTCTCATTTAAAAGTATTTTTATGCACTGCCATATTTTGGAGAAAACACATCTATAAGCAAATAAAATATTCAATTTTCATATAAAGTCCTTTCTGCAGTAAATTATCCAAAATCCAGTTACTTATTTGTTTACTTTTGGCTTGGCATATTAGGAAAACTCAATACTTCTCTAAAATTGTGGGACAGAATCTTTTGCTTCCACCCAGAACAAGCTGACAGTATCTCTGTTTAATGTCTTGCACAAAAGGTGGCAGATCAGACAATGCATCCTTTCCCCCTGTACTGCAATGAAGTGACAGCTTAGATTATGCTTTCCAATTTTCATTGGATCTCAAGTCCACAAACTGAGAGTCAAGTGTTAGCAGGCTCATTTTTCCACTCAATGTCCCAAAATTGCTTTCAGTAAGAACTCTGGAAACACACTAGTTTTTAAAAGTACTTGTACTCAATAGGTTGAGTGGCAAGTAAGTTGTAAAAGGGTCTGAGGTTTTTAAGTATGCAAGAAACATTTTAAAAAATTACATTAGAGGCTGTGGTGTATCAGATTCTAATAAAAAAGGATTATTGTAGTTGTTAGTAAAGCAAGATATGCACTTACCATTTTAAGCATGTGTGAATGAGCTTTAATGCTTCTTTAAGAAATCAAAATTAAAAAAAAGACTCTTTATTTCCGAACATTAGCTGAAACATGCACTGTGGGCATGGGGAAAATGTTGCACATTAAACACAAATGCTGAAAAATCTCAAAAATAATTTCAATGGTGATAAAATACTTATTGATGATTATTCTTTGCGCAATATATGGGACAGAGTTAAATATTAAATACAAAAGTTAGTAAATTTTACATTTGTTTAACTTATAGAATATGATGATGTTTAAACATTATACAGAAAGATTTGGGTTCAGAATGAAATACTTCTGTCAATAACATTGAATTGAGCAAAACATCTTAATTTTCTAAGATATTTGTAATTTATACCATCTGACCATTTGAAAACTGCTCCAATTTAATTTATTTTTGTCCAACAAAATATGATCAATGGTTGTTGGATCATCGACAATACAGCCGGCATCTTGTCAATCCAGTATTTTTTTTCTCTTGCTCTGTAATGGTGATTATTAAAGGCTAATTGAAGCAATGCAAGTTTCTGTAAAGTTCAAAAAACACAAGCAGTGCAACGTGGGTGGACATTCTGAAGGCAGTGCCTAAGAAAGCTAATCTGTAATGGAAAGAACTGCAATTTTATATTTCAAAGTTTTTTTTAAAATCACTGTCTTTTATTTATTCTAATGAAGAGCATTAGCAATGAAGCTTTGCACAGAGGTAAGCATTGATCACATCATTAATCACACATCATGGACAGTCACAAATCAAGTTCTAACAGCAAGCAGTGAATCAGAGGCAATGAAGCATAAACTCCTTCACAATTTATGATCTCTCAAATTGCATCTTTTCAACCATTAAATTGCAAGATACCATAAATTTTTATCTTCTTCACTTCAGTCACATTATTGATTCTGCCTGGTGGAATATAGAAAAGCAGTAAATCTCCAGTGTTGAATTAAATTTGAGCCCTTTCTCAGAAAAGAAACTTAAGAGAAAGATCAAGGCTGTTAATTCACACTTAGGAACAAATGATGGAAATATTAAAATTTAAATGTACAACTGGGATCCGAAAGGGCCAGATCAATGCCAATTCAAGTCACCATCAACCTTGACTTTTTATGTAACAGAATTTAGCACAGCAAAGTACAATGTCCTACCTCAAAGAAAAGCAACATGTAATAAAAGCTGACGTTTAGTTGACTAAAAACCAGTTATACAGTACTTAATTCCTGTTTGAAACAACTAAATCGGTATTTTGCTCTGTGCAAATGTCTTTTTGTTTTCAAACCTGCTGTCAATTTGCTCTGATAAAACATACCTGCAGAGGGGCATCGGGTTCCATTTCAAACTTTGGAATCTTTTCTGTCCACGGAGTAAACCTTTTGGTGTCAGAGTCAATATAATAATCAAAGACTGTCCCTTGGGATGGGAATTTGATGCCTCTCATTTCTTTGGTCCACCATCTACTAAATTTCCCACGGTAATCAATTAGCTATTTTACAAAACAGCCACAATTTAGTCAATTGTATAACAGCAATACAACTGATAAGGCAATTGGATGTCAACATAAATTAATGTTTTCTCTTTCCTATAGTATAAAACTAGACTGGCATGGGTGTAATGTATCTTAAGGACTTCTTCAACAATTTAGGTTGTTAACTATTCAATTTCTAAATGTCCTTTTACAAAAGGAATGTGGTCACAATAACCCTCATGCTTAAATCACACATTGCATTAACAGCAAAGCTAAACATTCTTGTAGGTAACACTTATGTCACAAAGACACCAGGTAATGCCCAGCTCAAAGAAGAGAGGACTTAAACATCTCTCCTTAACATTTAATGGCATTAATTTTGCTGAATTGCTCAGCAGCGTCTATGTGGAATTGCCATTTACCAGAAACTAAAGCAAACACTGAACTTCCGACATAATTACTATAAGATACAAGAACAAGTCAGGGACTGAGAATTCTGTAGCAAGTAACCCAAATTCTTCCAACATCTATATTGCACAAGTCAGGAGTATTATTGAATACAAATACAGAAATTTACAGTGAAACTCATTGATGAAGAGTCATTGGCCCAAAATATTAACTCTGCTTTCTTCCTGCAGATGCTGCCAGACCTGTTGAGTTTCACCATAAATTTCTGATTCTGTTTCAAATCTCCAGCATCCACAGTTCTTTGCTTTATTATATTGTAGTGTGGAGTATTCTCCATTTGCCTGGATTTATTCGTCTCCAAGCACTCTCAAGATGCTTGACATTCTCCAGGACAAAGCAGTCCACTTTGAGGGTAAAGGCAGCAAGATTTACCTTCAAGTTCCCTTCCAAGCCACATAATATCCTAATTTGGAAATATATCATTGTTTCTTCAGTCTCTAAATCAAAAGCCTGAAACTCTCTTCCTCAACAGCGATTCTGTGTATCTTCACAATGTGAACTGCAGGAGTTCAGAAAGAAACTCACCTCTAACTTTCCCATGGGCAAATAGGGATAGCATCAGTGACACTCAGTTCCCATGAAGAAAGGTCAAAAATAAATTAGAACAGTTTTGAAATAGCTTACAAACTAGGTAAATGAATAGATTTCCTCTTTATTTATGAGATGTTGGCTTGCTGGATTTAGGGATGCAAATATGTGGAAGGAAGTTTACCAGATTGATACCTGGAATATGTAGACTGTCTTGATGACTGGTTGGAAATGCTGAACATTTTTCCATGGGAACCGAGAAGATTGAGGAGTGATTTGCTTGATATGTGTAAGATCCTGATAGGGGATCAAAGGGACATGGAAAGAATGCTTCTTTTTGTGACTCCAGGATGAGGGGGCATTGCGGTAAAATTAGGCTCTTTCAGGACAAGTATTTTTTATCTTTTGGAGATTTGTGCAACTTTGGAAATCCTGCCTCAGAAGGTGGGGGAAGCAGTGGCCATTGATATCTTTAAGGCAAAGGTAGAAAGATTCTCTTGTCTTCAGAAATCTTGGGTTATGGGGGTAGATAGGAGTGTGTAATTTGAAATACAAACAGATCAGCCATGATCTTACTGAATGGTGGAGCAAGCTTGAAGGATGAAATGGCCTATTTCTGCTCCTATTTCATATGTCCACAATTGAGCGTCTTGCTAGGCCACTGCAGAGGCCAGCTAACTAGATTGTTGTGGGTCTTGAGTCACATGTACACCAGACCAAGAAAGGGATACAGGTTTATGCCTAAATGATATGAGTAAATCAGATTGTTTTTTACAGCAATGATA
Organism: Stegostoma tigrinum; assembly: GCF_030684315.1. Classification (NCBI taxonomy): domain Eukaryota; kingdom Metazoa; phylum Chordata; class Chondrichthyes; order Orectolobiformes; family Stegostomatidae; genus Stegostoma; species Stegostoma tigrinum. The sequence continues at coordinate 48,273,432 of NC_081360.1, read as the reverse complement.
GCTTAATTGCTGTCATTACTGAAGCTAGGACATGTAAGGGGCCAAATCATGAATCAGGCCTTTACAAACTGCAGCTTCCTATAATTTGCAATCTTTCATCACCCATTGACAATACATGTAGAGTGAATGTGCTTAGGGTTCAAATGCCAGTCAAAGGTAATTTGCATTACCTTGAAAATTAACATAGGCATCTCAATGATGCTGAATTTAGCAGTACTGAGTTAAAAAGAGGTGAATGCTGTCCAAAGGTGACCCATTATTTTTTCAACTCCCAAGACAACTGTGGGAGAGCTGCACTTCACTATCTCGTCGCATAAGTGTAATGACAGTTTGCACTGACAGTAACGAAAATTTGAATGATTGACATGGTTCTATGGACGGGGTTGGAGGCAGGATACACTCCTTACTTGATGTAATGTGTTGGTCATTCAGCTGATGCACATTCTGAGGTTGAAACAGGATGGATGATGGATATATGACTCTGTGAAGCACAATGCCAATGTAGGCTCTGAATGCCCAGGGACACTGTCACAAAACTATGTCAGACACAAGAGGTACATCAAGAGCTGCAAGGAAGGGAAACTATCCTTTCCTGATAGCTCAGATGGTGACTGTCACTTTGAAATTCTATGCCATTGACTCCTTCCAGAGAGTGATGGATCGCTCAGAATTGTATGGGATCTCTCAATCTTGTATCCACAAACGCATCAGGACTGTGACCAATGCCATCTGTGCAAGATTGCCGATTGTTGGGAACATTCCACCTTGTTCACTAACATCTCTTAGGGAAAGTATATTTGTCATCCTTACCCAGTCTAGCCAACGTGTGACTCCAAACCCACAGCAATGCGGTTAATTCTTAACTGCTGCTATCTAAGCAATGAGGGATGAGCAATTAACGTTGGCCTAGCCAGGTACGCCCACATCCCGCAAGTGAGTTAAAAAGAAAACACAGCAGCTCATTTCATGCTTGTATGATAAGGTCAATGCTGCAGCCCAGTAATGTAGCTGTGTTCACCAGATACTGGGGTTTTAATTGTTTTTAAAGAAATTAAAATTTAAAATTAAAGGAAAGAAATGACACATTAATACTTACTTGATCTTGGAATAACGCTCCACCAAAAGCCCAGACACAAGCAAAAACAAAGTACATCTCATAGATATCACGTGGAGAGTCTGGGGGAGTATTTTCTGGAATTAATAGGCAGTCTAGTAGAGAACATAAAGTCTACGAAAAAAAAAGTTCTGTAAAACAACCTAAATTTTGAGAGTATAGCACAACATAAAATATTTGTACTGCAACTGAGAGTGACTCAGATGTAATAAATCTAAAGGACGCTTCCTGTGTTTAACAGCAGTAACAGCTACATATCAAAAAAATTATCACTCCGAAAAGAAACCTTTAAAAAGCTCCATTGATATATTGCACTTGAGTTCAAAAATATTACTTGGTACCTGCACAATACTGTTCTCCGGAACTCGAGTAATGGTTTTGAGATTACAACGCACTTGTTCCAGACAAAAGGGAACATACTTGTCAAATAGTATAGTAAGATTGGCTCGTTCTGACTGGGCTTTGCGAGAGTCAATCCAGCTAGTGACATATCTGTTAAAGAAATCAAAATTGATGACATACATAAATATAACGGAAATCTTAGAGAAATGAAACAACAAAGAGAAGTCAGAATGAGATACAAATACACTAGGCACTTACGGACTCCATCCTAAATCCTGAGGATTGACATATATTATACCAGCCCTGGATACCGTTGCAGGAGTCGCCGCATGAAGATGACTGATTTCAAACAGCAACCTCATGGAAGGTGATAAAGAGATACGTTCATTGCTGGCTAAAGTCAGCACCTAGGGATAGCAAAAATATTTAAATGACAAATTGCTAATCTACTAAGTTACCAATGAAACACACAATAACTGAGGTTGAATCAATCAAAAGGAGCTTTACCTAGTCAGCAAGTGCTAATACACCATGCAATCAGAAGCTAACAGCCCAATTTTTAGCAAGCAATAAACATTTGTTCTTTTGTAAAGAAAACATCTGTATCCTCATGTGAATGTTTCAGTGACTAACCACAATGTTAGCAAACTGCAAAAAAATTAAAGGTACAGGATCAAGCCAGTGTTCACTCTGGGATCTTACTTGTACAGTATTGCCAATGGTGGGATCGTAACAGGATAACGGTTAAGGCTCATTCAATAATCTGCCGATATATTAGCTGGAACAGAAAAATTACCATGAAAGTTCTAAACAGAAAACGAATACCCAACTAATTCACAACTGTCTTCAAGGAAGGGAACTAATTAGTTCTACCTTTACAAAATTCCAGTTTCATGCTTGGGGATGATTTAGGAAGAAAAAAAAATCAATAAAAGTATCAATCTTTCTTCTTCTCGCACAGTGACTGATACCAAAGTAAATGTTATCCTAGTTTTAAAATAATTTCACTAACTAGTTCCATTTCCTACTGTTGCCATACCAAAAGGTCACAAATACAACCAGGTGAAGCACTCCCAAACCTCCCAGGTTTTAGCCTGTTACCTAACTTTTATTGATTTATTTCTTCCTAAATCACCCCCAAGCGTGAAACTGGCTTGATCCTGTATCTTTAATTTAACCATTCTTCATGTACAATTCTTTCCTTTATCCCAGCTGCAGCTGTTCTTATTCCTATTGCCTTCTTTCAATGCCAAATTTCAACTTTCCAAATCCCCAAAACTCCCTGAAATCTTCTCCTGACTCGTTTCCAATCCTATTAGGTGTCGGGAAAAAAAGAATCGTTAGAGATCTGAGTACGTGACACACAAATTACGTAACAGATCTACATCATTATTTTTACTGTGGAGGAAGAAATGGAGCCGAGAGAATGTAGAGAAATAAACTTTGATGTTTAAATACAGTTCACATGATGGAAGAGGAAGTTCAGGAGGTCTTAGAGAATAGAAAGGTGAATAAACCTCCAGGACCTGCTCTAATGTATCCTAGAGTATTGTGGGAAATAAGGGAGGAAATTATGAGGCCCCTTGCAGAAATATTTGCATCATCTATAACTACAGGTGGGGTGCCTGATGACTGGAGGGTGGCTAATGCTGTACCTTTGTTTAAGAAGGGTTATAAGGAGAAACCAGGGAACTATTGACCTGCGAGTCCAACTTCAGTTGTGGGTAAATTGTTGGGGGTGATTACAAAAGATGGGATTTATGGACAATTAGAGAGGCAAAAATTGATTAGGGATAGTTTTATGTGAGGAAAATAATGTCTCGTGAGCTTGATTGAGTTCTTTGAGAAAGTCATCAAAAAGATTGATAATGGCAGAGTAGTAGACATTGTTTATTTGAATTTTAGGAAAGTCTTTGACAAGGTTCTATCTAGTAGATTAATTAATTAGAGAAATTAGGTCACGTGGGATTCAGGGCGAGCTTGCCAATTGGATATATATTTGGCTTAAAAGCAGGAGAGTAATGGTGGAGGGTTATTTTTTGGACTGGAGGCTTGTGACCAGCAGTGTTCCACAGGGATTAGTTCTTGGTCCTCTTTTGTTTGTCATTTATACAAACGATTTTGTTGAGAATATACAGTCGGTTCTGATACAGTGCAACAGTTCCGTTCTCATGCAATCTTGAGTTATAAGAAAATCGTGCAATAGCCGCCCCATTTAAATTAATGGGGCTGGAAATGTGGAATAACCAATACAGGTTATGAGAATTCACGTTCAATAAACAGCTGTCTAAATTCTTCAATTGTGTTAAAGCCAAATTGTGTTGAAGAAACACGCTATAGCAGAACTGACTCTAGAAGGCATGGTTAGTAAGTTTGCAGACAACATCAAAATTGTGGCACTGTAGATTTGGACCAGGAGCAGGCAGGTGGGATTAGTTTACTTTGGGATTATGTTTGGAATGAACTAGTTGGACCAAAAGGTCTGTTTCCGTGCTGAATGACTGTTTGTGTCACTTGTTTCTTAATTCCAACAGTATTGATTAAAACTGCCTAAATCTCATGTACTAACAATCAACAATTTTAAGGAATTTGGCATGGTGAGGTAGCAGGAACTGGGATAACATTTGCTTCTCTGGCATTGACATGGACCAGTTCACACCCCACAAATGGGCCGAAAAAATGAAGTGATAATAATAATGCTTGACCTAAATTCTACTGAAATAAACTATGGGGTACTCAAGCAGGTTAAGACTGATATGAAGTCGTCCTAACTTACAGCCTGAGAATGTTCTAAATAATTGTTTTCTTCTGCCCAATTTGAAATGCACTGCCTGAAGCAGCAGGGGAGGCAGATTCAATTGTGGCTTTCAAAAGGGAGTTGTATAATTCACAGGCACAAGAAAGGATGGAGTTGGGGGGGGAGGGGGATGAACTAGTTTAATAGCTTTAGCAGAGATCCAGTTTTGAAGGGCTGAATAGATGGTTTCCGAGTTGTAAACATTCCAGAATTCTATTCTATGAGTATATTTTTTGCTTAATTAAAGGAATTAGGAGACGGAGAAAGAGAAGGAAGGAAGGGAAATGGTCCCAAGCTGATTTGGCTAGCCCAACAGTTGTTTGAATACTCAAAGACTTCTCAGCAGTTTACATAGACCATACTAAAATATTGCCGCAAATCTTCTCAGTCTCATGAAATATGTTCTCAACAGCAATGGTCATAGCCACCAAATCATAACAAAATATTAAAAAGAAAATGCAATAGGTTTAGTTGTCTGTTCTGTATGCCTCTGCATCAACCTATGCCTCTTCAGTAAAACTGTACAGGGTGGGATGTCTGTTTCCTTCAAGTGCCAACTCAGCTGAAGGGACAGACAGACTGCCATCTTGCAGTTCCTCAATGGAGTCCTATATTTCACTTGTTTTTGATCTGATTATGTTGAACCTCACTCATGGAAGGTCTCAATCTGGACAAGGTAATTAGCTAGCTTTTTATCAAAATGGCTCTTTGCTCAGGTCTGCAGGTTGTGATGTTGTAAGAGAGGATGTGTATAATCCATGCATCAATGATGACTGGTATCACATTTACTTTTCTTTTTGAGATTGACTTATGACTCCATTGACAGAACCCCTTCTGGCAGTGTCCTGCTGGCCAGGGATATGAAGCACACAATGTTTTGGAAGCCTTCTCTAGCCCATTCCTCATACTAGTAAGGTGAGCGGTGTGATCTTGTAAAAGGGCTTCTCGGTGACTCAGATAGCTGCCATATTCCATGCAGCTCCCTTGCAATGAAAAATGACTCTATGTCCTCAGTCACTTTTGCATATTTCACAAACACAACTTCCAGTCAATTCATACATGCTGCTATATAACTCACCAATCACCACAAGCCTCATAACAGGTGACAGAAAGATGATGAACATGACTTGTACTTGAATTACATTATAATGATGGAGCATTCAGCCACATCCTTGCCTATCTTAGTTCATTCTCTCAGCTGTTTGTTAGTATTTGGAGTTCTCTTTCCCAGCATGCTGTAAAAGCTGGTCAACATACATATTGAAGCATGAGTTTGGTACAGTTTTGACTGTGAAGGAAGTTAAGGCTTTAGAGGGGCTTGGGATGTGCGTGTGCGTGAAGAAGGTGGAAAGCTACACTAGGTAACAACCACATCAGCCATGACCTTAATCAATGATAGTATTTGGCACCTTATAGCCGTACTAACTCCTGTTTCTTATGTTCATATTACTTCAAGTGATTTGTGCTTACATCTTTTTGCCTTCAATATAAATCTGGTAGTTTTCTCATTCTTTCTCAGTATAGAGAAATTCTCTCTCATTTGTTTCCATGACAGATACACTGAGAAACTACATTTCTATCATGTCCAGCTCCTCTTTTCTCAAAGTTGTTTTGATGTGGTGGATTTCTCTCAACATCAACAATCGCCATAACTATGAAATAACCAAAATTATTTGATTCATGATAAACTGATGGATGAATTCATGTCTGTTACTATTTCTTCCTGAAACAATAAAGCTTCTAAGCTAACCCACTACAGTTCTCAGTAGTGATGTTGAAACAAAAAAGTCCAAAAATAAACAAACAAAATGAGGGATTATAGAGGTAATTGCTCTTTGAAAAAATCAAAGTCAGTGTAATTGAAACAGGTGGTCAAAATATATGGAAAAATTCCAACCAGCGGTATTTAATGAAGATTATGTCAGTCTCACCTACTGGTTGGATAGCTAGTGGAAGCCCCCATGTCATCCCTTTCAGGGAAGGTCCATGGAGTTAAACCCCATTCAAACACTTGATAGGTCAGCCATTGATCTGCCCCAATCATTGATTGTTGCTATTGGTACAACACCCACCCAAGGTCTAGGATTGTGGATGGATCCAGGCATACAGGGTGAAGAGGAGAGGGGCTCTGTGTGAGGAGTCAGCAGCAAAGGTAGACGGTTATCCCTTAGTGTGATTCCCTTGCCAATTCCAGGTCACAGAATGGTGACTTCCCCCACAGTGTCAGCCCAGCCTCTCTAACCTGTTCTTTCTCTCACCTATTCCCTCCTCTCACCTCAAGCTGCACCTCCATTTCCTACCTACTAACCTCATCCCATCCGCTTGACCTGTCCGTCCTCCTTGGACTGACCTATCCCCTCCCTACCTCCCCACCTATACTCACCTCGACAGACTCCATCCCCACCCCTTTAACTTGTCTGTCTCCTCTCCACCTATCTTCTCCTCTATCCATCTCTGAGCTGCCTCCCCCTCTCTCCCTATTTATTTCAGAACCCTCACCCCATCTCCCTCTCTGATGAAGGGTCTAGGCCCGAAACGTCAGCTTTTGTGCTCCTAAGATGCTGCTGGGCCTGCTGTGTTCATCCAGCCTCACACTTTGTTATCACAGCTTCATTATGATTTGGTTCAAGGTCCAGTATCTGGGCTGCTTGGACCCACATCATTTTACATTGATGAATAACACCATGCCATGTTGGGTACCAAAGGTGGAATCTCTAAAAATTAAACTTATTGTATCAAAAACAAAATATGAAACTGTGCAAAACTGATTGATCACCATAATAAAAACCAAAAGAGCTGTGGATGCTGTAAATCAGAAACAAAAACAAAGTTGCTGGAAAATTTCAGTAGGTCTGGCAGCATCTGTCGGCACCTGTAATCTTTATTTTTGTTCCTGATTTACAGCATCCACAGTTCTTTGGGTTTTTGTTGTGATGATCAGTTTTGCACAGTTTCATATCTTGTTTTGACACAATAAGATTCATTTCCAGATGCTGCCAGACCTGCTGAGCTTTTCCAGAAACTTTGTTTTTGTGATTGATCATCATATTTTGACAATTTAACTGCACATAAAACACTAACCTTGTTATCATCCATTACTGTGTTGAGTGATTCTATCCACATTGGGTCAATATCTCCATCTAAAACAATCCACTTTGGCCTTGCATGAGCAATACTGGAAAGTTCTCTCATCATACTTGAAAACAAGCCTGTTTTTTTTGATGAGATCAAACAAACATTCATCACTGACAAATGCATTTGTGCGGTTAAAAAACTTCCATAAGGACAAATAAAAAATCTCTCTTGCGATCATCAAATTCTATACTGCAAAAATAACATTCTGTTAGCTAAAAACATACATAAATTCATACAATATTTTCCTCCTCCATCATTCCCCACAAACAAATTAAACAGTATACTTTTGTAACGCTTGACTTCAACCCAGCTGAACACAGAAACATTCTAGGCCATCTCCAACACATCCCTCACCTTCCTGGGCCTCTCAGTCTCCATCTCAGGTAACCAGCTAGAAACTGATGTCCATTTCAAGCCCACTGACTCCCACAGCTTCCTAGAATACACCTCCTCCCACTCACCCTCCTGCAAAAATTCCATCCCATATTGCCAATTCCTCCGCCTCTGCCGCATCTGCTCCCAGGATGAGGCATTCCACTCCCGCATATCCCAAATGTCCACGTTCTTCAAGGACCGCAACTTTCTCCCCACAGTGGTCAAAAGTGCCCTTGACCGCGTCTCTGCAACATATCCCTCACACCCCGGCCCCGCCACAACCGCCCCAAGAGGATCCCCCTCGTTCTCACACACCACCCCACCAACCTCCTGATACAACACATCATCCTCCGACACTTCCGCCATCTACAATCTGACCCCACCACCCAAGACATTTTTCCACCCCGACCCTTGTCAATGCCTTCCGGAGAGACCACTCTCTCCGTGACTCCCTTGTTCGCTCCACACTGCCCTCCAACCCCACCACACCCGGCACCTTCCCCTGCAACCGCAGGAAGTGCTACACTTGCCCCCACACCTCCTCCCTCACCCCCATCCCAGGACCCAAGATGACTTTCCATATTAAGCAAATGTTCACCTGCACATCTGCCAATGTGGTATACTGTATCCATTGTACCCGGTGTGGCTTCCTCTACATTGGGGACACCAAGCGGAGGCTTGGGGACCGCTTTGCAGAACACCTCCGCTCGGTTCACAATAAACAATTGCACCTCCCAGTCGCGAACCATTCCTCAGATGACATGTCCATCCTGGGCCTCCTGCAGTGCCACAATGATACCACCCGAAGGTTGCAGGAACAGCAACTCATATTCCGCTTGGGAACCCTGCAGCCCAATGGTATCAATGTGGACTTCACCAGGTTCAAAATCTCCCCTTCGCCCACTGCATCCCAAAACCAGCCCAGTTCGTCCCCTCCCCCCACTGCACCACACAACGAGCCCAGCTCGTCCCCTCCACCCACTGCATCCCTAAACCAGCCCAGCCTGTCTCTGCCTCCCTAACCTGTTCTTCCTCTCACCCATCCCTTCCTCCCACCCCAAGCTGCACCTCCATCTCCTCCCTACTAACCTCATCCCACCTCCTTGACCTGTCCATCTTCCCTGGACTGGCCTATCCCCTCCCTACCTCCTCACCTATACTCTCCTCTCCACCTATCTTCTTTTCTCTCCGTCTTCGGTCCACCTCCCCCTCTCTCCCTATTTATTCCAGAACCCTCACCCCATCCCCCTCTCTGATGAAGGGTCTAGGCCCGAAACGTCAGCTTTTGTGCTCCTGAGATGCTGCTTGGCCTGCTGTGTTCATCCAGCTCCACACTTTGTTATCTAACATTCTAGGCTTAGCTGTTTAAAGTGGCTTGGCTAAGTACCAGATAGGACTGCTCACACAGATTGGGGTAAAGAGGTGGCGCAATACTCCTGCCATTAAAAGCTTTCGTCTGTTGTCATGGCTAATAGTTATTTTTCAAACACTATCACCAAAAACTGACTTTCAGCCCATTTATTTCATTGCAGTTTATGGATCCCTAATGTTTGCAAAGTGTTTGTCTACTTTACCGCCATGGCAACACTTCAAGCACACCAAGTCAACTGAAGTGCTCTGGAATGACCTCGGTTAATGAAAAGTGATAAATATTTGCAACTGTTTTTCTTTCATTTGTTCCCTGGGTAAATATTCTTTCAGCTGGTGATCACAAGGGATAGCATCAATGATTGGCATTGTGATATAATGGTATGGATGGATGTGTTGGGGCCTATGAGTTCTTCCTCAGGCGTATCTCAAAGAAAGAATGAAGTTTATATGCAGGTCACAATATGAATGGATTGTGGGTTTGACAATCAAGCTTACTAATAATTAACCTGGGATGCAATAGGATAGGAAGTAGAAGTAGAAAACTGGCATCTGTGATGAGGACGACCTCAGGTGGAAGCCTAGGTAAGTCATTTCTCAGTACTTCTGCCCAACATGATTTTCAAGTACTTTAGTCTCTTCTTTAGCACTGTTACGGGTTCCATCTGCGAGGGAAGCTTATGGCAAATGGCAGAGTTACCTGATGCATTATGCGTTTCAAGGTTGTCAAAGGATAGGAGTATCCATCAGGGGGTGTGTGGGTTAGAGATGTCAGTTGTATAATTATCCAGGGGTTAGACTGCTTTACATTCATCGGACATCTGCAGTGTAACGATACAGGTGAGTTGGAACCCCCCCAAAGATCATCAATTCCAGTGCAGAGTTGACAATATTTTGAGAGGGTTCGAGACTCATCAGAAATTTGTTATTCAAGTAGTTTTATTATTGCTTGGGACCTTTGAAAAGTCTCACCATGTATTTTGTAGCCAAATTTGGTCTCAGACTATTCAGAGATGCGAAGAACTGGGCCATTGTTTTTAAACACAGAAGCCTACATAACAATACAACAACCAGAGAGAGCAGAATTCAATTTGCCTTGTAAAGTGTTACAATTCCAGACAAAGCTACCAAATTTATGTTATCGGTGTGGGAGCTAGTAATCTTTAATTTTAGAGTAGATAAAATGAGAGGACCAGGGGACTTACTAAGAATAAAGTCACAAGATTCCATCATGTTGATGATCGAACAACAAACTTTACTATACAACATAAAGTCAACAATTAATGTACATCTTGGTTCTAACATGCAAAATTAACATGTGGTAAGTATGGATAACATGTTGATTGAACGTCCACAGCACAGGTTAAATGGCAAATGTATTCAAGGCAGATCTCTCAGCAATCCCCTAAGATGTTAAATGACTCAGAGGGTCATCAAATTTCACAAGAAATCACAAGGTTCCACTATTGCCAATGTGGCCGCAAAACCTCCTCTTCAAGAGTCATTCTTTCCTTGACACTTAGACCACTGCTCTCACCCTGGCCAATCACCTTTTTCTGGGTCTATCCTTTGGAAACTATACTCTCACACAGGAACAACAACTCCAATTTTTCACAAACAGCAATCTTCACAAGCAGCTTGGTGAACAAGCAGGTAAAACTCCTGGATTTTTGAGCTGAATTGTCACTCAATTTCATCCAGCAAACACTGACTGTAGGATTTTCAAGCATGATTCTCAGTTATACTGCACTATTAGCTGCAGGTGGCTTCTTCTAGTTCCCAGCATTTCCTTTAAGTCTTGGTGAACAGAGCTATTCAACTGCTATTGGACTATGCAGTATTCTCACTACGTAAAACTCCCAGTTTCGCTAAAAAGACTGAACTCCTGATGTGGAGTTCACTCTTTCTCTGTCTCCACCTCAGTCCTTTGGGACTTCACTGACTCCTGAACTATCTTGAGTGACCAAGTAAAAACCCAGCCATAAACTCTCACTGGGTAGAAGTGAATGTAGCCACCTCACAGCTCTTGGGTAATAGTAACCTGAATGTCACATTCTGTGAGAATGCCGGAAATAGATTTCATCACTAAAGGAACTTGAGCTGATTGCTAGCTGAAACATGCACATTTATGAGTTTATGAGAAGTGCTCAGTGGATTGGGACTAACTGGCCAAATAGCCATCAACAGTGTCATTAATTTCTATGTTTCTAGGCAATGTTACTCTTTTATGACTATTAAAAAAACTTGCATTTGCTCTTATCGAAATAAAAAATTAAACACATTACATTTAAAATAAATTGAAATGCAGAATAATGTGATTTTCGGAAAAGGCAAAGGGAAACAAAAGATCTGCATTACACATTATAGCACCATCTCACACATTGCAACACTTTAACAAGTGACATAGCTCAGAGTAACTAGGAATGAGAATAAGTTTCTTGCCAGAGTCATTCATTTTCAAGGACAACTTTAAAAAAAGGAAATGCCATTTAGGTGTAAGGTCCTAAAAACAGACCATCCAGTGTTTATTTAAGTTGAATAGAAAATAATCACCTTTCCAATCCCTCCCCCTATTATGTTTCCCAATCTTAGTCATTCTACAAATGCAGGTACAGTACAGCTCGGATAAAGCAAGTTAATGTATTCACACCAGAGATCACCCTCCTTATCACAGAAAAGCAGCTGCAACTAGTCATTAAGAAAATAAACCTATGCATAAGACAACAGCTATGTATGATCCAAAAGGTTGATCTTCAGAATAATGAAAATGATTTTAAGAGCAGAATTTTTAGCAGTTTGTATTGTAGCACCTAGGCATATATAAAATCAGATAAATTATAAATCAGAAGCCATCAGACACATTTTTTAAAAATGCCACAAGTTTGGGCACAACTAACAGTTGCAAAAGTAGCATTTGATTCTAAAGTCCTTCACCTTTCCTTCAATTCATTTTCTTGGTTAATATTAATGTCAAATTCAGTGAAGATGACAGATTTTTGAAACAAAACATTGAAAAACTGGCACAAGTTGAAATTTAGCAACTCGAAAAACTGGTGGTTGGCATGCGCTGTGAAAATCAAACATGCTAATAAATGGGATACGTCACTTGGAAAGAAAGGCTACTAACAGGGATGGCTCTTTTGTCCAAAATTAGAGACCGAGATACAGCTGCTACAGCTTACAGAATGATAAAGTCACCTGTGACCTTTTCCTCACTCCGAGTTTCTTATATGTCTCCCATGTTTTCAATAGGTTTCAATGGCATTTCAATCTGATAAGTGTTATTATATTATATTTATATATTAGAATCCCTACAGTGTGGAAACAGGCCCTTCAGCCCAACAAGTTCACACAGACCCCTGGAGAATCCCACCCAGACCCATGCCCCTATAACTCACCTAATCTACAGATCCCTCAACACTACAGGCAATTTAGCATGGCCAATCCACCTAACCTGCACATCTTTGGACTGTGGGAGGAAGCTGGAGTACCTGGAGGAAACCCACGCAGACACAGGGAGAATGTGCAAATTCCACACAGACAGTTGCCTGAGGTTGGAATTGAACCCGGGTCCCTGGCGCTGTGAGGCAGCAGTGCTAACCACTGAGCTGCCGTGCGGCCCTTAAGTTAATTATATATTTATTCAAGATCTGGCAGTGATGCAAAAATTAGCATGCTAGGTAACAGGGGCATAAAGTTACAAAGAAACCTTGATGGATTAAGTGAGTGAACAAACTGTGACTGCTAGGATTTATGTACTTTGCATCTGTCTTCAGAGTGGAAGATACTAGCAGCTTTCAAGTAGAGTTGGGGCAGGGGTGATTGTAGTAGCCATCACTGTAAAGAGAAGGTGCTGGGAAAACTGAAATGTGTGAAGGTGGAAAAGCCACCTGGACCAAATGGACTACACCCTACAGTTCCAAAGGAGACAGCTGAGGAGATTTTGGAAGCATTGGTGGTGATCTTCCAGGAAACACTGGAGTCAGGGAGGATCCCACAGGATTGAAAAATGATTAACATCAGTTTAAGAAGGGAGGAAGAAAACAGGAAATTATTGGCTGTTTAGCCTGACCTTAGTCATTGGTATGATTTTAGAGTTCATTATTAAGGATAAGATTGCAGAACACTTGGAAGTGCATGGTTAAACAGGGCTAAGTCACCACATTCTCATTAACAGTCAGGTATGTGACTTCTTTGAGGAGGTGTTGATCAAGTCAGACAAAGAAGAACCAGAGGATGCAATTGATTTGGACTGATCAAGGCCTTTGATGAGGTGCCACACAGAACACTGTTAACTAAGAGTCCATGGCATTACGAGCAAGGTATTGGCATGCATAGAGGTTTGGCAGAGATATTGTCATGGATAGAGAATTGGCTGACTGGCAGAAGGGAGGGAGTAGGGATAAAGGGATTTTTACAGGATGACAGCCAGTGACTATTGGAGTTCCGCAGAGGTCAATGTTGAAGCCACAACTGTTTAGATTATACACGAATGAACTGGACAGAGGAATGGAGGAAATTGTTGCAAAGTTTGCAGACGCTGTAGGGACAGGAAGCTTTAAGGAAGCACGGAGACTGCAGAAGGACTTGGACACGCTTGGAGACTAGACAAAGAAGTGGCAGACTGAATACAACATGGGAGAGTGAGAGGTTATGCTCGTTGGTTAGAATAGAAGATTAGGCAAATTTCTAAGCGGAAAAAGGCTTCTGAAATCTGAAGCACAAATGGACTTCAGAGTTATCTTAAGGTTAACATTAGGTTCAGTTGGCCATTAGGAATGCAAATGCAACATTAACATTCATTTCGAGAGGGGTAGAATACAAGAGCAGGTATGTACTACTGAGGCTGTATAAAATCTCTGATCAGACCACATTTGAAATGTTGTGAACAATTTTGGACCCCATATCCAAGAATGGGAGTGCTGGTGTTGGAGGGTGTCCAGAGGAGGCTTACAAGCATGACCTCAGGAATGAAGGGCATGTCATATCAGAAGCAGTTGAGGATTCTTGGTTTGCATTCTATGGAGTTTAGAATGATGATGGGGGGATCTCACTGTAATTTTAAAGAACACTGAGGGGCCTGGGTACAGTGGCCAGGGGAGAAGATGTTTCTACTGACAGAAGAGATTAGAACCTGAGGACACACCCTTTGAGTGAAGGGATGACCCTTTAGAACTGAGATGAGGAGGAATTTCTTCAGTCGGAGGGTGGTTAATCTATGAAATTCAGTGCCACAGAAGGCCATGGAGGCCAAGTCATTCGAGTACCCAAGACAGAAATAGATGAGTTCTTAATTGGTGAGGGGGGGGTCAAAGGGTAAGGGGAGAAGGCAGAGAATGGGGTAGAGAACCACATCAGCCACGATTGAATGGCAAAGCACATTCAATGGACCAAATAAGTAACTACCACAAACAAGATAATAAAATGTGAGGCTGGATGAACACAGCAGGCCGAGCAGCATCTCAGGAGCACAAAAGCTGACGTTTCGGGCCTAGGCCCCTCTGATGAAGGGTCTAGGCCCGAAACGTCAGCTTTTGTGCTCCTGAGATGCTGCTCGGCCTGCTGCGTTCATCCAGCCTCACATTTTATTATCTTGGAATTCTCCAGCATCTACAGTTCCCATTATCTCTGATACCACAAACAATATGTTTGGATTTCCAAAGGGCATTCGATAAGTTACCACACATGAGGATACTTAATGAGACCTATGATGAATCGAATCATTTATTATTATGTGTATTCAAATGTAAAAATACAGTGAAAAGTGTGCACCTTCCCCATACATACATAAGACGAGACAAGGAAGAGATAACTTAAGACAGTTGAACTTTCCTTTCTGCTGTCACAGTCCTGGTCCAGGCTGCTGCCAGTGTCCCGCTCCAGGCGGCCTCACCAGCCTGCTCTTACTGGCACACTATTGATCTGCCACCATCGCTCTGGCCCATGCTTGATCCACTGTTGTTGCAGGACACAACCCGGACATTCAGTTCCTGGCCACAACTTAGCTCCTCCTGACTCCTTAGGTAGGTAGTTAAAAAGGGGTGGGGGGGGGTTAGAATTACTACAGAGGGAGACAGAAGAAGGGAGCAAGACAGAGAGAACTGGCAAGTAGTAAGGAGCCACCATCTTTCAAAGATGGGAGTAGTATATTAGCATGCAAAGAAGACTGGCCAAGTAAAAAGGTTGGGTTAAAAGGGCACTTTTCAGTTTGGCAACCTGTAAATAGTGGAGTGCCACAAGAATTACAATTATTTATTATATGTTAAATGAGTTGGATGATGAAATTCAACGTGCTACGGCCAAATTTGCGCATGACACAAAAATAGGTGAGGAGGCAATTAGTGAGGATGACACAAAGAGTTTCACAGAATCATAGACAAAAACAGAAACAGAAGTTGCTAGAAAAGCTCAGCAGGCCTGGCAGCATCTGCAAAGAAAAATCAGAGTGAACATTTTGGGTCCAGTGACCCTTCCTCAGAACTGACGGTAGCTCGGAAAATCTCAGTTCATATACAGAAGGTAGGATGGGGGAGAGGAATAGGAAGAAATGATAGGTGTGGCTAGAGCCCAAAGAGAGAGAAGAGCAGTTGAATACGCAAAGGAGTTGATAACGAACTGGATAGGAGGGTGAATAGCTGTTGCTGGTGACTGTTAGTGACTAAAAACAGGCAGAGTGTAATGGCAGGCTGAGAGATAACAAGGCTTGGTGTGTGAGATAGGGGGCTAGGACTTGGGAGAGTTCAGGCCTAAAATTATTGAACTTGATATTGAGTCCAAAGGCTGCAGGGTCCCCAAGTGGAAAATGAGATGTTGTTCTTCCAGGTTGTGCTGAGCATCACCGGAACACTGCAGCAAGCCTGAAAGAGATCTCAGCCAGGGGACAGGGTGTTGTGTTAAGGTGGCAGGCAACAGGTAGCTCTGGGTCTTTTTTGTGGGCAGAATGTAGATGTTCTGCGAAATGATCACCCAGTCTACACTTCATTTCCCCAATGTATAGGAGCCCATACTGTGAGCAGCAAATGCAGTAGATTAGATTGTGGGAAGTGCAGGTGAAGAGTTGCTTCATCTGCAAGGTATGTTCGGACCCTTGGGTACTGGGGAGGGAGGAGGTAAATGGGCAGGTGTTACACATTCAGCGATTGCGGGGAAGGTGCTGTGGGTAGGATGTTGGGAGTGAAGGGAGAGTAGACCAGGGTGTCCCAGAGGGGACAATCCCTGTAGGAAGTGGACAAGGCAGGGGAAGGGAATGTGTGCCTGGTGGCAGCATCTCATTGGAGGCATCGGAAACAGAGGCTAATGATCTTCTGGATGTGGATGCTGGTGGGATGGTAGTTAAGGGCAAGGAGAACCCTATTGCTGTGGCAGGACGGAAGAGAAGGGGTGAGGGCAGAAATGCGGGAGATGGGTCAGACCTAGTTGAAGGCCCTGTCAATAACAGTGCTAGGGAATCCTCGGTTAAGGAAGAAGGTGGGCATTTGAGAAGCTCCGTTGTCGAAGTTGGCCTCATCTGAACATATGTGACAGAGACAGAGGAACTGAGAGAATGAAATGGAATCTTTACAGGAAGTAGGGTGTGAAGATGTAAAGTCCAGGTAGTTGTGGAAGTTGGTGGTTTATAGTGGGTGTTAGTGGCCAGTCGAGCCCCAGAAGAAGTGCAAACAGATGTCAAGGAAGGGAAGGGAGGAGTCAGAGATGGACCAGATCAAAGTGAGGGCAGGGTACAAACTGGAAGTGAAATCAACTAACTTTTCCAATTCTGGACAAGAGAAGGAAGCAGCACCGATGATATCATCAATATATCAAAAAAAAAATTGGTGAGTGGGAGCTGAAATAGAACTGGAACAAGGAATGTTCCATGTATCCTGTGAAGTGACAGGCATAACTGGGGCCCATGTGGGCACCCATGGCTAACCATCTGACCTGAAGAAAATGAGAGAAGTTAAAGTGAGAGTGAGGACAAGCTCAGCCAGGTTGAGGAAGGGCGTGGTGGTGGTGGTGGGTGGGGACAGTTCAGATCTTTGCTCCAGGAAGAGGCGGAGAACCCTAGGACCTACAGTGTGCAAGTAGGCCAATCAGCCAATCAAGTCCACACTGGCCCTCTGAACAGCATCCCAGCCTGATCCATTCCCTACCCTCTCCTTGCAACCTTGCATTTCCCGTGGCCAATCCACCTAACCTGCACATCTTTGGACTGTGGGAGGAAACGGGAGCACCTGAAAGAAACCCATGCAGACACGGGAAGAATATGCAAACTCCACACAGACAGTCGCCAGAGCTGGAATCAAGCTTGGCATCTGGAGCTGTCAGGCAGCAAGTTAACGACTGAGCCACAATGTTACCCTGACAGGGAGAAACGGGTTATATATTATAGGGTGGCAAAAACTTGGTAGACGGAATATATTGTGGGAAAATATGAGGTAATAATTTTTTACAGAAAGAAGTGAACAACTGAATATGATTTAAACAGGTGAAAACTGCAGCAGAGAGGAATTTGGGGGTCCTTATGCATGAATTCCAAAAAGCTAGCATCCAAGTTCAGCAGGCACTAGGGAAGATAAACATACTGTTGGCCTTTAAAATAAAGGAAACAGAGCATAAAAATAGGGAAGCCTTGATGAAAAACACAAGGCACTTCTCGGACTACACCTGGAATACCGTGAACAGTTTTGGTCCCCTTATCAAAGGAAAGATATACTAGCAGTAGAGGCAGTCCAGAGAAGTTTGGCTGATTGATTCTGGTTACAGAGGGATTTTCTTATGAGGTGATATTGAGTGGTGAGGCTTGTATTCATTGGAATTTAGAAATATGAGAGGAGACCATATTGAAACATACAAAATTCTTAGTGAGCTTAACAAATTTGATGCAGAAAGTTTGCTTTCCAATGTGGGAGAGTCTAGGGCCTGCGGGTGTCACCCAATTGAAACAGAGAAGAGGAGGATTTTTTTTCTCTTAGAAGGTATTGAATTTGTGGAATTGTTCACTGCACAGATCTGTTGAGACAGGTCATCAAATATATTCAAGGCTGAGATTGAAAAATCAGGGAAATGAGGTTTAAGGGAAAATGATGGGAAAGTTAAGTTGAGGATCATCAGATCAGCCATGATCTCACTGAATGGCAGATCAGACATGATGAGCCAAATGGTGTCCTTGTGCTTCTACATCTTGTGGTTTATGATACCTACACTCCAAAGTACTGTAATGGTTCAAGGTGGCAGCTCACGATCACCTTCTCAAGGGTGATTACAGATGGACAATAAATTCTGGACCGGCCAGCAACATCTATATCCTAGAAACAAATAAAGCGAAAGCACCTTCACGGAGGAATAAAAACAATCCAGTCAGAATCTTACAAGTTTCAATTAGATCACTGTTAAATCTTCTAAACCCCAGTGAGCATGGGCTAAGCATTGCTAAATCATTCTGCATAAGACAAATCCTCATCTAAGGAATCATCTCCATGAGCATTCACTGAACTGCTTCAAATGCAAGTATATCCCTTACATTGGAGATAAAGTCTGTATATTGACCTTTAAGTGCAGTCTCACCAATTCACCTTTTACTTTATTCTCCCTTCAATAAAGGCTATCATTCAATTCATTAATTATTTACTGCCCCTGCATGCGAAACTTGTGTGTTTTAAATTCACTTATGAAAAATGAACGTCATTTGACAGGCCAGAATTTACTGCCTATCTGAAATAGCCCAATGGGTAGTTAAGAGTCAACCATATTCCTGTGGGTCTGGAATCACATGTGGGCTCAGAAAGCAACTTACTGACATTAGTGAACCAGATAGGTTTTTCTGACAATCGACAGTGGTTACATAATCATCTGCTGTAGCTGGATTCAAACCCGACCCCCAGAGCATTACCTGGTCTCTGGATTAACAGTCTAGTGTTACTACTACTAGGCCATCGCCTCCCCTTCAAGTATACTCATGTACAGTACACGCACACCCAAAGCACTTTGTACTGCAGCATTCTGCAGTCTCTCTCAATTTTTACAATATTGCTTCTCTATTGTTCCTGCCAAAGTGGGCAATCTTATTCTTTGTGCATTCCCTTAACCAGTCTATGTTTATTCTGCTTTTCTATCTATTAATATTGTCAGCAATTTTGGTTACATTACATTCAGTTCCTTCACATAAATCATTAATATAGATTGTGAACAGTTGAAGCCCCACTACTGCTCACTGTGGCACACCAGTGAAAGTGTGCCACCTTGATAAATGATCTGGTTATCTTGAATATCTTTCTTCTGTGCTAGCTAATCATCTATTCATGTTAATGTATTATTTCTGACCATGAGCTTGTAACTTGTCCAGTAACTTTTACATACCACCTTCTCAAATGCCATGTGGAATTCCAAATGCAATATGGTCTCCTTTTATCACCCTGCTTGTTAAGTCCATAAAGAAATCTATTACATTATTCAAACCATTACAAAATCATGCTGACTCAGACTGATTGTACTATCGAATCACCATATTCCATCTCTCAGCCATAGGCTTTGTCCTCTCAAGCCACGGGGAGGATATATTTGATATAGCAAAAGTGGACACTGTTTAGCCTTTTCTCCTGCCTGGGTTTGACTTGATTTATTATTGTCACATATACTGAGATATAATGAAAAGTCCTGTACTGTGTGAAAAATAGACAAATTATATCTCAGGTTCTCCAGGGCTCATTACTGATTAAGGTGTGCAGAAAAGAAGCATGTCTGACAGATGTATAACTTTATGTTCTCAATCAGGCGCTCTGCTCCACCCTCTCTGACAAAGTTTGCTCAGGCCAGCTGCAGATTTTGCAATGTCAGGACTGATTTTGGGATCAACCCAGAAGGACCAAAAAAAAATTAATTAGATCCAGTAAAGGTGTCTCCTTGCATTTACCAGTTTTTACCTGCAGCTAGGAAGAGCAGGAGTTCAGAGATGATGCTTCTGGCCTGAAATACTGAGCAAGCACACTGACTGTCATCAGCTGTGATGTTCTGGTAATCTCGACCAAAGGACAACCATCAGTCACACTCCCTTGCCCTCCAACCCCAGTCATTGGGCCTCTCTCCTCCTCCCGAGTCACATGTAGGTGCTCGTTCTCTCCCCTTGCCCCCCACCCACCCCCTTGCCTCCCCGCTCTCCCCTCGCTTCCCCCCGCCCCCCAGCCGCTCTCCCCTCACTGCCTCCTGCCCCCCGCCCGAGCTTGCCTCACTTCTCCCACCTCCCGCCCACTCTCCCCTCGCTTCCCCCTGCTCTCCACTCTTCTTCTATCTCTATTTACCCCAGCCTCATTCTCTCCTTCTCTTCCCCCATTCCACCACCCTCATTCTCTCTTTCTCCTACCCCGGCACACCCATTTTCTCTCCCTCCACCTCCACTCCCACCCCGACTGTCTGTCTCGCTCGCTCACTCCTGCAACCCTCTTTCTCTCTCTCACACACACACACACACACACACACACACACACACACACACACACACACACACACACACACACACACACACAAACACACACACACACACACAACCCCTAGTCTCCACTATCTTCACACCCAGGCTCTCTGCCTGTCTTCTTCGACACTACCCCTCGTCCTCTACTCCCCACCATCCAAGTCAGAGCCTAAGTTTTTTTTTGTGTTTCAGACAGTCCCACTGCCAGGTATGATGGAGCAGAATCCAATCCAGGATATTGGTGACTGATCAATGATTGGAGTTTGTTCTGCTCTGGCACTCAAATCCAAGGTCCAGCACTGATTAGCCAGTACTTAAGTGAAGCTGAGAACTGACTGCACTGTGTCAATGTCATTCAATTGTATCTATTTCAGTTGCCTACTGGAAGGAGCTAATCAAATACTAAGACGACAAATAAATGAGCTGTAAGACATTTGGACCACATTTGCATTTAAGTTTGTTAAGAAACTTTTTAAACTTCCTTTGCAGAACCCATTTCATTCAGTGGCTCCTCTGGGGAAGGAAATTTGCAATATTACCTGGTCTGGCCTACATATATCTCCAGGCCAACTTCAAGCTTTTTGACTCTGGGCAAATAGGAATGGGTAATAAATCTGAACCATCCAGTGATGTCCACATCCCATTCACATATTAAAATCAAAATCTGTATCTCTTGTGCATTTCTCTCTTTGTTTATCTGTCCTAAGCTAAGAGATCATGATGCAGCGCATTACATATCCACATGAATAAAGGAATGCTTAGCTAAAGAAAGCAGCAGGTAAAGATCAATTTTGCCAGCTGAAGTCAAACATTAGAAGACATCTTTGTTGTCTGATGCTGACTTTGTTTACTCAATGTTATGTTCAATTTGCACCCTGAGTGTAGACTTAGATAAAAAGGTGTGGAGGTAGATGAACACAGCAAGCCAGGCAGCATCAGAGGAGCAGTCTGGCCTGGCCTGCTGTGTTCATTCAGTTCCACACCTTGTTATCTCAGACTCCAGCATCGGCAGTTCCTACTATCTCTGAATGTAGGCTTGTTGCATTTGTGATTAATTATTTGTTTTATATCCATAGCATATGCTTCACAAACCAGGTCTATATCCTGGGATTATGTGGGGAGGATGCCACAAAAGATCTCCTAAAAACGACAGCATCATATCTAATATAATCCAAAACATAAACAATAGATAATACTGTTCATTAATTAAATTTCACATTTTCATTTTTGATTTTTGTGCTTCTACATAAATTTTACAAGTCCGTTGATCCTTGAAGCCAGGAGACGTAGATAAGATGGTTAAAAAAGAATATGGGATGCTTCTGTTCAATTCTGAAAAAGGTTAGTTCTGAAGAAGAGTCATACCAGGTTCGAAACATTAACACTACACCTCTCTCCACAGGCACTGTCAGACCTACTGCGTTTCTCCAGTGTCTTCTATGTTTGTTTCAGATTTACAACATCGGCAATATTTTGCCTTATGGGATACTTGTACTTAATGCTTTGACAAGAGCATGCAGGTTATGAAGAAGCAGTATATTATGCAGTTAGCTTGCAGCTGGAGCATTGTGTGCATTCTGGCCACCACAGAAAAGAAAGATGTAATTTCACGAGAGAGTATGCAGATGAAATTCACCAGCATGTTGTCCCAGCTAGAGAATTCAGCTTTAAAGAGTGTCTAGACAGGCTGGGTTATTTTCCTTAGCGCTGAGAACATTGAAGGGGGATCTCATTTAGATATACAACGTTCTGCAGGCATTGTGGAGACAGATAGCAAGAAACTTTTCTCTTTAGTAAAATGGTCAATAATCAGGGGGCTGCAGTTTTAAGGTACAGAGCAGGAGGTTTAGAGGAGATTTGAGGAAAACGTTTTCACCTTGAAGGTTGTATTTGAAAATCAATACTCAAAAGGGTGGTAGAGCTGGGAACTCTCAATACACTTAAGAATTATTTAGATAAGCAATTAAAATGTTGCAACACATAAGATTATAGATGGGTCAGTTTTTGTCCAGTGTGTCGAGTACGATAGATGGGTCAGTTTTTGTCCAGTGTGTGCAGGAGGGCTTCCTGACACAGTATGTAGATAGGCCAACAAGGGGCGAAGCCACATTAGATTTGGTACTGGGTAATCAGCCTGGCCAGGTGTTAGATTTGGAAGTAGGTGAGCACTTTGGTGATAGCGATCACAATTCTGTTATGTTTACTTTAGTGATGGAAAGGGATAGGTGTATACCACTGGGCAAGAGTTACAGCTGGGGGAAAGGCAATTACGATGAGATTAGGCAAGATTTAGGGAGCATAGGATAGGGAAGGAAACTGCAGGGGATGGGCACATTAGAAATGTGGAGCTTATTCAAGGAAAAGCTCCTGTGTGTCCTAGATAAGTGTGTACCTGTCAGGCAGGGAGAAAGCTGTAGAGTGCGGGAGCCATGGTTTACGAAGGAGGTGGAATCGCTGGTCAAGAGGAAGAAGGCGGCTCATGTTAGGATGAAATGTGAGGGCTCAGTTAGGGCACTTGAGGGCTATGAGGTAGCCAGGAAAGACCTAAAGAGAGAGCTCAGAAGAGCCAGGAGGAGACATGAGAAGTTGTTGGCGGATAGGATCAGGGTAAACCCTAAGGCTTTCTATAGGTATTTAAGGAATAAAAGAATGACAAAAGTAAGATTAGGCCCAATCAAGGATAGTAGTGGTAAGTTGTGTGTGGAGTCAGATGAGATAGGGGAAGCGCTAAATGAATATTTTTCAACAGTATTCACTCTAGAAAACGACAATGTTGTCGAGGAGAATACTGAGATACAGGCTACTAGACTAGGTGGGATTGAGGTTCACAATGAAGAGGTATTAGAAATCCTTCAGAGGGTGAAGATAGATAAGTCCCCTGGGCCGGATGGGATTTATCCTCGGATCCTCTGTGAAGCCAGGGAGGAGATTGCTGAGCCTTTGGCATTGATCTTTAACTTATCATTGTCTACAGGAATAGTGCCAGATGACTGGAGGATAGCAAATGTGGTTCCCCTGTTCAAGAAGAAGAGTAGAGACAACCCTGGCAATTATAGACCAGTGAGCCTTACCTCAGTTGTTGGTAAAGTGTTGGAAAAGGTTATAAGGGATAGGATTTATAATCATCTAGAAAAGAATAAATTGATTAGGGATAGTCAGCACGGTTTTGTGAAGGGAAGGTCATGCCTCACAAACCTTATTGAGTTCTTTGAGAAGGTGACCAAACAGGTAGATGAGAGTAAACCGGTTGATGTGGTGTATATAGATTTCAGCAAGGCGTTCGATAAGGTTCCCCACAATAGGCTATTGTACAAAATGCGGAGGAATGGAATTGTGGGAGACGTAGCAGTTTGGATCGGAAATTGGCTTGCTGAAAGAAGACAGAGGGTGGTAGTTGATGGGAAATGTTCATCCTGGAGACCAGTTACTAGTGGTGTACCACAAGGGTCGGTGTTGGGTCCACTGCTGTTTGTCATTTTTATAAATGACCTGGATGAGGGAGTAGAAGGATGGGTTAGTAAATTTGCAGACGACACTAAGGTCGGTGGAGTTGTGGATAGTGACGAAGGATGCTGTAGGTTGCAGACAGACAGAGATAAGCTGCAGAGCTGGGTTGAGAGGTGGTAAATGGAGTTTAATGCAGACAAGTGTGAGGTGATGCACTTTGGTAGGAGTAACCAGAAGGCAAAGTACAGGGCTAATGGTAAGATTCTTGGTAGTGTAGATGAGCAGAGAGATCTCGGTGTCCATGTACACAGATCCTTGAAAGTTGCACCCAGGTTAACAGGTTTGTTAAGAGGGCATACAGTGTTTTAGCTTTTATTAATAGAGGGATCGAGTTCCGGAACCAAGAGTTTATGGTGAAGCTGTACAAAACTCTGGTGCAGCCGCACTTGGAGTATTGTGTACAGTTCTGGTCACCGCATTATAAGAAGGATGTGGAAGCTTTGGAAAGGGTGCAGATGAGATTTACGAGGATATTGCCTGGTATGGAGGGAAGGTCTTAGGAGGATAGGCTGAGGGACTTGAGGCTGTTTTCATTAGAGAGAAGGTGGTTGAGAGGTGACTTAATTGAAACATATAAAATAATCAGAGGGTTAGATAGGGTGGATAGGGAGAGCCTTTTTCCTAGGATTGCGAGCATGAGGGGGCATAGCTTTAAATTGAGGGGTGAAAGTTATAGGACAGATGTCAGAGTTAGTTTCTTTACTCAGAGAGTAGTAAGGGAATGGAACGCTTTGCCTGCAACGGTAGTAGATTCGCCAACTTTCGGTCGTCATTGGACAAGCATATGGACATACATGGAATAGTGTAGGTTAGATGGGCTTGAGATCGGTATGACAGGTCGGCACAACATCGAGGATTGAAGGGCCTGTATTGTGCTGTAATGTTCTATGTTCTATTATGGGCAAGTGCTGTAAAATGGGATTAGAACAGATGGATGTTTGATGAATGGTGCAGACATGATGGGCCAAGTGGCTTTTCTCTGGGCTACAAAAGCTCTATGACTCTAAAAGTGCTGCAAGTATCTTTGCTTCACACATGCCATTCCAAGACTGCTTGTATCTTCCTCAACTTAAATTCCACAGTTGAAAGAAATACAGCCAACAAAAGTGCAGCTATATGGAGATACAGATATTTGAGATTAAAGGTCTGCAACTAGCAACTCTTTAACATAACTGGTTGTCAAATAGTTGAAAACCTATGCAACCAGCACAATCAATAATTCTGTTAATTCTGCAATCAGGAATGTTTTATCTATGTAATTTCTTCAATGAGGACTTTGAGCTTAAATACCGCTGTCACTCGTTGGTAAGCCAGCTCAGGGCTTACGGTGGAGGCAGTGGAATGAAGATAGGCTATCTTTTTATTCTTTAAGGTATTCGAAACGGGGCCGATTGTGGCTTTTCACTGTATTTTACTGTATTATTCACCAGAAAATGCAAGTGACGATATATCATTCAAATTCAAATATATTCTGATCTTTCAAACATGCTATTTGTTCTAAGATGACAATTATTGTGAAAACCTTCCAGCACTTCAAACAAATATATCTGGTGCTCCTGGGTGGCATGGTGGCTTAGTAGTTAGCACTGTTGCCTCAGTGTCAGGGACCTCGGTTCAATTCTATAGTCTGTGTGGAGTTTGCACATTCTTGCCGAGTCTGCATGGGTTTCTTCCAAGTGCTCTGGGTTTCTCCCATAATCCAAAGATGTGCAGGTGAATTGGCCATTTATAAATTGCCCATAGTGTTCAATGATCTGCAGGCTAGGTCATTAGCCTTGGAATATGCAAGGTTACATGGATAGGGTGCACTGGTGTATCTGGGTTGGGCGCGCTTTAGAGGGCTGGTGTAGACTCAGTATGAATGGCATACTTTCATTCTGTAGGGATTCCATGAATCTTTAACCCCCTGCTGAACTATAACATCAACTCCCAATTGCATTTCAGAGAGTATTCACTCGTTCAGCTTCTGATTTAGTATCTAGTTTGGAACCTGTTCTCTATTTAGAATCATTCTCGAAGATTAGACACAAAATTGGCTCGATGGTAGGGAACGAAGGGTGGTGGTCGAAGGTTCTTGTTCAGACTGTGACCAGCAACGTGCCACAAGGATCGGTTGTTGTTCCTCAGTTATATAAATAATTCGGATGAGAATATAGCAGGCACGTTAGTAAGTTTGCGGATGACACCAAAGTTGGTGATTAAGTGGACAGAGTACATGATATTGATCAACTGGGCCAGTGGGCAAAGAATAGAGTTTAATTTAGAAAAATACAAGGCACTGCATTTTGTTATAGAAACCAGGGCAGGACTCACACAGGTAGCAGTTAGGGTCCTAAGGAATACTGTCGAACAGAGAAACCTGGGGGTGCAGATACATTGTTTCTTGAAAGTGGCACCACAGATAGACAGGGTAGTGAAGACAGCATTTGGCATGCTTGCCTTCATTTGTCAAATCACTGATTACAGGGATTGGGATGTCGTGTTGCAGCAACAATATTGGTAGAGCCACATTTGGAAGGCTGCATACAATTCTGGTCATCCAGCATGTTATTAAACTGGAAAGGGTGCAAAAAAGATTGGAAAAGATGTTACTGAGACTGGAAGGTTCAAGTGTTAAGGAGACGCTGGATAGGCCGGGACTTTCTCTCCGGAGCTTTGGAGGCTGAGGGGTGATTTTACAGAGGTTTATAAATGTGGAGGGGCATAAATAAGGTGAATAGCCAAGGTCTTTTCCCCAGGGTGGGAGAGTTCAAAACTAAAGGGCACAGGTTTCAGGTGAGAGGGGTAACATTTAAAATGGACCTGACAGGCAACCTTTCCACACAGAAGGTGGTGCATGTTTGGAATGAGCTGATAGAAGAAATGGTAGAGGCGAGTGCATTGACAACATTTACATGACATTTAGACAGGTATATGGATAGGAATGTTTCGAGGAATATGTGGCAAATGCAGGCAAATGAGACTAGTTCAATTTAGGTAACTTGGTTGGCATGGATTAGTTGGGCCATAGGGTCTGTTTCCATATTGCATGACGCCATGTCCAATTTTTTAAATTAATTTTTCCAAACTCGAATTAAATCTCTCTTGCAATAATGGTTTGATACAACATCCTCTGAGTGTAAATCATTATTTTCCAACTTTAAAGTCTTTTATTTTGCACTATTAGCAGAGCCGTTGCTCTGTGATACTATATAGGAGCCTTTTCTTGCATTTTGTAGCTAAAATGGAGGATTCCCACCATTTTATGGGTATAACGAAGAATGCCTGCCATTTGCAACTTCATTTGATTCCTGTTTCCTTAACAGCTTTACTAAATGAATCGCACTGCCTGTGGTTTTAATAAACATTGTCTGTTTTAACTTCTGTTTTATTAAATTACTTTTAGAGATGAATCCTGCTTCTTTGACATTTTCTACTGAATAATTCCAACTGTGTGTGTTCTCAATAGTGATATTTTTCACAGCTTTACCCCTGGGTTATTCCTGTTCCTCAGAACTCAACTTAATTCTCCCTGCCTTTATCACAGCCTTCATGAAGCTTTCTTGCTTTTGTCTGACTGTCTGTTAACTTTCATCTTCTGTTAGACCAGTACCCGCTAGGTTTTGCATCTGCCCCTTCAGTTCTTCAGTTCTGGCTTTGCAACACCATTGGTTCAGTGACCTCAGTTTAGACTTGTTTCTTGGCCTTCCATCTCCCGTGCTGTAGCATTTCCCTGTAGTGTCTGTCCATTCTGGCAGCAATGCATGATCTGAGCTGAAATGCTGTTTCCCACTGAATAACTAGGTAGCGACTCTCACTGCAAAGTTACATGTATCCAACAACAATTCGGGAAAACAAAATCATCAATGTTTATGATAACCCAAAAGCTGAACTTGACAACCTCATTCGACTTACCATCTTTCCATTCACGTGTAGCAGGATGCAAGAATCCAAACAGTTCATCTGTGGTCACTGCCTTGGGGTTTATATCACACCACATTGGCTTTAACTTCATGTTGGCATAAGTCCTGTGAAGAGTTCTTAATATCTGTAGGCATCGAAAAGATTATATCATATTTTTATAGGCTTGTAGTCACAGAATACACTCCTATAAATGCTTAGGCACTGATTTATGCCTTTCATTGATTCTTTACAATCCTGGGAAAGTGCATTGGCTTTGGAGACTGCTTCTTCATCTGGTTTTAAATCTAATCGAGACAGATTGTCCCCTTTTACTTACAGTCTTTAAGGACTCCTTGCACATAGATAATTTTATTCAAGCTCCTTGGGCACAAAGGGTCCTGATTTCTACCATGCTTCAGATTCTATATCCATTAGTCTTCCAAGATCCTGTTCCAGTGAGGTGGACTCCAGGATCTACCCCATTCCATAAACTGGCATGAGTCTCTGCCATTTCCTGCTCAGGTAGGAAATCATCAGTGGGATTTAAGAGAAACAAATTGTTCAATGCAAACAAAATTCATTCTTCTGTGCATAACTTGCCCATCAGAAACTTGCTGAAATTTATCAGTCAACAAGAGGGAAAATAAATAACTGACAAAATATACTCGTTCATCAAACTAGAGAAAAATACTTACATTTAGACAGAATAGAATAGACAGTACTTAAGTAATCCAATTCTATACATTGCAATGGCTGTTCTAACTCTCATGCTATCCTGACTCTTCATAGGAGTAAATAATGTAAAAGAAACAATGCAATCAGAACACTGAAATGCACAATCCTGAAGGCTGTTAATTAGGAGACTGTTTCTTAAAGTAATATAATAGATTTATGAAATAAAATGAGAGCAACTAATAATTATTATTGAATGAGTAGATAATGAAAGATGCAATTTATGTGTGTTTTGACCATTTTTCTTAGTTTTAATAGCAATATTATTACAAGTATAATTTATGGTAACTGAACTGTTAAAAGAAATATAGGAGATCATAGAGTTCAACAGTTATGTGTTTTTATAATATTAAGGATAGAACTACTGATAGAAATTATAGTTCTGTTCAAAGAATAAAAATCTGTTTAAAAATTTCCCTTTTATTTCGGTGTACTCTGTAACTTTCCCAGATTCTCCCTTGGAATTTTTAAGTATTAGTCTGACCAACGAAAGCTACATGAGAAAAGCCTGTTTTTACTTGTCCATCAATTTCCCCTATTTTCCTGTGGGAACTGTTTGGTATCAGATTGGCATTTCTTCTTTAAATGAAGTGTTCACTGTTGCCAAATCGAGTATGAACATCTGCTCTAAATTCATTAGTAGTGGGTGATTATGACAGATTATCATTGAATCATGTGTTTTTAGTCTGTCACTTAAAAATCATCATGCAAAAGAGAGATTAACATAATTTGGATCAAACTGTATTCAGTCTATGGACCTCCAGGTTTAGTCTGTGATGTAACTAGAGTGCTTTCACTTACCTGGCTTTTGCCAGTTCCAGCAACACCCACAACAAAAACTGAATGTCGCACTGCCAACAACTCCTCGAGTTGTGTAGCCTAACAAAAATATAAACAACAAGTGTGAAAGGTCAGCAACGAAGCAGCAATTGCAATACAAAGCTTCACTTATCAAAGCAAACGGATTAACTGGAGCATGACGAGACATCTGATCACAAGTGTGGGCTATGGCATGCAGCTGAATTTTGCCAGGGAATTTCCCACTTCATTGCTGCAGCTTTGACAGAAACTGAACTTTTCAGAAAATTATGATGTACTTGAAGAAAGAACCTTTGATAATACAAGAGGGAGGTCTTGCCACTTAGTCTTGACAGATAGGAAAGTGGAATTAGAGACTATAAAATGTGAGGCTGGATGAACACAGCAGGCCAAGCAGCATCTCAGGAGCACAAAAGCTGACATTTCGGGCCTAGACCCTTCATCAGAGAGGAGGATGGGGAGAGGGAACTGGAATAAATAGGGAGAGAGGGGGAGGCGGACCGAAGATGGAGAGTAAAGAAGATAGGTGGAGAGAGTGTAGGTGGGGAGGGAGGGAGGGGATAGGTCGGTCCAGGGAAGACGGACAGGTCAAGGAGGTGGGATGAGGTTAGTAGGTAGCTGGGGATGCGGCTTGGGGTGGGAGGAAGGGATGGGTGAGAGGAAGAACCGGTTAGGGAGGCAGAGACAGGTTGGACTGGTTTTGGGATGCAGTGGGTGGGGGGTAGAGCTGGGCTGGTTGTGTGGTGCAGTGGGGGGAGGGGACGAACTGGGCTGGTTTAGGGATGCAGTAGGGGAAGGGGAGATTTTGAAACTGGTGAAGTCCACATTGATACCATATGGCTGCAGGGTTCCCAGGCGGAATATGAGTTGCTGTTCCTGCAACCTTCGGGTGGCATCATTGTGGCACTGCAGCCCTGCAGCCATATGGTATCAATGTGGACTTCACCAGTTTCAAAATCTCCCCTTCCCCTACTGCATCCCTAAACCAGCCCAGTTCGTCCCCTCCCCCCACTGCACCACACAACCAGCCCAGCTCTTCCCCCCCACCCACTGCATCCCAAAACCAGTCCAACCTGTCTCTGCCTCCCTAACCGGTTCTTCCTCTCACCCATCCCTTCCTCCCACCCCAAGCCGCACCCCCAGCTATCTACTAACCTCATCCCACCTCCTTGACCTGTCCGTCTTCCCTGGACCGACCTATCCCCTCCCTACCTCCCCACCTACACTCTCTCCACCTATCTTCTTTACTCTCCATCTTCGGTCCGCCTCCCCCTCACTCCCTATTTATTCCAGTTCCCTCTCCCCATCCCCCTCTCTGATGAAGGGTCTAGGCCCGAAACGTCAGCTTTTGTGCTCCTGAGATGCTGCTTGGCCTGCTGTGTTCATCCAGCCTCACATTTTATTATCTTGGAATTCTCCAGCATCTGCAGTTCCCATTATCTCTGGAATTAGAGGCTGTTGGGTATATAGATTAGACAATAAAATAAAGGCATCAGAACAGTCCTGAGACAAACAGCGATAGCCTTGCCCTGGAAAAGTCACTGTAGATGGCTACAAGGGCTGAAAGCTCCAACTGTACTTGGAAAGCCTGACACAATCCAAGATAAATCAGTTTGTTTGGCACCCACCACCCACTTTAAAATTTTCACTACTCCTAGCATATGGTAGTAGGTGTGTACCGTTTACATGATTCGCTGTAGGGCTCACCAAGGTCCCATCAACATTACTTCCCATACCTGCAACTTATCAGACTGACAGAAACAAGAACAGCAGACAAATGAGAGCACTGTGACCTGAAAGTTCCCCTGAAAATATATATGATCCTCACATGGAATTATATCAGAATCCCCTCATGAGCAAATAGTGGAGTGATCAAGAAGGTTAATGTGATACTATATTTTATTATGACAGGAATTTAGCAGAAGAGAAAAATTTTATACTTCAGTTATGCTGGACATTAGTGTGACCAAATCCCAAATATGTGCAGTTCTTGTCTCTTTATATAAGAAAGGGTGAAATGCATCAGAGCATGTTCAGATGTAGTTTACTAGATTGATTTAAAAAAATAGAAATTGCTGGAAAATCTCAGCAAGTCTGGCAGAATCTGTGGAGACAATGAAAAGTTAATATTTCAGACCCAATGATCCTTCTTAATAACTCCAAGTGAGTTCTGAAGAAGGGTCACTGGACACGAAACGTTACCTCTGCTTTCTCTCCACAGATGCTGCCAGACCTGCTAAACTTTTCCAACAATTTCTATTTTTGATTCTAACTTGCAGCATTCACTGTTGTTTAGTTTTTTTTTCCCTTTTACTAGATTGATACATGGGATGAGTGGGCTGGCCTATGAGGAAAGATTGGACAAGGTAGTCTTGTTTCCATTGCAGTCTGGAAGAATAAAGGTTGACTTGATTGGTGTGTACAAGATCCAGGATTTTCTGGAAAAGATGGGTGTGAAAAGGATGTTTCATCTTGTGCTTCAGTTCTGAAGTAAGAGATACGGCTTTAAGATTAGGAGTTGCTCTTTTAGGGCAGAGATGAGAAGAAATCTTTACTTTCTTAGGATTGTGTAAATTTGGATGCCTCTCCCTCATAAAGCAGTGAAGGCAGGGTCATTAAATATTTTTAAGATAAAAGGACATACATTTTTGACAGACAAGGGAATCAAAAGTTGTTGGGGGAGATGAAATTTGCAATTCAAATCATCCACAGCTGGGCCTTGATCTTATTGAATGGCACAGAATGATTGCAACCCTGAATGATTTATTTCTGCACCTTTTTTTTAAGCCTTCTATGCAGCATTTGTTTCAAGCTGGGATGGTCAATCTTCTTTAATCTTTTCTCGTTCACATATTTCATTGAATGCTCATCTTCTCCCATCATACGATTATTGACTTATTATTCAATGAATGTACATCTAATTTGCCAACTGTGCTGAATCTCACCTAAACTAGTTGACCAACACAATACTATACCCAGTCCATCAACAAGAGATAGCCATTTTCTCTGGTTTGTGAGCTAAAGGGCAGCCTATTCCATTCTCATCTGAAATTTATTTTATATTCATTCATGAGATGTGCACAATGCTTGCAAGTTTGGCTTTAGGTCACTCTATTATTTGCCCATATAGGGATTCTGATATAACTTTGTGAGGATATGCATAATTTTCAGGAGAACGTTCAGGTCACAGTCCTCCCATTTATTTGCTGTTCTTGCTTCTCTAGGTCTGATAAGTTGCAGGTATAGTAAGTATTGTTGAAGGGACTTTGGTGAGGTCCTACAGCGAATCACGTAGATGGTACACACCTACTACCCTATTCTAGGAGTAGTGAAAATTTTAAACTGGGTGGTGGGTGCCAAACAAACTGATTTATCTTGGATTGTGTCAAGCTTTCCAAGTACTGTTGGATCTTTCAGTCCTTGTAGCCACCTGCAATGACTTTTCCGGGGCAAGACTATCATTGTTTGTTACAGGACTATTCTATTGCCTTTATTTTATTGTCTAATCTATACACCCACAAGTTTCTATTTCCACTTTCCTATCTGTCAAGACTACGTGGCAAAATCTCCCTCTTACATTATCAAAGGTTCTTTCCCCAAGTGCAACATTTTCTGAAAAGTCACTTCTAGAACACACTATCCTCTCGCACTATTTTTTCTAAGTTTTAAGGCTTTCAACATATTTTTCCAGTCCATTACTCATACTTCTTGTCCATCACTTGCACATTCAACCATTATTCAAACTTACCAGTAGCTTTTCCTTCATATTCCACAATTGCTACATCCCTGAATTTATTACAGTCCTTTGGAAAATATCTCTGCTGTACACACATTCTCGAAATGGACGTCCACGGGTGATACCCCTCTCATGTATCAGAGATAATGGGAACTGCAGATGCTGGAAAATCCAAGATAATAAAGTGTGAAGCTGGATGAACACAGCAGGCCAAGCAGCATCTCAGGAGCACAAAAGCTGACGTTTCGGGCCTAGACCCTTCATCAGAGAGGGGGATGGGGTGAGGGTTCTGGAATAAATAGGGAGAGAGGGGGAGGCAGACCGAAGATGGAGAGAAAAGAAGATAGGTGGAGAGGAGAGTATAGGTGGGGAGGTAGGGAGGGGATAGGTCAGTCCAGGGAAGACGGACACGTCAAGGAGGTGGGATGAGGTTAGTAGGTAGGAAATGGAGGTGCGGCTTGGAGTGGGAGGAAGGGATGGGTGAGAGGAAGAACAGGTCAGGGAGGCAGAGACAGGCTGGGCTGGTTTTAGGATGCAGTGGGGGGAGGGGATGAGCTGGGCTGGTTGTGTGATGCAGTGGGGGGAGGGGTGAAGTGGGCTGGTTTTGGGATGCGGTGGGGGAAGGGGAGATTTTGAAGCTGGTGAAGTCCACATTGATACCATTGGGCTGCAGGGTTCCCAAGCGGAATATGAGTTGCTGTTCCTGCAACCTTCAGGTGGCATCATTGTGGCACTGCAGGAGGCACATGATGGACACGTCATCAAAAGAATGGGGGGGGGGGTTGAAATGGTTCGCGACTGGGAGGTGCAGTTGTTTATTGCGAACCGAGCGGAGGTGTTTCTGTATTCCGCATGCGGATGGCCTCAAGGCCCTCCGTTTCTTCCTGTCCCGCAGGCCCGACCAGTCCCCCTCCACCGACACCCTCATCTGCCTAACTGAACTCGTCCTCACCCTCAGCAACTTCTCTTTCGATTCCACCCTTCCTAAAGACAAAGGGAGTGACCATGGGCACCCGCATGGGCCACAGCTATGCCCGCCTCTTTGTAGGTTACGTGGAACAGTCCCTCTTCTGCATCTACACAAGCCCCAAACCCCACCTCTTCCTCCGTTACATTGATGACTGTATCGGTGCTGCCTCTTGCTCCCCAGAGGAGCTCGAACAGTTCATCCACTTCACCAACACCTTCCACCCCAACCTCAAGTTCACCTGGGCCATCTCCAACACATCCCTCACCTTCCTGGACCTCTCAGTCTCCATCTCAGGCAACCAGCTAGAAACTGATGTCCATTTCAAGCCCACCGACTCCCACAGCTACCTAGAGTACACCTCCTCCCACCCACCCTCCTGCAAAAATTCCATCGCCTATTCCCAATTCATCCGCCTCCGCCGCATCTGCTCCCAGGATGAAGCATTCCACTCCCGCACATACCAGATGTCCAAGTTCTTCAAGGACCGCAACTTTCCCCCCCACAGTGGTCGAGAACGCCTTTGACCGTGTCACCCGCATTTCCTGCAACACATCCCTCACTCCCCGCCCCTGCCACAACCGCCCAAAGAGGATCCGCCTCGTTCTCACACACCACCCCACCAACCTCCCGATACAACGCATCATCCTCCGACACTTCCGCCATCTACAATCCGACCCCACCACCCAGGACATTTTTCCATCCCCACCCTTGTCTGGTTTCTGGAGACCACTCTCTCCGTGACTCCCTTGTTCGCTCCACACTGCCCTCCAACCCCACCACACCCGGCACCTTCCCCCGCAACCGCAGGAAGTGCTACACTTGCCCCCACACCTCCTCCCTCACCCCTATCCCAGGCCCCAAGATGACTTTCCATATTAAGCAGATGTTCACCTGCACATCTGCCAATGTGCTATACTGTATCCATTGTACCGGTGTGGCTTCCTCTACAATTGGGGAAACCAAGCGGAGGCTTGGGGACCGCTTTGCAGAACACATCCGCTCGGTTCACAACAAACAACTGCACCTCCCAGTCGTGAACCATTTCCACTCCCCCTCCCATTCTTTCGATGACACGTCCATCATGGGCCTCCTGCAGTGCCACAATGATGCCACCCGAAGGTTGCAGGAACAGCAACTCATATTCCGCTTGGGAACCCTGTAGCCCAATGGTATCAATGTGGACTTCACCAGTTTCAAAATCTCTCCTGCCCCCACCGCATCCCAAAACCAGCCCAGTTCGTCCCCTCCCCCCACTGCATCACACAACCAGCCCAGCTCATCCCCTCCCCCCACTGCATCCAAAACCAGCCCAGCCTGTCTCTGCCTCCCTAACCTGTTCTTCCTCTCACCCATCCCTTCTTCCCACCCCAAGCCGCACCTCCATTTCCTACCTACTAACCTCATCCCACCTCCTTGACGTGTCCGTCTTCCCTGGACCGACCTATCCCCTCCCTACCTCCCTACCTATACTCTCCTCTCCACCTATCTTCTTTTCTCTCCATCTTCGGTCCGCCTCCCCCTCTCTCCCTATTTATTCCAGAACCCTCTCCCCATCCCCCTCTCTGATGAAGGGTCTAGGCCCGAAACGTCAGCTTTTGTGCTCCTGAGATGCTGCTTGGCCTGCTGTGTTCATCCAGCTTCACACTTTATTATCCCCCTCTCATGTGTGCCAGGGTTACTCACATTATTTTTAGCCCTTGATCAACTACATCCTGTTTCTCAAAGCTCTCACCACAAAACAAAAAAACATTTGATGTATTAAATGCCACATTTATTCCTTTTTGCTGCTCAAAGTCTGAAATGTTGCAATTGATTCCAAATAATAAAGAACGCACCTTAATACATCGATTGCCATGTTTTGTAAATACAATTATACCATCATAACCTCTTACATTACCACTCCTGTACTAAATCACACCTCAGCTCATCTCGATAGCTCAGCATTCTACATATTTTTTCTGAGACTTTGGCGATGATTAAATCCTATCTTCCAACATGTAAAGCATTCAATTAAACAGAAAAAATTAAACCATTTCTTGTACATTTCAATGCAGGAACACTGTCACACAAGACAGTAGGCAATTTGGGATTTTGCTAATTGATAAACAGAGTTAATGTTTCGGGTCCAGTGACTCTTCCTCAGAACAGTTCTGAGGAAGGGTCACTGGACCCAAAACTTTAACTCTGTTTTTTCCTTCACAGGTGCTGCCAGATCTGCTGAGCTTTTCCAGCAAATTTGCTTTTGTTCCTGATTCATAGGATCTGCAGTTCTTTCAGTTTTTGAGTATAGGAATTGGGATGTCATGTTGAGGCTGTTCAAGACATTGATAAGGCCTGTTCTCGAGTATTGTGTGCAGTTCTGGTTGCCCTCCTATAGGACGGATATTATTACAGAGGAGAATGTTGTGAAAAGATTTACCAGGACATTACTGCGAATAGTAGGCTTGAGTTATAAGGAAGGACCCGGACATTTTTCCATCAGAGATTAGGACATTGAGGGGTGACCTTATAGAGGTTTATAAAATCACAAAGGACATTGATAAGGCGAATAACAAAGGTCTTTTTCCCAAGGTGGGGGAATTCAAAAGCAGTGGCATATTTTTAAGGTTGGAGGAGAACGTTTTAAAAGGGACATGAGGGGCAACTTTTTTTTTTAAACACAGAGATTTTCCTACCTGCAACAAACTGCCAGAAAAGTAGTGAATTCAAGTATAGTTACTACATTTAAAAAACAGTTGGATGAGTATACGAATAAGCTCATAAGACCATAAAACATAGGAGCAGAAATTAGGCCATTTGTCTAATTGATTATGCTCCGGCACCCAATCATGGCTGATTAAGTTCCTCAACTCCATTCTCCTGCTTTCTCCTCCTAACCCTTGATCCCCTTGATAATCAAGAACCTATCTCAGTCTTAAATGTACTCAATGACCTGGCCTCCAGAGCCTTCTGTGGCAATGAATTCCATAGATTCACCACTCTCTGGCTAAAGAAGTTTCTCCTTATCTCCGTTCCAAAAGGTCTTCCCATTACTGTAAGGGTGTGTCCTCAGATCCTAGACTCTCCTACCAATGGAAGCATCTTCCCAACATCCATTTTGTCCAGGCCATTCAGTATTCTGAAAGTTCCAATTAGATTCCCCCATCCTTCTAAACTCCAATGAGTATAGTCCCAGAGTCCTCAAACATTCCTCTTTTGTTAAGCTTTCCATTCCTGGGAGCATTCTTGTGAATCTTTTCTGAACCCGCTCCAGGACCACTACATCCTCCTGAGTTATGAGGCCCAAAACTGCACACAATACTCCAAATGTGGCCTGACCAGAGCCTTATAAAGCCTCAGCAGTACATCCCAGCATCCCTACATTCAAGTCCTCTCAAAATAAATGCTAATATTGCATTTGCCTTCTTAACTATTGACTCAGCCTGCAAGTTTACCTGGAAAGAATCCTGGATGAGAACTCCCAAGTCTCTTTGCACTTCAGACTTCTGAATTTTCTCCCCAATTAGATAATAGCCCATGCTTTTATTCTTCTTACCAAAGTGTATGACCTCACACTTACCCACATTGTACTCCATCTGCCACTTCTTTGTCTTCTCTCCTAACCTGTCCAAATCCTTCTGAAGCCTCGCCACCTCCTCAATACTACCTGTACCTATCTTTGTGTCGTCTGCAAACTTAGCCAGAATGCGCACAGTTCCTTCATCTAGATCATTAATGTATAAAGTGAAAAGTTATGGTCCCAGCACCAACCCTCGTGGAACACCACTTGCCACTGACTGCCAAGCTGAGAAAGACACCTTTATCCACACTCTCTGCTTTCTGCCAGACAGCCAATCTTCTATCCATGCTAGCACCTCGTCTCTAACACACCATGGGCCCTTATCTCACTCAGCAGCCTCCTGTGTGGCACCTTATCAAAAACCTTCTTGAAGTCCAGGCTCCTTTGGCTCTCCTTGGTCTACCCTGCTCGAATAGGAAAGGTTTAGAGGGATATGGGCCAAGCACAGGCAAATGGGACTAGATTATGTTGGGAACATGCTCAGCATAGACTAGTTAGACTGAAGGGTCTATGTCCATGCTGTATGACTGACTCCATACTCTCCTACCATTTGGAGTGAATTTTTGCATGTTGACAACTTGCAGTTTGATCACAAAAAATCTGTGCAGTTTTTCATTGCTCCATGTTGCTTTTCATAGACTTTGGGGAGATTAAAGATAAGGTGAATAAGGATGCAAGCAGATCTAAATATTAGCAGAAGGTAAAATCAGAACAGAATAGTGGGAAAATGAATTGCTTCAGAAATAGCAGGAACTGCAGACGCTGGAGATTCTGAGATAACATGGTGTACAGCTGGATGAACACAGCAGGTGGAACAGCATCAGAGGAGCAGGAAAGCTGACGTTTCGGGCCTAGACCCTTCTTCAGAAAACATTTCCTGCTCAGCCTGCTGTGTGCATCCAGCTCTGCACCTCGTTATCTCAAGTGGGAAAATAAATCCCAGGTATGCAAAATAAACTCAGCTGCTATATTCGCAACCATGATTTTCATATTTTTACACGGCTCTGAAATCATGATGGGCAAATTCAATTTAAGTCAAGCTCAAGTCCAGCTACTATCCATTTCTGCATATTTTTGTCCATAATAATCCTCATATCCTTGTAAAATATTATTGTACGAATATTAAATTTGGTAGATAGCTCTAAAAAAAATACAAGATGAAAGTATTCTATTTTTGTCCCATGCTTCTAGATCTATGGCAGCTGCCTTCTTTAAGCCATATACTGAGGCAAAACTTACAACAGTTATGTTGCAAAATCCTTCAATACCTTGAAGCATACCTGAAGCAGTAACTAACTGTTCAGTCAACATAGCTGAGATTCACGTTCCCATTATTTATGCTCTAATTTTCCTTTCTTCTCTGATAGCCAGGTTTGCTTTCATCCTTACCTAATAAAATCAAGTACTGCTGATACTGGAGCTTTGAAATAAAAACCAGAAGTGCTGGAGAAACTCAGCAGGTCTGTATGCAGCAGGTCAATATTTCCAGTCTGATGTGACTTTTTCTTTGGAGTTCATCCTGGCTTTAACCCTTCCATTGTGTTGATGTGCATTTAGTACCTGGACCATTCTGAAATCAGGCAATCTTTGAGTTTTATATTGCTTTTATTACAATAAAAATGTAATTTATTCCATGAATGATGAAGGAAATGATGGTTTCCCCATGATGTATTTTTTAACGCTGCAGACATTTGACCCAGGAGAGTCTTCTTCGCTAAAAACTGAACATCAGTTAGAATCAGAAGCTTGTCTATAGGAGACACCTCAGCACAACACAGTAATTTAAATGTCAGTGCCAATTCTAAGATCCTCAAATTGAAATTCATCAATCTTTTCTACACAGTGTGTTCAAGTTCATACTTCTTGATGGTATAGCCATTAATTTTCTGAAATGTATCATATTCTGATCATGCCTGGGAGACATTTTATAGAATGCCTCTTTTGTCAAATCCAACAACAATTCTAATGGAAGTCCTAAACCATCATCCATTTCCATCTGACAAAAAATTAACATTGACTTCATATTGGAAGTGACAACTCCAAAATTGTATCTTGCTTTCTCTCTTTGGAAGGGGTATAACTCATGTCCACATATCCAGTTCACTCTTCCACTGGTGTTGCGATTCAGACACCAAGTATTGACTACGCCCTGACAACTTGCATTTGCCTTCCGTAATTTTCTAATTTTCTGTCCGAACTAGATTTTAGTTTCAAGCTTCAATCTTGGGCAGCCGTCCTCTGCTACTATGTCATACTCCAGAAAGGTAGGTAAAGAAGGATAGAATTGAAGTCTTTGTTTAGTCATTGTTTTACAGAGAAAGGCGTTACAACTAGGAAATTGATCCCTGTTATGGGCCAGGCAAGACCCCCTCAAAACACTTCAAAAAGGTAGCCTCGACCCTAACATTTTCTTATTTTAAAGGTAGATGTGAAGTGGGTGTTCCAGGTGTGATGCAACTCGTCAAACTACTTGGCCTTAAGCAGAAGAAAATTTATTTAACACCACAGTTGAAACACAAACAAAAGAAAGCAGAATTTTGAGCAACTTAACTATTGGAAAGTGTAACCAACCTGATATAGCAACTTAATTAATTAACTGTTCCAATACTGTAACATTTCATAAGCCCACCCGTTGGCAAAAAGGTAAATTCAAACATGATTCTTCCAGGCAGGTGGGAACAACATCCAGAGAGAGATTTCACAGGAAGTCATAGGAATCCTTTTACTGAAGCTTGCAACACTTCTGCTACTCAAAACACTAGCGACTGCTGCAGCCAGAACAAAACTAGGTAAAACCTGAGATAACAAAGGATGTAGGGTCTGGGCCCGAAACGTCAGCTTTTGTGCTCCTAAGATGCTGCTTGGCCGGCTGTGTTCATCCATCTTTATACTTTGTTATCTTGGATTCTCCAGCATCTGCAGTTCCCATTATCTCTAGATAAAACCTGAACTGGGAGAGCTGGGCGCTCCATTTCCATTGTTAAACTAGTACTCCCTAGACTCTTTGACACTTCTGCCTTTACACTTCAAAAAAAAAGGACAAAATAACTGTTTTGAAGTGACAGCATTGTCATGTCACAAACACCACAATTTTAGTCTGTTCATATTTAATGGAGCATAACAGAGTCCCCAGATAATACCCACTTGTATGTAATTATGCACAATTAATACATAATTAATAGAGAGCATTCGAGGAAAAAGAAATAGAGAGAATGAACTGGGAAGAAACCCAGGGAGACACAATAAACTGGTTGCCAGATTTGGGAGTACTTCAAATAGTGATCAGAAACACAAAGAGCTGGATAACATGGCGAGAAACAGATTCAAAGATGGCGCTGTTAAGAAATAGCTATGCTTGTGGCACAACGGTAGGTTCCCTGTCTCTGGGCCAGAAGACCGTGGTTCAAGTCCCACTTGTGTCTGATGTATCAAAACATGTCTGAATAGGTTTATTAAATAATTACAGAACAGAGGATATTGTGGCAAAGTGGTAGTGTCCTAACGGCTGAGCCAGAGGGTTTGCGTTCAAATCTCATCTGCCATGCTGTATAACATATCTGATCAGGTCACCTAAAATACCTATGTAAAAACATGCAGGAGAAACTCAGCATAGAGTTATAAAGCATGGAAATCTTAGGTCCAACTCATCTGCATCAACGAGATATCCTAAACTGATCTAGCCCCATTTGTCAGCATTTGGCCCACATCCCTCTAAACACTTCCTACTCATGTACCCATCAAAATGCCTTTTAAATGTTGTCATTGTATCCATCTCCACCACTTCCTCTGGCATCTGTAGAGACAGAAACAGTTTTAAAAAGGGGGGTTTTGTGGTACATTGGCAGTGTCCCTAGTTTTGGGCCAAAAGCCCTGGATTCAAGATTCACCTGCTCCAGAACTGCTTCGTAGCATGCCTGAACAGGTTAATAACATCTACAATCTCTTTAAGATTATTTGCATGCTTTTATTATGTTAATGTTTTATCATTAAATTTACACAAACTTTATGTACCTTTTACATCTAATTCATCTACCAATATTAATGGGAACAAATTTAGTTAAGACAATGATAATACAAAAGATGTTTTACCCTGTTACCTGGGGATAATGTACACAACAGATATAGTAGATTCTTTGTAGGTACAATAATTGTTAGCTTATGCTCATGCTTTGGCTTAGTATAAACATTAGACAGATGTTAGAAATGCGGGTCTTGATACACATTTTACAACAGTGAACATTACATCCTTTAATCAGCTCATTTAGATTTATGAGAAACTAAGCATAAAACTATTATTTCCACCTTTAATATGAAGTTGTCTTCTGGCTGCAGGTGCAGTTCTGAAATAGACTGGCGTACCATCTGTTCCAAATCAATATCTTTCTTTCGTGGTACCTCCAACGATGGGAAAAGATCACCAATCAGACCCAGAAAAACAGGAACATCATTGCTGACAATTTTTGGTAGATTGAAATCTCTAAGAGCACGCATTAAGACCTGGAAACAGCAACAATGCTATTAAATGATGACTGAACAATAACATTATAATAAATGATATTAAGTTAACAAACATG
The DNA here is from genome assembly GCF_030684315.1 of Stegostoma tigrinum. Lineage (NCBI taxonomy): Eukaryota > Metazoa > Chordata > Chondrichthyes > Orectolobiformes > Stegostomatidae > Stegostoma > Stegostoma tigrinum. The sequence continues at coordinate 48,231,076 of NC_081360.1, read as the reverse complement.
ATAAATTATTGCATAATTAAACAATTATAGTGCATATGGTTAGTTAAGCTCAATCTGTCGTCGACTAAGTCACTGGCTTTAAGTTTAAAATTGATAACTGTGTTGAATTCTATTCCATTTCATTAGATAAACAGACCAACTGGGGTGGCAGCCTGGTCATAGTGTTTGTAAGATTACTGATTCTACTTCTATTTTGGAAAAAGACAGATTAGTAAGATCGGTGGCATCAGTTTAGTGCGCACTTGTGCAGACCCTGAATTTTCCCTTCAATTATGTTGATGGTAATAGGAAGATGAATTTCAAGAGAAAGAACTTTTTATTGATAAATAGGCACATCTGAATGAATAAGCTATGATGAATCATATCGAATATAAAGATATTAAGATTGAAACAAACGATGCCTGATCTTCTCCCTCAGACATTCGCCATATGGTGTCAGTGGCCTGGGCAAATGGCAGCCAGAACGCTAAGTGGCATTGAATCTGCATAAGACATCATGGATGATTCTGGCAGAAACCAACAGTTTGAAGGTGGGGCTGGCTGAAGATTCAACTCACTGGACTATATAAGGTAGTAGTAGTAGCAGTTGGCATCACTCTCACATAAAATACACCAGCAATAGTGCTAGGCTGACTAAATTTTCATATCTACAAAGACCCTAGTCTTCTGAGAAGAAAGAAGGAAACAATTCCAATGGGAAAAACATCTTTATATTTTCAGCAGCTTAGGAGCATGTCCACTTCTGAAAAAGTGACAGCTGATAATAAAAAGGCTGTAGAAGCAATAGCAGCACCAAACCTGTCTGTAAAACTTCAAACCAGGTGGAATCAGCAAAAAAGTTATCAAAAAGCTGAAGACCATGTGGTCTCACCAAAGCTGCAAGGAGTAGAAGGTGCTCGACTGCAGTCAACCAAAGTTAGTTAAAATGTCTTGGTTGTAGAAAGGAAAAGGCTGAGAAGTTAGAAGACTTGAAATGTTCATTAAATGAACAAGTATTATCATAATTGTTTCTTTTAAAAAAAGGTAAAACTGCAAGAAACGTTATTTGTAAAAGCACTTAAGAAAATTAGGGAAATAGAAACATGAAAAATTGAAAGCATAAGTGTTATTCAACAGTACTCTTAAGAGAAAATCATTTTTTAATTGTTCAGCTGCAAGTATTGTTTTAAGAAGTGTGAACAACTCAATACTCTATTTTTACATTGCAAGAAAAAAGTGAAGCTATAAAGACCAACCCCCCCCCCACCACCAAACCTCCATGCAGTTGATTTAAATGAGGGGGTAATCTATGGCCTGTCAAATACTTCCATTCTTCGTTGCAATAGTCTTTCAAAGTTACACTTTACATTTCACTAAACAATCAGACTTTGAACAGTATAGTAAATTTATAATTACTATTAAACACTCATCTGCCCTGAAAAGCTACATTTATATTTATGGAATGTCAAATTTCTCTACTTTGAAAACAGAAAGGACATACCTGAAGTCATTTGTTTTGATGTCTGATTTTATTCTGGCTATGATCTTAATGCAATCAGAAATTATTAATCTTACAATCTGACATTTTAAATACATGAATATGGTATCTAACGTTTTTGAGAAGATTTGTAGCTCAGGTTGTTGAAGAGGTTGCAGACTTGCTCATCAACCTGGTATGTGTTTGATTGTAGCCATTTCATCACCGCGCTAGTAACATCGTCAGTGCACCTCTGGAGAAGCATTGGTGTTCTGTCTGGCTTGTTATTTATATGCTTCGATTTGCTAGGGTGGTTGGTATTATATCCAGCTTTGTTTTTCAGTGATTTGTAAATCAGGTCCAGTTCAATATGTTTGTTGATGGAGTTCCATTGGAATGCCAGGACTCCAGGAATTCCCTGGCATGTCTCTGTTTGGCTTGTGCTATTATGGATGTTTTGTCCCAATTGAATTCACATCCTTCTTTGTCTGTGTGTATTGAGACAAGTGAGAATTGGTCGTGCCTCTTGGTGGCTAGTTGGCGACTCGCGAACAACTATACTTCCTGCACGTACACCTCAAAAGGCAGGTACTATCACAAAGTTTAAAATATAAACCACCTGTCAACAATCCACAGGCAAGGAGAACAGCTTACAGAATGAGAGATAATGGGAACTGCAGATGCTGGAGAATTCCAAGATAATAAAATGTGAGGCTGGATGAACACAGCAGGCCAAGCAGCATCTCAGGAGCACAAAAGCTATTGTGCTCCTGAGATGCTGCTTGGCCTGCTGTGTTCATCCAGCCTCACATTTTATTAGCTTACAGAATGATAAGGGTTATGATCAACGATGCCCACAACCGCCTCCACAAATACAAGCAGGCAATGGCACGCCAAACACTTTGTGCTCCAACACAACTGACCGAGAATGGACAACCACATTGGAACACGCCATCACCATTCAACAACAGAGGACCTGAACAAAGAAAACTATATCCCTACAAGACAAACTTCCAAACTCACTCACAACAGAAATACAGAAACATGGATCAAGAACATCACAGGCTGGCCACTTACAGACACTGAAAAGACTGTCCTAGTACCTGGACTGAATTATTACTACAGAAATGCCAAAAAAAGCTGACTTCCTGGCTGCACTGGAATCAACACTGAACAGCAATGAACTCAGAGAGGAAATACAACAGACCATCAGACAAATGACAGTCCCAACACTGAGCAGAAAAGCTAAGTCAAACACATTCAACACGAAAGAGAAGAAAGCCCTGGAAAGACTTAAGAAAGACAGAAACATCAGGATCCCATCGGCAGATAAAGGACGCGTCACAATAATCCTTAATAGAGCTCAATAATATCAAGAAAGCCAACACATTAGCAAACATCAACAACTACCAACAAGTGGCAACATACCCAACACCACAGTTCATGAACTGGATCGCAACAACCCTGAAGAAATTGCAGAGCTCAGGGGACATCAGCAAGACAGGCTACCTAAAAACAAAGCCAGAGGGATCCAACACACCCTGCTTCTATGGACTCCCTATGGTATACAAACAAGGGGTCCCCTTCAGACCCATTGTCTCATTACCAGGCACTCCAACATATAGACTAGCCAAAAGCAACACAACGGAAACTGAAAAACTTACTTGACAATACTACCCATTCCATCCACTCCTAGCAATAATTCCTCAACATCATCAAGGACACCAGAAGAGATGAGCACAAGATAATGGTATCCTTCAATGTAACAACACCTCTTATATCCATAAACATCAACCGAGACAAAGCAACAATTGTCATACTGCTGGATGAATCAGAAAGGCAGGCACCCCATGTCACCAACAGCACTAACAAGGACCTCTGAATCAACTGGATCTGTGCCTCATAACCTACTTCATCTTCAATGGCCACTTATTTAAACAAATCAACAGAACACCAATGGGATCCCCAATATCCAGACCGATTGCAGTAGCAGTAATGGAAAGATTAGAACAGACAGTGCTCCCCACTATCTAACCTAGACGCTGGGTCCGCTATGTAGATGATACCTTCATGATTATCAAACGCACCGAACCAGAAGAAACCCACCAACATAGAAACAACCTCCTCACTGGAACAAAATTCACAATGGTAGAAGAGAACAACAACTGACTACCCTTCCTGGGCGTAACGGCAGAATGCAAGAACAACGGGGAAACTCTAGACTAGGTGTACACAGACAGGCAACACATATGGACCAGATACTTAATTATACCAGCAACCACACCAACACCCATAAACAGAGATGCATCAGGAATTATTCAAACAATCACAACACACCACAGCAACGCAAAATTGCGCAAAAGCAGAACGGGAGCACTTATACGGAGTTTTCAAAAGCAATGGATACCCAGAAAGCACAATCTGCCATTACCTCCACGACAGACCACAACAAGGTGACACAACACGGCCAGACACACTAGTTACCCTAATGTACATCAGAGACATAGAGATGACCGCAAGATTACTCTGATTCCTAGGCATCAGGGTAGCCCATAAACCAACAACTACAGACGAATGTAAAGGACCCCATACCCACAACTGACAAAACTAATGTTATATACAAAATACCTTGCAAGGACTGTGAGAAACATTACAAAGGCCAAACTGGAAGAAAACCGACAATAAGGACACATGAACACCAACTAGCCACCAAGAGACATTACCAATTCCCAGGTGTCTTAATAAACATGGACAAAGGAGGATATGAATTCAACTGGGACAACACATCCCTAATAACACAAACCAAACAGAGACATGTCAGGGAATTCCTAGAGGCCTGGCATTCTAACCAGAACTCTGTCAACAAACACATTGAACTGGACCTGATATACAAGACACCAAAAAATAATACCAACCACCCCAGCAAACCGAGGCATATAAATAATAAGCAGGACAGAACACCGGTGCTTCACCAGAGACAGACTGACGATGTTATCCAACAAGGTGACGAAACATTTGCAATCAAACACACCGAGCAAGCGTGCAACCAAATATAGTATTTTTAACAAAGAACCCCTTTGGTGTGGAAGCAGCCCACGGGCAATTCAGCATGGCCAATCCACATGGGAGGAAATTGGAGCACCCAGAGGAAACCCAACCAGACACGGGGAGGACATGCAAACTCCACACAGTCGCCTGAGGCTGGGATCAAACCCAGCTCCCTGGTGCTGTGAGACAGCAGTGCTAACCACAGAGCCATGTCCCATGCTGTTTGCAAGAATAGGTCAACCGCTGACTAGAAACAGCCAGACTTCCTGAGCACATTGATGTAGAAAATATTGAGCCAAATCCTTCTCCTTTGCACCAGAATTTCCATCTCAAATTCACATAGATGTCAATACTGGCCCACTATAACGAGCTAGAATTACAACTTCTCCTTACCTGCTCCTCAGGGCTGTTTCGATCTCCTCTCTTCAGAGATCCTGCAACTACCAATACAGATTTTATGGCTCTAAGGCCCCAGTCATAATGGTCCTATAGGATGATAAGTGTTCAAACAGCAATCAAATCAATGAGAAAAAAACATTGTTTGAAAATCATGCTTCTTTCCTAAAAATCTACGTTACCTGCTTTGACAGTAGCTCACGGCAAAGTGTGTAGAGACTTATAAATTTTCTGGCAAGCTGCCTAGCATCTATAAATCCCTCTGTGACCAACATGATTTCACAGATCAGCTCGAAGTCTGGGATCACCATTGCACAAGGTCTGACAAATTTTTAAAAATTATAAAATATACATTAGAATTATAAAAATAACCCAGTTCATTCAATTCCCATCCTTCTTTAGTCTTTCCATGACCTTTGATGATTCCACGCTTCTTCAACTCTCTGTTTGTGACCGCAATGAAAGATTCTTTGGTCAGTTATTGGAGAAGTGAATTATCAGACATGAGGTCAAGGCCTTCTCAATCACTGTGCTATAGCCCAGTGATATACGAGAGGGTGTCAGGAATTGAGGGTAACAGTTATAATGGAAACATTACACTTAATATCTCAATCATATGTACACACCTGAACAGGGCTTTCAAGTTTTCAGGAAGTTCTGCTCTCCCTGCATATCCAGGATTTAGGGTGATGAAAATACCTACAGAAGGTTTCAGTTCAATACTTTCTCCTAGAAAATAAAATCTATTGATTCAAAACATACATTAGTACAAATTTGAGATCAAAGAATCATCAGTTAGACAGATATATCTATTTTTAAAAAAACACATACCGTTTTTTCTTGTTTCTAACTGCATCTTGAATGGTCTTGACTTGTACAGCTACAACTGAAAGAACTTCCACTGAAATACGATTGAATTCATCAAAGCATCCCCACACTCCTGTTTGTGCGAGACCTTTATATATGTTTCCTATGGACTAATATTGTGTAAAATATGTTTAAGCAATGACAATAATCGCTCAAATTACAATACATTCACACAATATTTTCAGAGGTGGCCATAGCCACAAGCAAGGAACACATCCAGGCAGCTCAATACAGGGGGTGCAATGACTCTTTGCCTTAGAGAAAAGGTTGTGGGTTCAAGCCTCACTTCAGAGACTTGAACACAAAAATCTAAGTTAATACACCAATGTCATACTAAGGAAATGGTGTGCTTTTGCATGAGAAATTAAAAGGAGGCCCAAATGCGGCACAAAAATAAAATGTCATGGTAGTTCTTTGGAGAAACAGGAGGTTGGGTCCTATTTTCCTTACTGTCTCAACTAATGCTTGTTATATTTGTGGAAGCTTGTTGTACATAAATACATTCTGCAGGCCTCTTTTTTATTCACTCATGAGGATCTGTGTGTGTTAGCTGAGCCAGCATTTATTACTCATGCCTAGCTGCGCCTTCAGAAGGTGGTGGTGATCTGCCTTCTTGAACAGCAGTCCATGTACTGCAGGTAGCCCCCACATTGCCATTTGGGAGGGAAATGCAGGATTTTGATGCAGCAACAGCGAATGCTTGCCACCAACATTACTTCGGGGGGGGGTGAGGTGGCAGGTGGGTACTCACAGCAGCTGCCCTTGAAAGGCAATACTTTTACAATGAAAAATATGCTTTGTGAGTTGATCTCAATTTGCCCGTTTAGGGACAGGATTCAAAATTATTAAACCACTAATACAGAAAGTATGCACAGGGTGGCAAGGTGGAAGCACGCATGTAGTGAAGGGAGGGGTATAAAAGATGAAAGGAGCAGAGGAAGGGACAATGAGGGGGGAGTGGAGGAGGACAGCGCGGGGAGAGAAGAAAGGGGCAGCCAAAGAGCTGCAGCAACAATAGGTATACAACCTGATAGCTCCAGTTCCAATTTCCTGTTCTACTGTTTAGTGTGCATGTAATGATGACATCGATAGCAATGACTTTCTGTTCAAGTATATTGGAAAGAGTTACACCATTTCCTATGTTTAAACACTGACTACACTACAAAAGCACTTAATTGGTTGTCATCCACATTGGGGCATCAAGAAAGGCACTATGTAAAGTCTTTTTATCGAAGTGGACTTTCTGCTTGTATCTGTTGCTTTTGTAGCTAGATTTGACAGCATCTGGCTGAACAATTACGGAAATAAAATTAAAGAGCTCGACAAAATGACAGTCACAGTAAAAGCAATTTAAATTCTTACTTTGCATAATCCTTTAAGATTGCTCAAATTTCAACTCATTCAGACCCAGCCTCACTCATTAAACAAGCCTAAAACAAAAACTGAGGTTCTGCCAATTACAGTCACTTTGTCATCAATTCAAGATTTTTTTTTCTTTGGATCTAAGTAGCTTTTAAAAGTTGGCCATATCAAAATACAGTTAATTTAAAATCAAGTGACCGTATACTTCGATGGGACTGCTAAATGATACAGTATTTGAAAGTGCAAGTAGTGTTGCTTTACAAGTTGAATAACAGCAGTTATACCATTGTCAAAACAAAGAAATAATTAGAGCTTGGAACAAAGTCACTAAGAATTATGCAGGACATCAATCACCATGAAGAATGATAGATTAGCAAGAGTTTGACGATGAATTTATAAAATATTGTCGCAATAGCTTGCTGAGACAATGCAATTAACTGAACTGCTCCCAGGAGCTGACTGAGTGGCAGATGGATTGCGGAGAGGGCAGGGTCACAAACTTTCAGACTGCTTCCTCGAGAATGGGAAGCATTGACAACATCTTCTTTACCTTAATGCCAATTGAGATCCATCAGTAGCCCTCAAAGCACCTCAGCCCACACTTGTTTTCTACAGTTAGTGTGGTACAAATGCCCAGAGGGGATGCTTGTAGCCTAGTATGAGTACCTCTCTCTTTGCTGGCCCCAACAGAAGGCCAAACTGGCAGCAAGGAATGGTCCTGCAGGATGATGTCCTGATGCCTTTTATACCAACGCAGCCTTCCCTCTTTGTTGGGACCTGTCCACCTGTATTTCAGAGCTCCAGTCAGGATTCTCCTTCTTGGACTTCCTGCAGTACTAGTGGTGGTTCCCAGTGGAATTGCTGTCACTGGAGAATTGCCAGCCTCTGATATTGACTGGTAGCTCTCGAGGGAGAAGATCCATTTTGCAGGACCTCTGCTGGAAGGCAACAGGTTGCCCAATTTTGCTATTTCACATTAGAATCCTAGAGGTGGTGTTCTATAGCCAACGAACATTAGTATGAAAATTCTGCCCAACTTCTTGTAGAATCAAATCAGGGATACAGTTGCTGTTCTAACTAGCTTTGTGCAATGAGGCAGAATTAATTAACAATTTCACAGAAAAAAGATTCACTGAAAAAAGTGACCTTAATACAATTGAATTTATTGTAAAGTCTGAAAGCTACGTACTTCAGAACCAAACAGAAAACTTAAACAAAGCGAGTTCCACAGCTACAAGAGGAGAGCTGACTGGAGTTAATTGGATAACTAGTCTATAAAGGTTTGACAGTCACTAAAATTTGGAAAACGGTGAAAGAAATTATTCAAAACGTTCAACAGCAATACCATCCATTGAAACAACCCAGCAAGAAAGATCTAATAATGTTTTATTAGGGAAAGTTAAGAACAGTATTAGTTTAGAAGAAGAAACATTGCCAAGAAAAATAGTTACTCTGACGTTTGGAGTGCTATAGAAAGCAGTGAAGTGACACAAAATGTAATAAAAAGGGAGAAATAAAATGACAGCAAACTAGTGAGGAATATTAAAATAGATTGTAACTGTTGTTTACAAGACTACAGAAAGAAAGCGAGTAGTTAAAATGATAAATTTGTCCCTACAGCTAGGAGCAGGAAATTGTAACGAGGAATGAGAAATGGCAAAAACATTGAACAAATATTTTGTAATTTTTTTCACAGTAGAAGACACAAATTATATACCAAAATAAATATAACAAAGACATAAATGTGTGTGAGGAATTTAAGGTAATTAACGTCAGAGAGAAAATATCAGAAATTTAAGTGGCTAAAAGTTGACAAACATCCAGAACCCAGTGACATACAATCGAGGATTCTACAAGTAGTAGTCATGGAGATGGTGAATGGATCGCTAATGATTTCCAAAAATCCCTTAGTGTCTCAAATGATCTCAACAGATTATAACCTAGTAAATTTAACACCATAATTCAAGAAAAAGGGGAAAGAAAGAACAGACAACTACAGACTGGTTATTCAGATGTCAGTCATCAGGAAAAGAAAGAAAAACAACTGAATTTTTATATTACTTTGCACATCCACAAAACATCAAACTTTTTTTGCAGGTAACTAAGTACATTTTTGAGGCATAGGCAAAACGTAGAAGAAATGGCAGTTAAATTGCATTCAGCAAAATTCCACAAATAACAATGTGATAAATACTACATAACTGTGATTTCTGTATTACTTGCAACATAAATATTGGCCAGGACATCATTTCTACTACCTCAACAGACAACTGCGACCTTGATTTAATGATGCATCCCAAAGGCATCTCTGACAGGGCAGCACTGCCTCACAGCAAACAGATATGTCAGGGTGGATGGCAAAATCTGTTCAGCTGAAGTCTTAAGAATGCATTTAGTAAATCATATTATGACCAGCAAAAAGTCAAATTATTTTATGAAGGGGCAATTGTGTTTGACAAACTTCGGTTTTCAATGATGTGACCTAGGGTAGATAAAGGAAAAATCAGTAGATGTGGTGTATGTGGATTTTCAAAAGACATTTAATAAGGTTGTATACATAGATCAATACATATGGTTAGGATATTAACATGGATAGTGGTTTGGCTAATGGGCAGAAAGGAAAGTGTAGGGATAAAAAGCACAGTTTAATCTTCGCAGACTACAGAATCACAGAATCCCTGCAGTGCAGAAAGAGCCATTCAGCACGTTCTGAAGAGCATTCCATCAAGACCCACCCGATTCTTGCATTTCCCATGGTTAATCCACCTAGCCTGCACATTCCTGGACACTCTGGGGCAATTTAGCACCGTCAATCCACCTAACCTGTACACCTCTGGATTGTGGGAGCAAGCCAGAGCATCAGGAAAAAATCCATGCAGACACTGTGAGAAAGTACAAATGCCATTTAGACAGGGTGGAATCGAACATGGGGTCCCTGGCACTGAGGCAGCAGTGCCAAGCACTGTACCATCTAATATCTAGTGAAGTATTGGAAGAATCAGTGCTTAGCCTAACCCATTTAGATTGTACATTAATAACTTAAAGAGACAAGACTAATATTTCTAAGCTATAAAAAAAGTGGTAAGATTAAGTGAGTTGGCAGCAAAGTGGCAGTTTAAAATTAACATGAGGAAGTAGCAGGCTATTCACCTTGGTCGTAAGAATTAAAAGACGGAATTTTTTTTAAACTCGTGGAACTCGTAAATGTTGTTATTCTGAGAGATTTGGGTCAGAAAGTTAGCACACAGGTACAGAGAGAAATTGGGTAGGCAAATGGCACGCTGGCGTTTATTTCAAATGATCTGAATTTCAAGATTAAAGAAGTCCTGGTGAATTGGAGACTACACTTGGAGAGCTATGCACAGTTTCGACATCTACATTTAAAGCAAGGCTACATTTGCTCTGGGAGCAGTGCAGCTCAGTAGATTGATTGTTGGGATGAGAGGCTTGTCATAGAAAAGACTGAGTAAATTTTGTCAATTTCCTCTAGTTTAGAAGAATGAGAGATGATTTCATTGAAACATACAAGTTATTAAAGGTCTGACTGTGGAGGCACAACAGGTTGTTTCCCCCAGCCAGGGAATATAGATAAGGGGGGGCACAATTCCAGGGTAATTTTAGACTGAGATGAGGAGAAACTTACACAAAACACTGCAAATCGTTTGAATTTTCTGCTCCAGAGGGCTGTAGATGTTCTGTTTTTGAAATACTTAAGAGTCAGATAGACCGATTTTGTTTCTCAGAAAATCAAGTACAAAGCTGCTGACAGGAAAGTGGAGTTAAAGCAGAAGGTCAGCCATGATTGTATGGAATTGAAGAGGAGACTCTGAGGGCTGTATGGTCTACATTTGCTCCTGATTCTTACGCCCTTACTTTCATATTTGAACGTGACAATTACGTAAGCCTAACCGATCAATTATTTTAGTTTTCTAGTGGGAAAAATGAGCTGGACCAAAGCTGAAGCTGGAGATTAAGATTCACCAAGGAACACAAGAAAAAAAATTATTCGGGTAATTTTCAACTTTGCTGAGGTCAATGACAGATGATAACAAATTGAAAATTTATTGGAGCTTATGTTATGCAGCTGGTATGCGACCATCAAATTTTTGCCGATGTCTAACATGCTCCTCTCCATGGCCTGTGTATTGGAGGAATGCGATTTAGCTGATATAGTAATTTTTTTTTATTCAGGACTACTATGACAATTTGCATTACCCTGATACCAGTAATTACCCTTAAATCAAAAAATCTATTCGTTAAATGGATATTTCATTTAATTATTGCCAACATAACCCTAAGTCAACTGTAATAATAAATAAGAAAAAAGTGGTTTTGAGAATACAATTTATTTAACAAGTCAATTAATGTGTTGGGTCAACATTCTGGAACTTTCTCCATAACAGCATTGTAACTCTACCTACAGCAGTTCAAAAAAGCAGCTCGCCATTAACTTCTCAAGGGCAACTAGGGAGGCACAAGAAATGCTGGCTAACCAGCAGTGCCCACATCCCATGAGTGAATTGAATAAAGACTGATTGCTTTATAAACCAGTGATGATAATGGTTCTAAAAAGGATTTCTTTTGTCAGTTACTTCCCATCCACCTACTGCTGGGGCCTGAATTCAGAAATGGCCTAAAGAGTCAGTGCTGACAGGCAATTTGATAGTTAGGCAGTATTACAATAGACAATAGGTGCAGGAGTAGGCTATTCGGCCCTTCGAGCCAGCACCACCATTCATTATGATCATGGCTGATCATCCACAATCAGTATCCTGTTCCTGCCTTATCCCCATAACCTTTCATTCCACTATCTTTAAGTCAAGGCTAAGATAGTCTATACTCGAGTTCCATACAGTGGAACTTTCAGCATGAAATACCAAACCAAGAAATGACAGCTGCCTCATCCTCTAACTCAGACAAGACTGATCAGAATTATTTTTTAAAAAAATCAAAGGACAATTTCTAAATAAATCTAACTTGCTGCATTCAACTCACAAGTTCATTACTTTCATGATTATATTGCAGAAAAGTATATAGTTACCTTGTAATCCATCTGTTCTGAGCAGTTGAAAACATAGACCATAACGCCCAATGACCGTCCCAAGTCTTTAGTGGTCTCAGTTTTACCTGTCCCAGCAGGTCCTGATAGTGCACCACTCATTGTCAAATGCAAAGATTGAGTTAAAGTAATATAACATCTGTGGAACAATTAAAATCATAATTAACAACTAACAACTGAGTAAATGTAATGCTGCCCTGTATGACAGAATAGAACTATACAAATCGGAGGATAACATGGTTGAACACTATAATTCTGTGGTCTGATTGCACTGAATACAGTGGTTTGTTTGCTGAGCTCAAAAACATTATTTTCATGTTTGTTTACAGGGACATTTTGCGGGGTCGGCGGGGGGGTTGTCATCACTGACAATGCCAGCATTAATTCCCCATCCCTAATTGTCCAGGAGAAGGTGGTCGGGAACTGTATTCTCAAACTGCTGCAGCCTTCAGGGTGTAGAGACAGCACGGCGCTGTTCAGAAAGGAATCGCAGGAGTTTGACCCAGCAGTAAAGGAATGGAGAAATTGCCACCACTACCCACAAGTACATCAAGAAGAAATGCAGCAAAGGTTTACCTGACCATTTTCTGGAATGGCAGGACTGATCATAACAAGAGGCGTTGAATCTGTTAAAATTATATTTCCTGGAGTCCAGAAGAATGAGGGTGGAATCTTATAGAAACAGGGTAGATGCCAGATCACTGTTACCAATGACACAGCAGTCCAAAACCAGGGGTCACCATCTAAGGATAAACCATTCAGGACTAAGTCACAGATAAATTTCTTCTTCAGGAACATGGTAAGCATGTGGAATTTGTTATCACAGAAAGCAGTCGAGATACAATCTGTGCATCAAGCCAGAGAACATGTAGAATGTTGAATGAATACTTCACATCTGTTTTTACTCAGGAGGAGGAGGATGCAAGAACAGGATTCAAGAAAATGAACTGTGAAGTCCTTGAGTAGATTGATGTTAGGAGGTAATGGAAGCTTTGGCAGAGTTTCAAGAAGAGGACAAATCCTCAGGTCAGGATAACTCATATCCCAGGTTGCCGTGGAAGATAAGGGAGGAAATTACAAGGTCCCTGACCCTAATTTTTAGGTCATCTCCAGCCACAGTAAAGGGGAATAGGGGACAGTTAATGTAGTTCCATTTTATGAGATGGGTAATAGAGACATACCAGGGAACTATAGACCAGGTGAGTCTAAAATTAGTCATCAGGATATTATTGGAGAAAACTGTGAAAGAAAAAAATAATCCCCACTTAGACAGGAAAGGTTTAATCAAAGATGGTCAGTATGGATTTGTCAGAAAGAAGTCATGCCCATCAAATTTGGTGGAGTATTTCAAGGAGGTGGCCAAGTCTGTTAATAAGGATAGTGCAGTTGATGTAGTTTATTATGGATTTCAGCAGGGTTTTTGACAAGGTCTTAAAGTGATAAAGAAGGTAAAAACTCAAAGGATCCAGTTTACCTTGGTAACTTGGATCCAAAATTGGCGTAGTGACAGGGCGGTGGTAGACGGCTTCCTACACTACTCTAGGGCCTCCACTGTTTGCTCCCTCTGTACCTGTATACATCACTTTTCCTTTTAGCCCAGTCCTGACTATTCCAAGATATCCACAGTTCTCTGAGCTTGTTGCTCCCATGTTTCATAATAAAGGGAATACGTTGGGCCTGTACTGTCCCGGTTCCTTTTTGAATGATTACCACTAGTTTGCTGTAGATTTACCCCTAAGTATTGTCTGCCAGTCTGTTTTGGCTACATCCTGCCTTATTTTAATAAAATATGCCTCCTACAATCCAAAACCCTTTTCTGCAGACTAACTTTTAAAAAGACGACAAGCACCAAAAGCAGTGTTGCAGCTAGTGTCACTAAAATGCTCCACCACTGTCACCTCAAACTTCTGTTTGGCTTCATTCCCCAAAATTAGGTCGAGTACTGTATTGCCCCTGGTTGAACCATATACATGTTGACATAAAAAGCTCTCTTACATATTTCAAGAAATCTGCACCCTCCACCCCACCCCTGAACCCTTTATATCATGATTATGTCAATTTTGGGATTGTTGAAATCCCCTAATCCTATCATTATTTTTACATGTCTTAGTAAGTTGTCTACATGTCTGCTCCTCAATTGCCCATTGACTGTTTGGACACCTACGGTCATAGAGAGTCCCACAGCGTAGAAGCAGGCCCTTCTGCCCACCGTGGCTATGACATTCAACAAACACCAAACTACGCTAATCCCATTTACTCATGTGGTCCATTGCCCACTATGCCCTGCTATTTTAAGTGCTCATCCAGATGATGCTTAAATGTTGTGAGACAATCTGTCTCCACCACCCTCTCAGTCACACATTCCTCATTTTTACCACCCTCTGGGTGAAAGTATTTTTCCCTTTGATCTCCTTTAAACCACTTACTCCTCATTGTAAACCTGTGCTCTCTGGTCTTTGACATGTCTGGCATAGGGAACAGATACTCATGATCTACAATATCTATACCTTCGTGTACCTCAATTGGATCTCCCCTCAGCCTCTGCTTCCTTAAGACAAACCCAGTTTATCTAGCCTCTCCGCTTAACTGAGACTCTTCATCCCAGGCAACAACCTGATGAATTTCCTCTGCACCCTCTCCAGTAAAATCATGCCGTTCCAATAGTATGGCAACCAGAGCTATTCATAGTATTCCATTTGTGGCCTAATCAATGTTGTAACAAGACTTTCCTTGCTCCTACATTCTATGCCCTGACTAATGAAGAAAAGCATCCCATATGCCTTCTTCAATACCCTGTCTACCTGTGCTGACATCTTCAGGGATCTATGAACTCGTACACCAAGGTCCCTTTGTTCCTCGTTACTCCTTAAGAATCTACCAGTCATTGTGTATATTCTTCCCTATTAGACCTCCCAAAATGCATCACCTTGCATTTAACAGGATTAAGTTCTGCCATTGCTCTGCCCAATTTACTAGCTGATCAATATTAGACCGTAGCCTGCGACCATCCTCAATATCAACAGCACCAATTCTCATGGCATCTGCAAAATTACTAATTATGACTTCTATGTTCATGTCCAAGTCATTAAAGTAGATAACAAACAACAATGGTCCCAGCATAATCCCTGTGGTACACCACTGGTCAAAGGCTTCCAATCACAAAGGGTACCATCATCCCTTGCCTCCTACTTGTAAGCCAATGCTGGATCCAGTTTTCCAACTTGCCTTTGATCCCATGGGCTTTTATCTTCTGGATCAGCCTCCAAATGTGGTATTGTCAAAGGCCTTATACTGAAGTTCATGCAAAGCGTATCAACTGCACTACCCACATCAATAATATTTAGTCATCTTTCAAAAACTCAGTTAAATTAGTCAGCAAGGATCATCTAACAAATCTATGCTAACAATCCCGAATCAATCCTTGCCTTTCCGAGTTTTAATTAATCCTGTCCCTGAGAATTTTTTCCAATAATTTCCCTACCACTGATGTCAATGTAACTGATCTGTAATTACGTAACCTACTCCTGCTGCCCTTCTTGAACAAAGGAACCACAATAACTATCCTCCAAACATCTGGTACTTTACCTGTAGCCAGTGAAGTATTACAGAGAGCTGCTCGGGGCCCCACCAATATCCTCCCATACATCTCATAACAACCTGGGATGCGCCTCATCAGATCTTGAGACTTTTGCATACTTACACCCACTAAAACATCTAATGCCTCATCATTAATCTTAACACATTCCAGAAACTCACAATCCCAACTGAAATTTCTGGGTACAATGACTTTCTCTTCTGTGAACACATTTAAGATCTCACCCACATCCTCTGGCTCCACTCACAGGATGCTCTTTTGGTCTCTAATAGGTTCCAGTCTTTCCCTGGTAACTCTCTTAAGCTTAATATACTAATAAAAGGCTTGGGGTTTTCCTTAATCTAATATGCCAAAGATATTTTGCGCGCCCTCCTTATTTCATTTTAAGCAAGCTCCCATACTCTCAATACTTTTGACTGGTCTTCCCTGTTTTTAGAATGCTGTACCTGACACAAGCTTCCTTCTTTTTCTTTTATCAAACTCTTGAATATCTCTGGATATCCAGGGTTCCCTAGACTTGCTGTCTTTGTCCTTCACTCTTGCTACAGCACGAATTCTCATTAGATTAGGTTGAAAAGAATCCCACTTTGCAAATGTAGACTTACTTGCAAGTAACTTCTCGCAGTCTACGTTTGCCAAGTGCTGTCTGGTGATATTGAAATTGGTCTCACCTCCGCACCCCCAATTTAGAAACACGACTTCTGCAAACCCTTAACCCTTTCCATAATGACTTTAAATTCTCACCCATTGAAACTTAAACCACTTGACTTAGGATTAATTCTAAAACAGTCCTATCGAGGGAGTTTTGAGAAGATTTGTAGCTCAGGTTGAGGTTCTGAATGTAAGTTTGCTCGCTGAGCTGGAAGGTTTGTTTTCTATCTCTAGTAAGACTATGTATCGACACAAAATACTCTCCTTGCAGCACTTTAAAAATTCCACTCCGTCAAATCCTTCTGCTTTAAGGTGCTCTCAGTTAATGTTAGCAAAGTTGAAAACCCTTACAACTATAACCCTGATCCTCTCTCACCTTACTGTAATTTGCCTACATATCTACTCCTCCCTCTCCCCAACTGTTCAGCATCTGTTTTATAATCCCAGAAAAGTGAATATCCTTTTTTATTTCTAAGGTCTACCCAGATAGCCTAATTCGAAGAGACATCTTGAGCATCCTCCCTCATTAATGCAGTGATGGCTTCCTCTAACAATAATGCGTTTCCCTACCTCTTTTACATTCCCCCAAAAATCCCACCTGAATATCTTATACACTGTAACGTCAAGCTGCCAGTCCTAGCCTTCTCCAATCATATCTCAGTGACTGCAACAAAATTGCTACACAACTTTACGGAAGTTCACATTGAGAATAACCTCAATCAAGTTGTGTGGCACTGTGTAAACTGGGACAGACTTCGCAGAGATCGAGCAATTCAAAACTGGGTGCCCAAGAGGTGCTGTGGGCCATCTACAGTAGAACTGTACTCCAGCACACTTTGCACCCTCATGGCCTGGAACATCCCCCACTCAACCAGTACCATCAAGTCAGAAGATCAACCTTGGTTCAATGGAAGTGTGGGAATGTAGGAAGGAATGCCATGAGTAGTGCCAGGCATACATAAAAATTAGAAGTCAACCTGGTGAAGCCACAAAACAGGACAACTTGATGGAGATTATTCTCAGTGTGCATGGAATATGCTTTTGATGGCTTAAAAAGTTTCATTAGCATTTCAGCCACTGACCATCAGTCAAATACAAGTTTCTCACTTTAGTGCTAATTGTTCTGACACTGACATTTGAGCTTATGCAGTTCTCAGCTGAAGTACTGTTCACAATTCTGGGTCCACATAACAGGAACGACGTAAAAGCTTTATAGAGTGCAGAATGGTTCCTGGCAGATGCATGATGCGGAAAAAATATTTTCACATTGGGAGTAGTTAGGTAATGGGATGCTCTGCCTAGGAAGTGTGGTGAATGTAGGTTCAATTGAGACAATGAAGAGGGTGGTAGAAATTTATTTAAACGGAGACAATGTACAGGGTTACAGGGAAAAGGCAGTAAGAGTGGCACGAAGCCAAAATGCTCATTTGGAGAGATGTGTAGATGGGCTGAGTGGTCTTATTCCATACCGTAATCATTCTGTGATCTGGCATATTCTCTGGTACAGCAAAGGCCCAGACCTGATGCTGCTGGATTAGGGAGGTACAACCCACATTTTCATTATTGTTGCATATTTCAGGATGATAATGGCTTTACATTGGACATCTGAGGTGGTCAGTGCTCAAACTGATAAGACACCTTATAATGTATGAGGAGAAATGTATAAAAGCATTTTTTAAAAGTATTTGAAAATGTTAAATTGCATAAGTGCATTGCTATTAATGAAGAGAGTACAGATCTAGCTTCACAGATGTTAAATTATTAGATTACTTCGAACAAGTAAATGGATCCAAACAGGCCCTACCTGTCAGTCAGAGGTGTAATTACCAACCGAGACATATTACCAAGGTATTCATATGAATACTGAAACTGGGCATCACAGACATTAATGAAACACTGCCGATGATGATCATCCCATCTGTGACGCAGTTGTGATAGCCAGGCAAATGCTTGACCTTTAATGACCTAGCAAAAAAAATTAACATTGAAAACTAAAATTAATAAAAGTAAATAAAATAGCTGAACAAAGTGCTTTCATCTCTATTTTAAAATATATTTTTGTTTCACATCTTTTACACCCTATGGATGTGAGTAAATGTAAATATCATATTATTTGTAAAGTAAATAAACCTGAATTAAAATGCTCATCTTTTGAGAAAGGCATTGGGCAGAATCTAATCATGCTTAGAGCAATGTGGGCAATGGCGAGATGTTCAGCAAGGCCCATCTCAATGTCAAATTCATCTTGCCATATCTTGTTTACTTGGTGGTGTAACAAGACTCTGGATAGGCAACAACAGCCTCTTGCCTAGATAGTTCCCAAGTGACATTCTTTTTGCTTGTTAAATGCTTTCTCAACAGCCCACTTAACTAAGGTTTTAATCTTAAACTCACCATAAAACTAGCCATCAGAAAAACGTGAGTGGGTACAACTCACCATTTACATCAAAAATTTTTTATGTTGGACACTGGGCTAAAACAATTCTGACCTGCTCTGTGGGCACCAGTCAGATGCACCCTTCATCCACAGGCATTGGCATCTGGTGTATTATTCATATGAACTCTCATGTCACATATCTAATCCACTTACAGGACACTTCTGCACTTGAATTCTGCACGTGCCATTTTAAGGACACTATGCACAGACACTGAACTCAACTTACGGGCTGGACAGTCAGGATCTGCTGCTGATAAAGGGGTGAGGAACCAAATGAAGGGCAGTATACTATCTGCCTGAAGTCTTTCTGCCCTACTGAGATCCATTTACCAGAGACAAGTATTAAGAAAGAAGAAAGTATGCGGCACACCCATTTGTGTTGGTGTAGGTGGGGATGTGTCCTTAGTGAGTGGTGAGGCAGTGCAGTATGTATGGCTAGTAGTGTAGCACATTGGGGTGGATGTCAGTCAGTGAAAGAAGATATTGCAGGCATAGTGAGAGTGGTCGAACATGAGCCTTGGGGTGAAATGGGCGCAAAAGTAGAAATTTGGGAAATGAGAGATATCAGAGAGAAAATAGTGGAGTGGAGAAAGACAATGATCTCCTTTCTACAGTGCTGGACACTCCTCTAGGCGACTGGGACTGCTGTAGCCTGGATGGAAAACTTGGACATGACTGGCGTGGTGCAGGGTCATGACTTCCACTGGAGGAGAAGTAATTTCTGCCTGCACACCACCCTACCCATTAGGACTGCAAAGCGGGGCACTGATTTCCCCTTGTGCACCACGTCCACGGCAAATATCCAGGAAGCTCCAGACTGATGGTGATTGTGTGGACCACAACTGCCTTTTAAATATGGTGCTGGCACGAGGAACATCAGTCATTTTCAGGATCTCCGGTGAGCGGCAAATTCCACTGTGAACTTGTGTGGTGAGATGGGGTTAAAATCAGACATGATGTTGACTATGTGGCTTGAAATCCCAATTACCATGGTGACGTTGGCAAAACATAGCAAGCCAACTCACTCAACCTTGCAGTGAGAATCATTCCACCAAAATCAATATAGCTCACACTCAGCCAAAAAAAAAGTGTTTCAGCCCAATGCCTTTTATTTGAGAAATTCACTACAGTACACCACTTCCATGAGGGGCAGATGGAGCTTCATTTAGATAAACATGTCCTGCTACATTTTGGAAAGGCAAATCAGGGCAGGACTTGTACATTTAACGGTAACATCTGACTGAGTGTTGTTGAACAAAGAGACCTTGGAGTGCAGGTTCATAGTTCCTTGAAAGTGGAGCCACAGGTAGATAGGGTAGTGAAGGCAGCTTTTGTTACATTTGCCTTTATTGGACAGTGCATTGAGTACAGGAGTTGGGAAGTCATGTTACAACTGTACAAGATTTGGGTTAAGCCACTTTTGGAATACTGCGTTCAATCCTGGTCTTCCTGCTATAGGAAAGATGTTGTGAAATTTGAAAGGGCTCAAAGAAGATTTTCAAAGATGTTGGCAGGGTTGGAGGGTTTGAGCTATAGGGAGAGGCTGAATAGGCTGGGGCTACTTTCCCCGGAGTATCAGACGTTAAGGGATGACCCGTGAGAGGTTTAAAAAATCATGAAGGGCATGGATAGAGTAAATAGACAAGGTCTTTTCCCTACAGTGGGGGGAGTCCAAAACTAGCAGACGTAGGTTTAAAGTGAGAGGGGAAAGACTTAATTGGGACCTAAGGGGCAACTTTTCCATATAGAGGGTGGTTGTGTGTGGAATGAGGAGCCAGAGGAAGTGGTGGAGGCTGGTACAATTTCAACATTTAAAAGGGATCTGGATGGGTATATGGGAGGGATACTGGCCAAATGCTGGCAAAGGGGACTAGATTTATTTAGGACATCTGGTCAGCACGGACAAGTTGGACTGAAAGATCTGTTTCCGTTCTATACATCTCCATGATTCAATTTGCTAATGGATAACTATTGCATTTATGTTTTTACACTGATAGGAGAGACCAGAATTTTTCCATGACAGTGAGGTTTTTTGCTAGAGGTAAAACATCAGAAGTTGTTGGGAATCCCAAGTCCCCAAAACGAACATAACATGTCTCATTTTTGCAGCAAGTGCAGCATGGCTTTCACAATGTCCAAGAAACATTCACAACCCACTATGTGAGGTAATGACGATATCCAACAAGAGGCAACTGTGATTTTCCCCGAAGTTTTCACATTTCACATAGAATTCCTACAGTGTGGAAACAGGCCCTCCAACCCAACAAGTCTACACCAACCCTCTATACCACCCAGACCCATCCCCTTCTCATCCACCAAGTAACACACCCCTGAACACTACGGGCAACGTAGCATGGCCAATCCACCTAAGCTGCACATCTTTGGACTGAGAGAGGAAAGCCACGCAGACATGGGGAGAATGTGCAAACTCCACACAGACAGTGGCCCGACGGCAGAATTGAACCTGGGTCCCTGGCGCTGAGGCAGCAGTGCTACCCATTGAGTCACCATTCCTCCTTCACTTTCATTTTGTGATCTATCATAGCTTCTGGTATATTGCTTATATTCTCTATTGTCAAGTCTGATGCAAAATAACGGCTCAATTCATCTGCCATTTTCTTATTTTCCATTATTATTTCTCCAGTCTCACTTTTTAAAGGGCCAACCTTCGGTTTGTTAACTCTTTCTTCTTCAGCTTTTCACTCTAAATTTTCCCTCTTTCTTAACTTTTTGGACATTATTTACTGTTTTCTATGTTCTGTTTAATCGCCTGTGTACCACTTAGCTTTGCAGGTGGTCTGTACATGGAATAAACTGCCAGAGGAAGTGGAAGATGTAGATACAGTTACAATGTTTAACAGACATTGCACATGGACATGCATAGGAAGGTTTGAGGGGGATTTGGGCCAAACGCAGGCAAGTGGAGCTGGTCTAGTTGTGGAAACTTGATCAGCATGAATGAGTTGGACCAAGGGCCTGCTTCCATGCTGTATGACTCCACAACTATCAGTTTATCCTTTTAGTTAATCTGATGATGGATTCACTCCATGCAATTTTTCCTTAATCGCTGGAAAGGATCTATTCCATGTATTCTAAAATATCCCTCTAACGGTCAGTACTGCATCTCTATTTACCTATCCTTTAAACTAATTTGTCAAATCAATTTGGCCAGCTCTGCTTTCAAGGCTCTCATAATTTCCTTTAAAATTTTAAAAATAATCTCAGACCCACTGCTCTCTCTCAAACTAAACATAAAATTCAATCATGTTAAAAGGCTACTACTACCCGCGAGTGCATTCCCTTTGAGAACATAATTAATCCTATCTCATTGCAGAATGCCATTCAAGAATACCCTGCTCCCTGGTAAGCTCCAGAACATCTAAACCAAAGAACTGCAGATGCTGTAAATCAGGAACAAAAACAGAACTAGCTGGAAAAGCTGAGCAGGTCAGGCAGTATCTGTGAAGAAAAAAAATCAGAGTTAACATTTCAGGTCCAGTGACCCTTCTCGTTGTGAAACGTTAACTCTGATTATTTTTCTTCTCAGATGCTGCCAGACCCACTCAGCTTTTCCAGCTACTTCTGTTTCAGCTCCAGAACATACTGTTCTAAGAAACTGTCCTGGAAATATTCTACAAACAACTCACCTGGGCTACCTTTGAACAACCAACTTTCCAAGGCTTTATGCAGATTAAAGTCTCCCATAATTATTGCCAGTCTCTTTGACAAGCTTTCATCATTTCTTTCTTTACCTCCACCTATGTTGTGATTACTATAATGGGGGCTGGAAACTGTTCTCACAATTGACTTGCTTTTATCATTTCTGCTCAAAATTTTTCCATATCTTGTTTTCTTGAACTTAGTTCATAACTCTCAAATTTCACTAATACTATTACTAATTAAGACAGCCACCACTCTGCATTCCTAAAATGCTCTGAACTCACCAAACCTGATTTTAAAATTCTTGCAAAATAAGTTAACAAGGTGTAGAAATATAGAGCCATAGAAAAGGTGGCATGGTAGCTCAATGGTTAGCATTGCTGCTTCAGAGCGTTAGGGATCCAGGTTTGACCCCATCCTTGGGTGACTGCGTGGAGCTTGCACACTCTCCCTGTGTCTGCATGGGTTTTCTCCGGGTGCTCAAGTTTCCTCCCACAGTCTAAAGTTGTGCAACGGTGGGTTGGCCATGCTAAATTGTCCACAGTGCCCAGGGATGTTTAGATTAGGTGGGTTTTTAGACTAGATTCCCTACAGTGTGGAAACAGGCCCTTCGGCCCAACAAGTCCACACCACCCTTTGAAGCATCCCACCCAAACCCATTCCCCCTATAACCCACACACCCCTGAACACTATGGGCAATTTAGTACGGCCGATCCACGTAACCTGCACATCTTTGGACTGTGGGAGGAATCCCACGCAGACACAGGGAGAATGTGCAAACTCCACACAGACAGTTGCCCGAGGCTGGAATCGAACCTGGGTTCTTGGTGCTGTGAGACTGCAGTGTAAACCACTGAGCCACCGTGCCACCCCAAAATAACTTAACAAGGTGTAGAAATACAGAGCCATAGAAAAGGTGGCATGGTAGCTCAACGGTTAGCATTGCTGCTTCAGAGTGTTTGATCCCATCCTCGGATGACTGCGTGGAGTTTGCACAATCTCCCTGTGTCTGCATGGGTTTTCTCCAGGTTAGACATAGTTAAACATGGTTAGACATGGTCAACTGGATCTGGGAGGGGATGTTCTTCAGAGGAGCAGTGAGGACATGTCAGGCCGAATGGCCTGTTTCCACACTGTAGGGATTCTATGATTGAACATAGAACATAGAACATTACAGCGCAGTACAGGCCCTTTGGCCCTTGATGTTGCACCGACCTGTGAAACCAATCTGAAGCCCATCTGATCTACACTATTCCATTATCATCCATATGTTTATCCAATGGCCATTTAAATGCCCTTAAAGTTGGCGAGTCTACTACTGTTGTAGGCAAGTCATCCCACGCCCTTACTTCTCTGAGTGAAGAACTTACCTCTGACTTCTGCCCTATATCTATCATCCCTCAATTTAAAACTATGTCCCCTCGTGCTATGCATTATCATCCAAGGAAAATAGCTTTCACTGTCCACTCTATCTAATCCTCTGATCATCTTGTATGTCTATTAAGTCACCTCTTAACCTTCTTCTCTCTAACGAAAACAGCCTCAAGTCCCTCAGCCTTTCCTCCTAAGACCTTCCCTCCATACCAAGCAACATCCTGTTAAATTTCCTTTGCACCCTTTCCAATGCTTCCACATCCTTCATATAATGCGGCGACCAGAACTGTACGCTATTCTCCAAGTACGGCCGCACCAGAGTTTTGTACAGCTGCAATGTGACCTCATGGCTCCGAAACTCCGCCCTCTACCATAAAACCTAACACACCATACACCTTCTTAACAAACCTATCAACCTGGGTGGCAACTTTCAGGGATCGGTGCACATGGACAGAGATCTCTCTGCTCATCCACACTACCAAGGATCTTACTATTAGCCCAGTACTCTGTATTCCTGTTACTCCTTCCAAAGTAAATCACCTCATACTTTTCCACATTAAACTCCATTTGCCACCTCTCAGCCCACTTCTGCAGCTTATCTATGTCCCTCTGTAACCCGCAATATCTTTCTGCACTATACACAACCCCACTGACTTTAGTGTCATCCACAAATTTACTAGCCAATACTTCTACACCCTCATCCAGGTCATTTATAAAAATGACAAACAGCAGTGGCCCCAAAACAGATCCTTGCGGTATCCCACTAATAACTGAACTCCAGGACGAGCATTTTCCATCAACCACCACCCTCCGTCTTCTTACTGCTAGCCAATTTCTGATCCAAACTGCTAAATCACCCTCAACCCCATGCCTCCATATTTTCTGCAATAGCCTACCATGGGGAAACCTTATCAAACGCATTACTAAAATCCATAGACACCACATCAACCGCTCATCCACCTGTTTGGTCACTTTCTCAAAGAACTCAATAAGGTTTGTGAGGCACGACCTACCCTTCACAAAACCGTGTTGACTATTCCTAATCAAATTACTCCTTTCTAGACGATTATAAATCCTCTCTCTTATAATCCTCTCCAACACTTTACCCAGAACCAAAGTAAGGCTCACTGGTCTGTAATTACGAGGGCTGTCTCTACTCCCCTTCTTGAACAAGGGGACAACATTTGCTATTCTCCAGTCTTCTGGCACTATTCCTGTAGACAATGATGACATAAAGATCAAAGCCAAAGGCTCTGCAATCCCCTCCCTAGCTTCCCAGAGAATCCTAGGGTAAATCCCATCTGGCCCAGGGGACTTATCTATTTTCACGCTTTCCAGAATTGCGAACACCTCCTCCTTATGAACCTCAATCCCTTCTAGTCTAATAGCCAGTATGTCAGTATTCGCCTCAACATTATCTTTTTACTGTGCGATTACTGGCAAAAAATATTCATTTAACGCCTCTCCTATTGCTTTGGACTCCACACACAACTTCCCACTACTGTCCTTGACTGGCCCTAATCTTACTCTAGTCATTCTTATGTTCCTGACAGACCTATAGAAAGCTTTAGGGTTTTCCTTGATCCTACCTGCCAAAGACTTCTCATGTCCCCTCCTGGCTCTTCTTAGCTCTCTCTTTAGGTCCTTCCTGGCTAACTTGTAACTCTCAAGCACCCTAACTGAGCCTTCACGCCTCACCTTTACATAAGACGATTAGTTTTATTTGCATTCCATCCCCTCCTGTCATATAATAGTAAATAAAACATAGTAATAAATGAGTTTTTAACATTTACGCATTTTAACATTTACTCTGAAAGGACATCATTTTCTGTGGTGATCACTTCTGGGAAAAGAGCATTTTCAAAATTACACATCAATCTCAAACCCTTTCACGATTCTATCCATGGTTTGGTGTAACATGCGCTTTGTCTGACTCCAACAACGAATGCCTCTGGCTTTTGAAAACTAGGGGTGGAATAGCGTGGTAAAACTCTACATTAGAACTGTAAGTAGGATAGGATAATGCATCAATAAAAGAAACTGATTTTTTTTTCAGCTCCATATAACTCATAGGCAATAAATGTCTTCATGGGGAGGCGATGGCCTAGTGGTATTATCACTGGACTGTTAATCCGGGAGACCTAGTTAACGCTCTGGGGACCCACATTCAAACCCCGCCAAGGTAGATGGTGGAAATTGAATTCAATAAATATCTGGAATTAAGAGTCTAATGATGACCATTGTCGATTGTTGGAAAAACCCATCTGGTTCGACTAACATCCTTAACTGGTCTGGCCCCCACGTGATTCCATACTCTCAGCAATGTGATCGATTCTTAACTGCACTCTGAGCAATAAGTGCTGCCTAGCCAGCAATGCTTTTATCCCATGAATGAATTTTAAAAAAACTTCCATCTGCTATTCTGTTGCTCTGTAGATGACAGAATTATTAATAGATGGAATGCAATTAAAATAAGGTTCATTTATTCAACAACAGAAAGGTCTTCAAGATCATTTTGAAACACTAGCATAAATACTCTGGTAACAGAGATTGGAGATTAATTTTTTTCAGTAAAAATATCAAGAGAGTGCAATATCTAAAATGGGTATTGAGCAATGCAGAATGTAAAACCAGTTCAGTGGTACTTGAGTAACAAAGACGAAAATGTCATGCATTGAAACTGCAATCACCTTAAAGAAATACAGTCAAAGTGATAAGAAATTTAGACTAAATACTAGAAAGTCAATCTTGTACTTCAGCTAGTAAATGTAATTATGTAACATATCAATGGAAAAGACCCTAATGACTACATCAAAACATTGTCATTTCTTTCCAGGACAACTGAGCAGCCCCTTTACAGGGAAATTATGTTTATTTTATGCTTTTAAGAATGCATTAGAGTAATTGCTACAACAAATTACCTTCTGTGCTATGAGCTTTGCTACAACATCTCTGGCATGTACATCAATTGTACAGATTGTCATAATCTTCTGACGATCACCATGGGTGAGCTCCCCTAGTAGCATGTTTATAAGAACATTTAGCTGAGCAATCTGCAATAAAATAATTATATTTGACTACTCAAAAAGATAGGGTACAGTACACTATATGTCATACATTGATTACTTATTCTAGAAAGCATTATACTTGCAAGGCATCCCCCGTTATGTTTTAGCTAAAATATAAAAATTGTGCATATTGATCATGTGAAGTAAAATTAATGGATAGTGAGGAATGCAAATTAGTTCAATCTTATTCATTCAGTCCTATACTTTGCACATTATGAAGATTATTGCAAGAACATTAAAGAAGAAAAAAATGGATGGAATTGTTTCAGAGCTCAATGCATTCTCAACAAACTTGCAATCTAAAAATAATAACTGCATGTGTTAATCATTGGTCAGCTTGTAGTAATGAGAAGGAATTATAGGAAATGGTGGCCTGCTGTGAGAGAAAAGTAGTAATCACAAGCTGTTCAACACAACTGTCAGACATTTCTTTGAATTGTCCTGATCAGCTACCATAGCTTAGACAGATAATCAAGGAATTCCAGATAAATTGTATAAACAGGTTCCTTGGTGAGTTACAAAGACCAGTTAAGAGAACCATTGAGGAAATTCACTGTACAATGGGCAAGTAAAAGTAGAATTAAATCAGAATGGTCAAAATTCTGTAATTTAACGAAAATATTACCACTCAAGATATCAGTCTTTGTAGATTTAATTAGGAAACTTGTTTTAAAGACAACTTACTTGTTTTTTGTTGTAATCTTTTAAAGCTGTTTCAAAGCCTTCTTCCAGACGTTCAAAAGCAATTCCAACATCTGTGGTCCACCAAATCTGAGTGACAGTCAAAGCCACTTGTGCTGGGTAATTGAACAACCACTGATCTCTTGGCTTCTCTTCATATGCTGCAACTGCTTCCATGATTTCATGTTGCACTGTGGTTCGCATTGTCTCCTCAAGATTATGCAGCCAACATTCAGCCTAGTCATGAAGCAAAGACCTTTCAGAACACAGTTCTTTTTTTTCCTTTTCTATACAAAACCTTAGGTAGACCACAATTGCAGCATCATGTTCAGATCAAGGCACCATGCTCTGGACATGATAGTTTAGCTCTTGAAAAAGCAGATACAGATTTACCAGAATTAAAATTTGACTGAAGAAGATAAGTTACCAACAGATATTGCACAAACTGAGGATGCATTCAATGTATTTTAGAAAGTCAGAAACTGAAGGTTACAAAATATTTAAGTGGAACTAACAAGGTAAAACAGAAAGAATTTTTTAATACCAGTTAGGGAATCTGGAACTAAAAAGGATATAGACTAATAATTAAGAGCTTGGCCTTTCGGGATCAACATTTGTAGGCAAATAGACGGTGGTAGAAATTAGGAGAACTTTTCTGTGAAAATGGCTGTTGATGCCAAGTCAACTTGTAATTATCAATGAATCTCAGATTTAAAATTAAGAGGTTATGGGCCAAAAGTAGGCATATACATTCATATTCTCATCAAATTGGAGTGTACAGGTTCATGACATTAAGTGGTCTACACCTTTACTAAAGATTTGATGTTTAGCATAACCTTTGGATTTTTGCACTTATTCCTCTATTGATTTGTGCACAACTGTCATATTTTGGCATTTCCCACAATAGATCTTTCTTCAACACATGCTGAAAGCCAATGTCAAAGTGAAATACTTTAATGGACTGACTCTGAGACGCAGAAGAAACCATTCTTATGTGATAAATTTATTCAAAAGATTAAAACCTATAGGGAGGGATACACTGCATTGTTATTCACATGAAAATTTTCAGATTTTCAAATTCACTTAATTGTTTGACAAATTATTTTATGATTTCATCCATAATATATTTTTTCTTTGATATATGCAGAAACCAAAATACCTCTTCCAATAATTGGGAATCCATTCCAAAATTAATTCCAACTAATGTCAAACTGTCTTATATCATTCAGATTTTCAAACACATTGCCACATAGAATGCAAACAAGTAAAAACCCACCTGTCCTTCACAAAAACAGGGTGTTGAAAGCTGCACATACTCTCCTTCTCTACTGTACATTCCCAATGCTTTACATGTGTCACCATGCTTGTCAATATTTTCAAATTTTAAATCAGCTAAATTATCAAACAGCTTAAGCAAATGTTTTGTCACCTGTAGAGAAATTATGAATGTTTTAAAAGTAACAAACTCATCATTTAAGGTCTATTTCATTTTTTTTCTTCCAGTTAGAGCCTCTTATGACACAAGTCGTATGAATATCCATCCCACCTTTAATGCAATTGAAATGCCCCAAAGTGCTTGACAATAGCATTATAAAGCAAAATGTGACACCGAATCTAGTTAAGGAGATATTAAGACAGATGACCAAAAGGTGATTAAAAAGTTGGGTTTTATGGAATGTCATGAATGAGGAACATGGAAGACAGCATAAACATTTGGGGAGGTAATGTCATGACTTAGAATCCTACAGAATAAGCAACTGAAGGCAAGAGCACCAATAGTGGAGCAACTGACAAGTTGGTTTTTAAAGGAGTGCAGAGATTTCAAAGGATTGAAGGAGACTTCATTAACAGAAGGGAATGAGGTTGTGGAGGATGTCAAAAACAAAGATGGAGAATTTTAAAATCACGTTTTATTAGGAACAAGTGAAGGTTGTTGCATACACGTTTGGAAAGATTAATACTGCGGAGTGCCATAAGCACTGCCCACTAAAAATACATCATATGGACTTGTGAGAACATCTTAGGATCTGTGAACAGTGAAGCCTAATTTCAAATCCTCATCATAGTCTCCACAATAATGCTCTCATATCAACCTGCAACTCATTGCCAACATGCATAAGCTGCTACTTGTTCAAAACATGAGCCTCTGCTGGTTAGACCACTAAGTGGTTTTTCTCCAGCATGCTAAACCAAGCAGATCACATGTTTTACTGCACTTAAAGAGAATGAAACAGACTGCAGCAATCACCAAGAGCTACAAACAGCTTCTGTTGGACTGCTTTGATTGACAGTAGGTTAAAGAATTCAGCTCAATTTCAGTAGGGTCCATGGGGGTGAGGGAGATTTATCTAGGGCCATGAGTTGCACAAAGCTTTTACGGGGACGAGATGGGGTTAGGAGTCTAGGTTGACAGTGAAAGAATGAGTGAACCTGGAAGGTGGGTACAGAGACAACATGGAGGCTATCACAGTCCAAAGGTTTAGCTACAGGCACACAGGCCAGCATGGTTGGGGGCTATGGAGAGTGGGTGAGTATATTAGTTGGTTAGGAAGGTGTATGGGAATGAATGTTTCCAGGGAGAAGGGGCAGGGGTGAGAGGGCTGAGGGTCTAGCTATTTTTATAACAAATTAAAATAAAATTTCAAAGAAAAGAAACAGGCCCTTTAACCAGCCCAGCTTAACACACAATAGCTGCTGAGACAGATCCCAGAAGGTGGTGGGCCTGATTCCAACATGCTCCCTCTGGCCTCACACAACAGAGATCTAGCCTCTTGGAGTAGTTTCTTCCAAGGTGGGTGCACTAAGCTGGGAATTTTCACAACTCCGCATATCTGCTTTAAGAATGGGAATCCTGGATTTAATGTTCACACTAAACTTTTGGCCAGATGGTTGCGATACTACAAAGAAACTGGTGTCGTTGGAATGTTACCCTAGCATGAAATCAACTCTGTAATGAAGGTGGCTAAGAATCTTCAAGGAGACAAAACTCAATCTGTTATTTATTTTAAAAATTAGACCTTTTAGAAATAACTTTTCTAGAGTTTCCATTCAACTGACATATTACATAGTTCAGCAAATTTCACACATTTACTGTAAATATTCCATTTTGTTTCTCATTCTCAGTCAGTTACCTTTATGGATATCATGACCAGAATTTCATTACAAGTTTCCTTGTAGCAGAAGGGCTGATAGTATGTTAGGAGCCCACTTGTTCTGTCAGCAGGCTTTTTGGGAATGTTTCCTCAACCACAGCATTAGCATTCTACTTCTGGCTTTCCTGAGCAGAATACTGATTTGCTGACAACCAACATCTAGCAGTGAAAATTTCTCAGGCTAGCAGACGCTGGCACGGTTCAAAACGGTTGCATCTAATAACAGTGCTGAAGGTTGGAGTTTGGCAAAAGGAAGGAAGGATGGAAGACATAGAAAGTCTGACTACTTCCTACCCACCACTCTGGGTTCTCTGACTCACCCCTGAAGGTGATGTTCGCCTATTAGAAATTCTGAAGGTACCTGTAGATAGCAGGAGAAATTTGGCACCAAGGACATGGACACGGTGCTACCAAGGAGTCAGTAATCTCATTAGGTCAGCGCAGGTGAGCGGTACATCACATTCAGGCACCAATCACCATGTTCTGACTTCCTCAGCATTTTACTGATCTACACTCTTCAGAGCAACATACATCGCACAGCTTCATTCCTTTCTTCCCCCAGGGCAACTCAAACATCAACTGAACTGCGAGCACCGATACTCACCTTCATCTTGAGCCATCTGACACCCATCTCTCAGTCACCGTCCATTGGGAGGAAATGGTGAAGAAATGAGATTTTAAACAGGTCTGCTGATAGTAGCAGTGTGGTATTCAGTTCTAACTACGTCCTGGGGGTTACCACTGACCAAAACAAAATTGGATCAGTCATGGTCACTTTAGCTAAAAATTCAGAATTCTGTGGTGAGTAATTAAAAAACCTGGCTCCCCAAAGATTGTTCATCATCTACAAGTCACAAATCAGGACTGTGCTAGAATAATCGTCACCTTCTCCTGTACAATTGCATAATGGCTATAAACGCTGGCCTATTCAGAGATTTCCAAATCCTGTGTGCACATTGCATTCTGAACTGCTGTCACCATAACATCAAGCAACGTACACCTCAGTCTCTAAATCTCTTCCAGTTTTTAATTTCAATCAATATCTTTCATCTTCCACAGGAATTGCTGGAGTATAGCAGGGGGCCAAGATGTTGGAGAAGGGTGAACTCGCCAAGAAAGGAATATAATATGACATACCTGCACACAAAACCAACACAAATAAATATCTCAGTCAATATAGTAGCAATCTGTCGGATGTTACGTGATGAGATGCACATTACATGAGTGCATTAGAAATAGGACTAGGTGCAAATCATACAGCCTTCCAGCCTGTTGAGCTATTCAATAGGGCTTCAACCCCACTTTGCTGCCTACTCCCCAAATTCTTCGATTTCCTGAGAGATCAAAATTCTGTACGTTTCAGCCTCAAATATGTTCATTGAATGAGAATTTGAAAGATCCTTGGAGTTGAGAATTCCAAAGATTCACAACACTGAATGAGATAATTCTTCCTCATCATGGTGCTAAAGAAATACTCCCTTATCATGGGACTGTGCTCATGTTCTAGATTCCTATGCCAAAGAATGCAACCTCATAATGTCTGTCATAGAACATAGAACAATAGAGTGCAGAACAGGCCCTTCGGCCCTCAATGTTGTGCCGACCTGGGAACTAATCTAAGCCCATCCCCCTACACTATCCCATCATCATCCATATGCTTTGCCAAGGACTGTTCAAATGCCTCTAATGTGGCTGAGTTAACTACATTGGCAGGCAGGGTGTTCGACGCCCTTACCACTCTCTGAGTAAAGAACCTGCCTCTGACATCTGTCTCAAATCTATCACCCCTCAATTTGTAGCTATGCCCCCTCGTACAAGCATACATCATCATCCTCAGAAAAAGATTCTCACTGTCCACCCCATCTAATCCTCTGATCATCTTGTGTCTCTCTATTAAATCCCCTCTTAGCCTCCTTCTCTGCAATGAGAACAGACCCAAGTCCCTCAGCCTTTCTTCATAAGGCCTTCGCTCCAGACCAGGCAACATCCTCATAAATCTCCTCTGCACCTTTTCCAATGCTTCCACATCCTTCCTGCAATGTCCTCCCTTTAATATCACTTCCTATTTTTGTAAAATCCAGAACATACAGTCCCAATTTACATAATCTCTGTCACAACAAACCCTTATCATACTGGGAACCACTGCACTGAACTTTTCACTGTTATGCCTCTGAAATAAGTAAACCTTAGATATGAACCCAAATTATACCCTTTCCTCCGTGTGAAGACTCACCAAACCTTTATAAAATGATATCAAGATGCCCTTGGTCATATATTCGAACACATTGTAATGAAGGCCATCATACCATTTGCCTTGCTAATTGCTTACTGAACCTGCAAAATAACTGTGTGTTCAATCCAAAAGTTCAATGCCTCTTCAAAAAATATTCTGCTTTTCTACCCTTTCTTCCAAGCAGTTAATAACCTGATCCTGTTCCCACATCATACCACAATTGCCACCTTATTTTCCATTTAAAATCCATTGCTGATTAAGTAATCGGGAGGTTGTGAACTGGACTTGGCATCTGGTTTTGCATCTTGATCCCGCAAAGCTCAAGCCAATTTAAGGGTAGTGCACTTGCTGTCCATTCACGGACTCAGTAGCAGTGGTGAGCGCCTGATGCTGGAAATAAACAGGACTAGAAGTTAGCTAGCTGGCCTTCAAAGCTCTCCTGCTATTCAATGAAATCATGGAATGATCTGCCACAAGATTCAAATAAAGAGGTATGTTAAAGGACTGTGGGCGGGGATGGGGCGTTGCATTAAAGGGACTGCCACAGAACTCATCCAGCAAGTCCGTATGGGCAGAATACAGGAATAGGAAAGACGTAAATCAATATGATAGGGTTAAATCCCTCCCAATATAGTCAGCAGGAGACAAGAACATTTATTGAAGCAGGTCATGGAAAGGTGTAAAAATAACAGGGTTACTGTAGTGAGGGATTTTAACTTTCCTAATATTGACTGGGAATCCCCTAATGCCAGGGGCTTGGATGGGTCTGAATTTGTTAGATGCATCCAGAAGGATTTCTTGAAACAATATATGTATAGTCCAACTCAGAAAGGGGCCAAACTAGACCTTTTATTGAGGAATGAGCCTGGCCAGGTGATCAAGTTTCAGTGGAGCAACATTTTGGAATGATGATCATCATTCCTTAAGTTTTAAGATAGTTTTTGAATAAGCATGAGATTGATCCTCAGGTGAAAGTGCTATCTGGGGAAAAGGCTAATTACAACAATATTAGACAGGAACTGAAGAAATTAGACTGGTGTTGGCTGATGGAGAGTAAATCCACATCTGGCATGTAGGAATCTTTTAAAGACCAAATGATCAGAGTTCAGGGCCAATACGTTCCTTTGAGGATGAAAGATAAGGATAGCAAGATTCAGGAACCACGGATGACAAGAAATATTAAAAGGAAGCATGTACAAGGTTTAGTATATGGAAATCAGACAAGACCCTTGAGGAATATAAATGGAGCAGAAAAATAATATAACAAGAAATTAGGAGGACTAAAAGGAGTCATGTAATTTTCTTGGCAAGTAGGATTATGGCAAATCCCAAGGCATTTTATACACTTATTAGGGGCAATGGATTAACTAGGGAAACGGTAGATCCATTCAAAGACAAAAGGAGGGAATTTACACAAGGAGCCACAGGAAGTGGGCAAAGTCCTTAATGAGAACTTTGAATCAGTATTCATCAAGAAGGACACAGATGATGGCAAGATTTGGGCAGGCTATACTGATACTGAGAAACATTAATGTAGCTTATTCCTCAGGGCCTGATGGGATCGACCCTACTATATTGAAAGATGCAAGAGAGAAGTTTGCAGGGGCTTTCAGAGATCTTTATAGCCTCTTTAGCCACAGGCGAGGTCCCAAAAGACTGAAGAATAGCCAATGTTGTTCCTCTGTTTAAGGAGGGCAACTGGGACAATCCAGGAAATTATAGGCCAGTGCAAGTTTCAAGTGCTTGCAATTGTCAGTAAAGGCCTTGATTATAAAAGTTGGCAAATCATATTACAGTAGTATAACACTTTGGTTCAGCCACATTTAGACTACTGTGCGCAGTTCTGGCTGCCACATAGAGGAAGGATATGGAAGCATGGGAGAGGGTGCAGAAGAGGTTTACCAGGGTGTTGCTTGGATTGCAGTATATTAGCCAAAAGGAGTGGTTGGATAAACTTGTATCAGAGATAATGGGAACTGCAGATACTGCAGAATCCGAGAAAACAAAGTGTGGAGCTGGATGAACACAACAGGCCAAGCAGCATCTTGGGAGCACAAAAGCTGATGTTTCGGGCCTAGACCATTCATCAGAAAAGGGTCAAGGCCCAAAACATCGGCTTTTGTGTTCCTAAGATGCTGCTTGGCCTGTTACATTGGATAAACTTGGACTGCTTTCGCTAGAGCATCAGAAGTTGAGGGCGACCTGATAGACATATATAAAATTGGGAAAGGCAATAGATTTGGTGGATAGTTGTAGTCTTTTTCTCTGGGCAGAAATGTCAAATACTTAGTGGGGTATCGTATAGGTTCAAAGTGAAAGAGGGAAAGTTTAAAGGAGCTGTGAGAGGCAAGTTTTTTTTTACAAACACAAAGCAGGAAGTACCTGGAATGCACTGTTAGTAGCTGTTGATGTGAAGATACAGATAGCAAGAGAAAATGTTTCTTTTAAATATGCTACAGCTGTCTGGCCATCATCCTAAAAGTGATAAATCCTCTAGATGGCCTTCTGTCACAGCTGTAGCATGAATATCAGTTGTAGTGTAAACAGTGGCGGTGTCTCTCACTTGAAATGTTGCACCCAGCACCTCCCAACATGAACTTTAGTGGTAGACCTCTGAACACATCATGAACTCATTGTCAGCTCGGTTGTTTCTTATCCCCTCTAAGGACATTGATCTCTCCAGCATAGTAATGTCTTCCTTCATAAATACTGATATTTCCCCTGTCGTTTCTTCCCTGCCTTTTCTGATTAATTTGCATCAGGGTTGTTGATTATTTATTCTGAGATCTATCTCAGTTACTGCCACAACATCATAGCCACAAGCAAGTGCAGCACACTGATCTCTTCATTACACTCTATCCAGCACTCTGCTGAGCACCATCAGCAGTTACACTTTCATTTTTCATCTCACTCAAAAATGTTGTGCTAATCTCCCAGCCCACTGCCAGCTTGAAAGTGATTTTACTCTGCTGTAACACCTTTCAAAATGGCATGGGGTTGGGATCATGACAGGGAAAAGCACATCGCCTGGCACTGTGAACATGTTTATCTCGGAAGCTTGACACTTGAAGGTTAACTCATTTTCCAGAAGAAAGAAATGCAAATCCCAACTGGATACATGTTTGGAAGATTCATATTGAAAATTATACTTGAGCAAAGGGATGATCTAGTATAAATTCAATCCCAAATTTTAAGGAAAATTCGTTCATTCCTCATATACCTCATGTAGATTGAAAAATGTTCATTCAGTTTCTTTCTCTAGAGATGCTGCCAGACATGCTGGGTCTCTCCATCATTTTCAGTCTTTATGGATTCTGCCTATATTATTTCTTTTTAACTTTTGGGATAAGCAGACTAATTAATTATTAACTGATTACATGCTACTAAGACTCCCAGCCGAACATGAGAAGAAATCTCCCCATTACACATAAATGGATTACATTCTCAGAGGCCTTCCATAACACTGTGGTGTTAATCAACATGGTTAACTTTTAAGTGCTCTCTAAAATGGTCTCGTAAACCATTCATCGACAAAGCACTACAAAGTCTGATAAAATAAATGAAATCTGACAGACCAATCAGCATTGACCAAGGCACTGGAAATGATGACACTGTTGATCTTGCAAATTCCCCCACGAGAACGTTTGGAGGTTTGTCATCAAATTGGGAGAGTTGTCTCACCGAATAGTTAAGCAACATAAAAAATCATTGGACAAAGTAGGAGCTCATGGAATAGAGGTCAAGATAGAAGAATGGACAGAACTTAGTCTGGTTGATAGAAAACAGACTGCGCATAAATGCATCTGTTTCAGATTGGCAGGACGTCACAAGTGGAGTCCCACAGAAGTCTATGCTAGCCCCACAGTTTTAAAAAATTTGTATCAGTGAATTAGATGAGGGGCATTGAATGCTCGGTGGCTAAAAGTGCAGGACTACTTACATGCCAATCAATGCAAAAGCCAAAGCGGAAGCATTAGCAAGTATTTTAAACCAGACATGCCAAATGGAAAATCTATCTCAGTCTCCTGCTGAGGTCTCCAACAGCACAGATGTGAGCCTCCAGTAAAATTAATCCAAAGCAAAATCAATCGATGCTACAAAATTAATTCCATGTAACAACAAAAAATTTGAATGCAATGGATAATGCAAAGTCAATGGGCCCTGATAACATTCCAGGAATAGTACTGAAGATTTTTGCTCCAGAACTGGCATGCTACGGTACAGCATGGGCACCTATCACAGTCATTGTGAAAATTGCCCAGATATAGATTAGATTAGATTCCCTACAGTGTGGAAACAGGCCCTGCGACCCAACAAGTCCACACCGCCACTTGAAGCATCCCACCCAGACCCATCCCCCTATAACCCACACAACCCTGAACACTACGGGTGATTTAGCATGGCCGATCCACCTTGCCTGCACATCTTTGGACTGTGGGAGGAGACCGGAGCGACCTGAGGAGACCCACGTGGACACAGGGAGAATGTGCAAATTCCACACAGACAGTCACCCGAGGCTGGAATTGAACCTGGGTCCCTGGCGCTGTGAGGCTGCAGTGCTAACAACTGAGCCACTGTGCCACTGTGCCACC
This sequence comes from Stegostoma tigrinum, assembly GCF_030684315.1. Classification (NCBI taxonomy): domain Eukaryota; kingdom Metazoa; phylum Chordata; class Chondrichthyes; order Orectolobiformes; family Stegostomatidae; genus Stegostoma; species Stegostoma tigrinum. Next base: position 48,193,445 of record NC_081360.1, on the reverse strand, counting down.
CTTGACCATAAAAAGAAGAAAAATACAACACAGTCAATTACTGTTCCAACAGTCTACATTTTAATAATCAAATAATAGATGGCATCTTTGAAGCATCTGAGAAACTGACCAACTTGATCCAAAGTAAAATTGCAAACCCCAAAAATTTTTTTTGGTCAATTCAAAAGTTGCACCACGTTTAATTCAAAGGAGTTTACATCGATAAACTAGTTGTTAAAGACATACTACATACATATTTCTATACGTGAATATTTTATATATATCTTAAAGGCTGGCTGAATTGAAAGTGGTTCTAGGTTCTTGAAGTATTAAGGACATTAAGAACACAATAGAGAATTCAGTTCTAAATATAAATACTGCTTTGGCAAATTATATTCTTATACTGTGCTGAAACTTTATTTTGGTTCCAACCCATTTACTGAAAATAAAATTGTGCATTCCTTTCAATTTCCTTCCTCAAACTTTTTAACCTGTTGTCATGTCTTTTAACAGAAGACATCTGCCAACATTTTTCATTGCAAGTTAATGTAATTTTATTTATAACAGATTTCCACCACTGCATCACACCATTCTGGTCTTAGTTTGAGTTCCATTTCAGTAAGCCTCCAAATCCTCAATTTAGCTTCATTATGGGTTATTATATTCTCCTTCCAGCTATGATCATTTAGTTCCAATGTACTGTTGCCCTCTCTCCAGCATCTCGCTCCCCAACTCATCAATTATTCAATTAGGGCTCCTATTTGGACGAGCATCGTTTTCAAAAATTCACCTGTGAGCATTATCCATATTCCCTGTCATTGCCTGTATGACATTATATAATCTCGTCATACCTCACTCTAATTCAATAAAATTCATTAAATTATCTGTGCTTTAATGAGTGGAATCCAGTGAATTCTTTAAATAATGTCTGGCTGAGTGAATCAAATCCAAAGGATTCATTGCATTTTCTGCATCTGAATGAATTCCATTAAATAATCTCTTGGTAAATCAATGCAGTCATCAAATTCATTAAATTTTCCATGACTGGAATCCAGAAAATTAATTTATTTTAAGAAAACACTGAAGACAGTGAAAATTCAAAGTAAAATCAGATGATGTTACAAACATACAGCAGGTCAGTTAGCATCTGTGAGAGAACGCACATTTTAATGTTTCAAGTGAGTGTCCTTCATCAGAGGATTAGCAACTAAATCATGCTGTTACCTACTCTCTTCAGAGCTGCTGACTGACATGCTGACTGTTTCCAGCATTTATTGCTTTCACTTAATTAAATTATACCTATCAAATGCAATACATTTATTAGATGATCAGTTCCTTAGCTGGATTAACCCAGAAAACATGATAAATTACGCATTAAAAATTGAATGAAATTCATCATAATCAGACATTTAATAAACTAAGTTAGTCAAATTCCATAACTGTTATATAATTCTCATTACTGAGATAATTGAATTATTACATAACTTTTCATTCAATGAATTAATCATCCAATTCATGCGGTATCATACAACACAATCCAGTAAATTCATTAATCTCTCTATTAATCAATGAAATCCATAAAGTCAAGAATTCTATGATTCTGTGAAATCCAGCAAAACATTGGGAAGAAATTCAGTCGGGTTGCAAAATCACCAAGTCTATTAGCTAACTAACGTATACCAGATTTTAGTTGCCAGTGGCTCATTTTGCATGCACATTAATTCTCCAGATATCCAGGGGCCAGTGTGGAATGTTTACCTGTTTTGGTTGACCTCCTTTGGAAATAATTTCCAATAAATCCATTGCAGAAACAAAGTAAAATCTTGGAAACGAGAGTCGCTTAGTCTCAAGATATTCAGCTAAAGCTTTCTCACAATGTGTCAGTCTGTAAAAGAAGATTGAAAACATACACTTTTTATGTCACAATAATTGCTTTGATATACATTTAGGATTTGTTTCACTATGCAATTGTAACAGGTAAGATTTGGTTTTACCATCTTTAAAATAGATTAAACTACTAAATGCACGTTAAACAAATTCATTACCTTAACAATAAAAACAAAAAATATTTCTGAAATAATCTAGTCCCTGATACCATTTTTAAGTTAGTGGATTCAAGTTCTGCCCACAGCCAATTCCTTGACCATAACTAATAATCATGGTAAACATTAAACTGAAGACTAAAATCTCGCTCAACCACATCATCATTCTTAACTGTCTGCATATGGTGTACAATCACAGATTTTGTATTGCAGCTATATTAATATGTATATTAAAATCTCCCATGATTATCAACATTCCTTTCTAACACGATCTCATTATTTCTTCCTTTATACACCACCGCATTATATGATGACTGCTTGCGGGTTTGTACTCCACTTCCAGAAGTGGTTGCCTGCCTTTATCATTTCATGTCTCTACCCAAGCTGTTTCCACTTCTTGGTTCCCTGAATTAGGTTATCCCTATCTATTGTTATTCCTATACCATCATTAACTAAGAGTGCCACACCTCCATCTTTTCCTAGTTTCCTGTCCTTTTTAAAATGCCCTGTACCCTTCAAGATTCAGGCCAACAGATCGATCTTATTTACTTATTTCCATTTGTGATTTTAGGTCACCTGTTTTGTTTCGAATGCAACATGCATTCAAGTACAGAGTCTTTAGATCCGCCTACATTATAATTCTTGTAAATTCTAGTCTTATCTGTCAAGTCTCTCTAATTCTTTTAAGAAGCAGAACCTCAAAAATCATAATTTCTGCATTATTGTGTGAGCCATAAGCAAATTGGCAGAGGGAAAATCAGATGAGAGAAATGACTGAATGTCTCAGAAACTGGTATTGGAGAAGTGCAATCCAGTTCATGGGGCACTGGCGCTAAATCCTGGAGAACAGGGATCCTATAAAGATTGCAATGCTATGTAGAAGAATGCCGTAAATTTCTCATGGGGTGTTTTGCTGATGCACTTGGGGAGCATTAAATTAATGTGACAGGAGTGTAAGAACCAAGAGATAATATCAGAGACGAATGCCAAGGTTTACAGAATACTGTGTGAGATAGATTGCACCAGAATGAAGAATAATAATTTAGTGAGTACAGTTAGGGAGGAAGCAATCTGGATGGGAATCTTATAGAGTACAAATGGTGTGGGCTGAGAGATGTGTTGCAGAATTGAACAAGGAGTCCAGTCAAGTGCATTTCAATGTTGAGATCATCTTCTTCCATCTTTTACACTTTTTGTAGCAGGATGACGAGATTTTTGCCAATTGGTGGAGATTAACACTTTTTAAATGCCTCAATAACTGCACAACTCTCCTCATTAGCCTTCAGCTTCCAATTTACCAACCTTACCAAACAAGTTAGATGTCCGAAAAACCTGAGGGAGGGACCTTATAGAGGTTTATAAAATCATGAGGGGCACGGATAAGGTGAATAGCAAAGGTCTTTCCCCTAAGGTGGGGGAATTCAAAACTAGGGGGAATATTTTTTAAGGTGAGAGGAGAAAGATTTAAAAAGGACATGAGAGAACTTATTACACAGACAATAGAAGTGCCCAGAGGAAGTGATGGATGCAGGCACAGTTACAACATGAGCAGGAAAGGTATGGAGGAATATGGGCGAAATGCAGGCAGGTGCGGCTAGTTTAGTTTGGAAGCATGGTCAGCATGGACTAATTGGCTTGGTCGGTCTGTATCCATGCTGTACTACCGTAAGACTTTAAATGGATTGCTCATTTGAAGAGCGCCAGAATTTTAAACACATCTCACTCCATGTGCAAACCCAGTTATCATGGTGCATAAAATTCTACTTGTTAAATATTAAAACACAGTAAATGAAGATAAAACATTTATTTATTTCCAAAAAGACAAGGTGCTGTAAGTTGGGAGAAAGAATTCAAAAATTTGGCCCTCAAAATTCTATGATCATGCTCCATAAAGTTCTAACTTTCTGTCATAGAAACAGAAATTACTGGAAAACAGCATGTTTAGCAGCATCTGTGAAGACAGAAAGAGAGTTAATATTTTGAGTTAAGATGCCCATTCTTCCAAACAGATGGACAGCAGAAATGTGTTGGGTTATCTATAGCTGATAGAGTGTAAGATACTGAGGAAAAAAGAAGGAAATTCTGGGAAAGTGTAGAGGCAGGAGAAATTAAGTGACTGCAAAGTCACTGAAGAAATGGTGAAGGGAGTGAAAATGACTGTAGTTAAAGAGACAAATCACTTGTCCAGATACTGGCACATGGCTAAACAAAAACCAAATGAATGCAAGAGTTCACGGTCTAAAACTGTGGAACTCAAGATTGAGCTCAGAAGGTGAGAAAAATGTCTAGGTGGAAGATGAGGTGTTGTTCATTGCCCTTACGTTGAGTTTTACTGAAACACAGCAGCAGGCTGGAAATAGACATGTGTATGTAATAGCAGGTGGTGAATTAAATCAGCAACCCAGATGCTCAGGGTTGTGTGTGTGGAGTGAGCTGTGGTGGTCTGCACATCAATAACCCAATTTTCTCAATTTAGAGAAAACCACAATGTGAACAGGGAATACAGTATAATAAATTGAAAGGGGGGCAAGTAAATCACTGCTTCACCTGGAAGGAGACGCACTTTCTGTCATCACTCTATTCATCACCATGATGAATTACTGTCTTCAAATTTATAATGGAAAATGCTTTTGGAATTCATTATCCATAATTACAATTTAACCACTATAGGCACTGATTAACTATTTCCCAAAATGGTTTCAGAAAGTTTTTCTGCAACTTCGAGAAACAATGACAGGTAGAAAATGATTTATTTTAAATTATCTATAGGAGCCCAGTGGTCAAACTAGGCCATAAAAGACCATACAACACAGCAAGTAAAGTAGGCCATTCAGCCCACCAAGCTTTCTCCATCATTCATTGAGATCATGACTGAACTGATAATGCAATTCCACTTTCCTGCCTTTTCCCTTGACCCTCAATTCTCTGAATGATTAAAAATCTGCCTCTTTTATTCATGAACATACTTAACAAAAACTGAAAGAACTATGGATGCTGTAAATCAGGAACAAAAACAAAGTTGCTGGAGAAGCTCAGCAGGTCTGACAGCATCTGTGAAGGAGAAAACAGTTAACGTTTCGGGTCCAGTGACCCTTCCTCAGAACTGATGGTGGCTGGGAAAACATACTTAATAATGCAACCTTAACAGCATTTTGAAATAAGGAATTCCACAGACTGTCAACCATCAGAAAAAAAAAAATTCCCCAAATCTGTCTTAAATAGGTGACCTGTTACTCTGAGATTATGCCATCTGGACCTAGGCTCTCCCATAAAGAAAAATAACATCTGCACACTTACCCTGTTAATTTCACTAACCATCTTCTCTATTTTAATAAAATCACATAAGACCATAAGACATAGGAGTGGAAGTAAGGCCATTCGGCCCATCAAGTCCACTCTGCCATTTAAGTCATGGCTGATGGGCATATCAACTCCACTTCCTGGCACTCTCCCCGCATCCCTTGATTCTGCTTCTCAATCTGCTAAACACCGATGAGTATAGGCCTAAACTACTCAACCTTTCCTCATGAAACAGTTGCCCCATACATGTAATCAACTGAGTGAACATTCTCTGGAATGCCTTCGATGCCAGTATATCATTCCTTAAAAGGAGAGGACCAAAGTTGATCGCAGATTTCTAGGTGTGGTTTAAATAGTATCCCTTATATGCTCAGAGATAATGGGAACTGCAGATGCTGGAGATTCCAAGATAATAAAATGTGAGGCTGGACGAACACAGCAGGCCAAGCAGCATCTCAGGAGCACAAAAGCTGACGTTTCGGGCCTAGACCCTTCATCAGAGAGGGGGATGGGGGGAGGGAAATGGAATAAATAGGGAGAGAGGGGGAGGCGGACCGAAGATGGAGAGTAAAGAAGATAGGTGGAGAGAGTGTAGGTGGGGAGGTAGGGAGGGGATAGGTCAGTCCAGGGAAGACGGACAGGTCAAGGAGGTGGGATGAGGTTAGTAGTTAGCTGGGGGTGCGGCTTGGGGTGGGAGGAAGGGATGGGTGAGAGGAAGAACCGGTTAGGGAGGCAGAGACAGGTTGGACTGGTTTTGGGATGCAGTGGGTGGGGGGGAAGAGCTGGGCTGGTTGTGTGGTGCAGTGGGGAGAGGGGACGAACTGGGCTGGTTGAGGGATGCAGTAGGGGAAGGGGAGATTTTGAAACTGGTGAAGTCCACATTGATACCATATGGCTGCAGGGTTCCCAGGCGGAATATGAGTTGCTGTTCCTGCAACCTTCGGGTGGCATCATTGTGGCAGTGCAGGAGGCCCATGATGGACATGTCATCAAGAGAATGGGAGGGGGAGTGGAAATGGTTTGTGACTGGGAGGTGCAGTTGTTTTTTGCGAACTGAGCGGAGGTGTTCTGCAAAGCGGTCCCCAAGCCTCCGCTTGGTTTCCCCAATGTAGAGGAAGCCGCACCGGGTACAGTGGATGCAGTATACCACATTGGCAGATGTGCAGGTGAACCTCTGCTTGATGTGGAATGTCATCTTGGGGCCTGGGATGGGGGTGAGGGAGGAGGTGTGGGGACAAGTGTAGCATTTCCTGCGGTTGCAGGGGAAGGTGCCGGGTGTGGTAGGGTTGGAGGGCAGTGTGGAGCGAACAAGGGAGTCACGGAGAGAGTGGTCTCTCCGGAAAGCAGACAGGGGAGGGGATGGAAAAATGTCTTCGGTCCGCCTCCCCCTCTCTCCCTATTTATTCCAGTTCCCTCCCCCCATCCCCCTCTCTGATGAAGGGTCTAGGCCCGAAACGTCAGCTTTTGTGCTCCTGAGATGCTGCTTGGCCTGCTGTGTTCGTCCAGCCTCACATTTTATTATCCCTTATATGCTTTTTGTTTTCGATTTTTATTCTCCATTCCCTTTGAAATAAAGGCTAGTCTATTCCTTCATGTCTCCTCGCTAAACCTAGATGCTAGCTTTTTATGATTCATGCACATGACAACAAAACAGCAACAAGAAGCAATGCCATAGACAGAAACAAGATTGTGAATGAGAGGAACATTGCAGAAAGTCAGTTAGAAATTATTAAATATCCAATTACTAAATAATCTGACACAAAACTGAATTAATTTGGATGGCTAAAGATCCAATAAAATGTTATGTAGTTGTTACCTTCGTTGAAGGATTTCTAATTTTCCTAGTAATCCTGGATTGTTTGTTGTCTCAATTACTTTCTTTGTTTTGACAACCATCGCCATTAAGTCCTACAACAGAAACGCAATGCACAAATTAATATATTCTACTCCTTTACTATTTAAGAGTTGATTAATTACTTTCTATGGTTGCATTTCAAAGGTCATCTCTGTAAGTGCACACACTATTCAATTCATTTTGGTAACATAAAAATATTCATTTTTTTTTAAACAGAAAATGGAATGATTATTTTGATCATCTTTATGAGAAACAGAAAATGGAGCTGCATTTTACAAGGAAGATGAACTCTCTATATCCCTGGAAACATTCTGGAGGTGAGCCCACCTCTGCTTAGCTCACCCTGCTTTAATTTGTCAAGCGAAAGGCCTTTACTTCTAATGACTCAGTGCTCCTGCTCACTTCTAGAAGGACGTCCCATAACATAGGGCTATGAGTTAATTATAGGCTGGCAGCTCTGACAATTGGCAATATCACACATTGCTGGTGTGGCAGGTAGGTCAAGGAAATACCATTCAGTGATACAACTGGGGGTTGGAGGGAGCTACAGTGGGTGAACGTGGGGTGGCCTTGGGTTGATGAAGGATGCACAAACAGAAGGGATCCAACCGTCCACTAACCAGCAATCCACAGGTTTAAAGCCACCAGGCTACATGTTGGGAGCAGGCCTTTCCCACCATATATTAAGAGCAGATCTTGAATTGGGCATTAGTTAATATTTGGTCTCAACTGGACAAAGGGCAGGTGACCACCCATACTTCACCTGCCATCTGTGTGCAGGGAAAATATGCCACCAGTTTCATGGCACCCTAACTTACAGATCCATCCACCAGTGTTCCCACATGAGCTGGCTCATCAATTTCAACACAATAAAACATTACCATACAGATAGCAATTAAAACAAAGTTAGTTTATCAGTAGTCCAGATTTCATAGTACCTTGAAGTTCAAGTCAATCTCATCAAATTGTTTAGCATCTTCAGAAAGTTGATTCCTGATATCTTCAGAACCAGTAAAAATACTGTACAAATAAGCCCATGTTCGTTGCACTTCCATCCACATAGAGATGATCAAATCAGTAATCATTAGTTTCTTTTGCCAACTGCAGACATCCACAAAGAAATATTCCACATACTTGCTCATCAAAATGTTTTGCAATTGAACCTATAACACCCAACACGGAACACAATGGTCAGATTTCTTGCTTTAAATAACAAGCAGTTGTGTTTAAAACAGTGTGCATTAAGAATAATTCAATTAATACTTTTAGCATGTCTTCATGGTTACAGTGAATTGCAATGATCGAGAAAAACAGAGCTGACAAGGTGTAGAGCTTGATGAACACAGCAGGCCAAGCAGCATCAGAGGAGCAGGAAAGCTGACGGTTTGGATCTGGACCCAAAACATCAGCTTTCCTGCTCCTCTGATGCTGCTTGGCCTGCTGTGTTCATCTAACTCTACACCATTTTTGCTCAGATTCTCCAGCATCGGCAATCCCCACTACCTCTGGATCTATAAAAGCAGCTCTTTTCAAAATTAAACTTGGTGCAATTTTACAGATATATGGCTAAAGCTGTCACTGAACTACAACACCCATACTTGTTCACTGCAATCAAATGTATATGGCTTCATGAGCTGAGCATGCAGTTGAGGGTTACTAATAAAACTGAAAGTCATGCTTACTCTTGACATGTTTAAGCAGTTTCTAATAATTGTGATAGGAAGAAGATATGTTCTTTCATATAGCTATATTTGGATCCTCTCAATTCTATTACATTCAAACTGACTCAGTTCACCATAGAAATACATGGAATTCTCAGCACAGAAATATTTGGTTTGGCATTTGTGCCTCAGATGAGACTCCTTATTCCCTAATCCATCAACCCTATCTACACATTCTTCTTTATTTTTCACTTTCATGATTTCTCTTGCAAGGGTCCATAAAACGTACAAGCAGAACTAGGCCATTCATTTTCTGAAGAAGGGTCTAGGCCCGAAACGTCAGCTTTCCTGCTCCTCTGATGCTGCTTGGCCTGTTGTGTTCATCCAGCTCTACATCTTGTTATCTTTCATTCAAGCCAAGAAGTCTGTTTTGCCATTCAACGATACCATGGCTGATCTAATAACTCTCAATTCCACTTTTTTGCCTTTTTCCTACAAGCTTTGACTCCCTTCTGATTAAAAATCTCCCTCGGCCTCTAATATACTTAACTACCTATCTTCAAAAGCTGTCTGCTTTATAAAGAATTCCACAATTTCACGAATCTCGACAGAAGAAATTCCTCCTCAACTCGGTTTTAAATAGGTGACTCCTTACTCCTTACACAACCACAAGCTCAGCCTTTCCTCAGAATCCAGTCTCTCCATACCCTGATATAGGCTGAGTGAAACTTCTCTACCCATCATCTCATGCCAGTACATCTTTCCTTGGATAAGGGACTCAAAACTGTTCATGTTATTCCAGCTGTGGTCTGACTACTGTCTTGTATAGTTTTAGCAGAACCTCCCTACTTTTATACTCCATCCCCTTTGAAATAATGACCAACATTCCATTTGCCTTTCCAAATACCTGCTGATCTTGGATACTACATTTTCTGATTCACAGATGAGGATTTTCAAGTCACTCTGTTTGTAGCTTTCTATGGTCTTTCTCCGTTTAAATAATGTTCAGCTCTTCTGTTTTTCCTCCCAAAGTGAACAATCTCACATTTTCCCAGATTATATTGCGTACAAGGTTTTGCCCACTCGCTTAGTTGGTCTATATCTCTGTAGTGATTGGAATGAGGTTGGCCAGGTGGGTCTATTTGAGATCCCTGCTTGGAGCTGTTAATATGGGCCAATCAAGGAGCCCTGGCTGACAGTTATAAACAGGAGATTTGGAGAGTCTTCTCATTCTAGAGACTGGTTCTGAGCTCACTAGTCCATGTAACAGTGCATGTATAAATAAAGGGTGACTTGGTGACAAGATACTAGCCTCTGCAGTTATTTCAGTGGTAACAAGAGTAGTATTAATGATATAACCACGCAAAAGCCCCTACTAGCTGAAACCCAAGCAGTCTTCAAACAGGCACTATAGCTGGCTTTTTTGTTAGAAAACGCAGCAAGTGGTGTGTGTGGGCAACAGGGTATCCCAATAGAAGTGGACACCATCACCTGTCCAAATAAGCATGGGAACATTGCTTGAGTGCAGGCAATCGCAGAACCTCACACAGGTAACATTCTAAGCAGACGGACACTAGGTCTGCCCACACCAAAACCCCAAAACAAAGCTGAGCATCGGCCAAATGGCTGAAATGTTCTTCAGGATTTGGACTAGCAAGCCACTGTAGTTGCTGCTAGTATGCAGAAGAGACAGCAAAGGAGTCCTACGAGGCTTGACTTGAGTAAGGAAACTCATAGGCTGGTTTGCAGGAGAGTGCATTCCCTGGAAAGTCCACCTACTTGTGGTTTAACACAGTTAAATTGCTTAATAATATCCAAATTAGAACCAATCAAATAAATGCCTGGTTAAATCATCACCCACTTCTCATGGAGGTTGATACCAGTGATTGCAGAGCCAGTCTGTAACAAGGTTCGCTCTTTAATTTCATTTCATCTATAGTTATCAGTATCTCCACTACATCTCCAAGTTCTATTTTCTTAAGAAAATGAATGTTATCACTTGAATCTCTTATTATTTAATCTCATAAAGCTTGAAATCATCTTGATAACTTTCCTTGAATTTGTTCAAATGTATCTATACCTTTCTTTTAAATATTCATTGCCTTATTTTTACTCACATCATAATCCATCCATCATATCGGTTGTCATCAACGTAATTTGTCCAAGTCTTTCTGAATTTACTTAAGCTCCTTTTTATATTTCATACATTAATTATTTCTTTCTTAATTGCCTGCAAACGTCTGAGTTAATGGCAATTCTAACAATACAATAAAAATGCCCTTTTAATTCACCAGCACTGCAGATAGCGAGATAGAAGGTTAGATTCCTGGAAAACACTTTTTCTTTCCTGCATGACATTTCTCTTAACATTTTTTGCTGCTCAGCAAACTGTTGGTCAGTGAGTCAGTCAATCTGAATTGTCAACAATGCCTTACTATCAATGAAAATTTGTCAAATGCCTTTTGAAAAATCAAGTAAATGGGATCTATTGGATTATCCTCATTGGTTTAGTTATCCCACAAAAGAACTCCCACTGATTTGTAAGCCATAACCTAGCAGTTCATTGAATTTCTTATGTAAAATCAAGAGAACAGCACATTTCAGAAATACTTTGTCTAAAAGGAAGCTCTCAGTAGGCTGTCAATTGAAAGTACTGGTAATTTAACATGCTGGAAGAAACAATATTCAGAACAGAGAAAGTCTGACTACCTGAATCTATTTTTTAAAAGTCTTTTTCTAAATGCTCCAGACCTTACAATAATCACAACAACATGTATAATATCATTTGGTGCCAGTGGCCATCTAAAGAATTTACCAACAAAAATACAACAGCATAAATTCACATTTACATCAAATAATTGAAAGCATTGAATGCTTATTGCCTGGAGCTTACAATATAATTACTTTCTTTACATTAGCCAACTTTTTAATATCCAATTTCTATTTTCTTAATAACCCACTTTACCTGCCTTGAACAATAAATCAATTGAATTCCGGAATATTTTTCATCTTGCAAACCATCATAAAATACATGACTGTTAAAAAATGTACAACCAATTCATCTTGTTGTATGAGATTCAAGCATGAGCATAATCATAAAAGAATTCGAGATCGACAGAACAAAGGGCATTCAGTTTAAATATGAGAAAAGTTATTTTAACTAGAATATGCTGGTAGGCACATTACCTATAAAGTCCCACATTAAAGTTGCATTGAAGCTTTTAACCAGACCCTTAAAAGCATTCAAAATCTGCTGCAAATATGTGGCTACAATGATTTTAAAATTATACACAACAATGTAAGAATGAATCTATGTCTAAAAAATTGCTTTTTTTCTGAGAAGTTAACTGAAAATCAGCACCTGATTATCTTCCAGTGTTTCAATCAGATTTGAGCAGTGGAGTTCCTGTACTATAGTGCATTTCGTATGAAAACTCCATTACACTCCATATTTGACTAATCTCCGTCAGCACCTGGAAAACATAAAGTTTTTCCATCTTTTAGTGGGTATATTACTGTCAATGAGTTTTGATCACAGAAAAGAAAATGTTTTACCTTTTCTATTGCCATTTCCTTTACTGCCTTTTCCACTATGTTTTTTACTTCCTCTTCTACCCTATATAGCTGCAGAGCTAATAAGTCCCCTAGGGTAGTGTCTGCATCCATGACAAAGCCAACCTGTCAGAAGAAAATACAGGTTCCAATTTCTGATGGAATAAAAAATTAAGCCTCCTTTTACAAACAAAAACAAAATCAACATTACACAGACTGTAAAATATCTGGTGACTTACCCCAGTTGCATTCATTAATTCCTGCCAGTGCCTCACTCTGATTGCAGGATTTTGCAACTCAGTAATAGCCCGAAGCGAAGTTAGCATATTTTTCACCACAGATGTTAATCCGGCATAGACATCCCAAACTCGAACCTCCTTATCAAGTGTTTTCATCTCCTACCAGGAAAAATGGAGAGGTTTTAAAATACTGTATACCATTGCATACATTCTCAACCATCAGTTTACATTCAGATCATTTCTACCTTTGCGAATCTTCGCAAATCCATATCCATTTGTTCTACATTTATTTGTTTCCATTGTGTCTTGATCCAATCATCAATGCTAGTCTAGAAGAAAAATATTTTTTTAAAAATTACTTTACGAAGCAAGGCAAATGACAAAAGATTTGGCAACAATTGTCATACACACAAGAGGGGGACTTTACTCCAGGTAACTGGTAGCCACAGAATTCCCAACTGAACAAAGGGAATGGCTGACAAGAGTTACACAACAGCTGGCGAATTCAGGACAGTGAAGTACAGGTTTTCTCCAATTATATAATGGGGACTGGACCTTTTGTTGCTTCAACTGGCAACGTGGTCTCTGGTACGTGCAGAAGCTTCCCTTGTAGACGCTCCACTCATGCACCACCATAGTGAACATCATGAAAAAAAGCATGTTATCAATTTGTAAGGATTGCAGATGCTGGAAGTCAGTGTCTATAAGTGTGAAGCTGGAAAAGCACAGCAAGTCAGACAGTATCAGAGGAGCAGAAAAGTCAATTAAGAGTTTCAGCCTGAAACACTGACTTCCCTGCTCTTCTGATGCTGTCTAATCTGCTGTGCTCTTCCATCTTCATACCTACAGACATGTAATCAATTTGACAGGTAGAGCAGCACTAGTATTCCTGTGTACCACAATGCTGCAATATCATTCAGTATAAAGCAGTGATAAGTGGTTATTTTCCATAATACTAATCACTGCTACTTACGGATCATTTATATGCTATCATATCTTTCATACAACTCAAGCTCTAATGTCAAACAGGCTGTAGCGTGTGGAGGTTAAACTGACAAAATATATCACTGGCTGATCACATCTAAACAATGCCCCACTGACTGTTCCACCAGGCCCCTTAGATCTGACCAGTGTCCCTCAAACTGCAAGTTTGCAAACCTCTTCAGCCCTCCTATGGAACACAATTGCTAATTGGTTGATCTTCCACATGCATTTCCGCAATACCAGCTTCAATTGTTGGGGATATAAGGGCCAGTGGCCTCCATTCACCACTTGCTCAATAACCAGAGGCATCTTTAACCTTAATCATCACCTTGCAAATGATTTTTAATAGCCTTTTTTACTGTCTAATTCAGCATCTCACCATGTGGATGCCAGTACACTGTCTTCCCACCAGCTCCCAAATTTGCCCATTAGTTCCTAGCATGAAGAATCCTTTCTATCTGCACCCTTTCAATTCTCAGGCTCCTTATTCCCCAAAGCTCACTTTGATAGACTGCACTAAATTCAAGTTTTTCAGCTAACAAAATTAGCTAAGCAAACTATCAGTAACATTAACAATCGTGAAATAACTTTTATTGTTTATGGTACAGGCATGTGTTTTGCCATATTCAACTGATTGATCACTGCAGCACCATGAACATGGTGTGCCATCTCTAATTGCTAGGGCTGAATTGGTACCAGAAAAACTATTAAGCAAAGTAGTAAAGGGATCCGGCAATTTAGCCAACTATTTAGTTATAAATATTTGGTCATTTCATAATCTTTGTCGGCTAACAATTCAAACTTACCTGAACGAAAAATACCATGTCCCACACAGACTTCAATAGAACAATATCTGAACGACACTGTTTCAAGTGCTTATAATCTGGTACATTCACTTCAAATAGTTTAGCTGTTTCCTGAAGACTGTGCATTTCTGCTTCTTGCTTGACGATATGTTGATGAGTCTAAAACATGAAAATCAGATTGCACCAGCAAAATAGCTGTAACAATTACTAACAAAGAAATGTCAGTGTTATATATGTATGCACATCAAACAGGTGAAATGTCGTATGCTCTCACCTTGTCCAGAAGTGTATAGGGATCACATGTATTAAAGTTAAAAATTACTTCACTCGTAAATTGTTCTCTGAACTTGCATTGATTTTCCTGAAAAAGTAACAGAACTAGTCGTATTTCCTTTATGAAACATCGCAATTTTTAAAAAATGGAACTGCATGTTACTTTCACTATAGTTATCACTTAAGATCTTCTTTATTCAGTTCAAATACCCAGATTTGGTGAATCAAAACAGAAATTTCTGGAAAAGCTCAGCACGGCTGACAACATCTGTGGACAGAAATCAGAGTTAACATTTTGGGTCCAGTGGCCCTTCCTCAGAACCAGAAAACATATGCATTATTGTTTGCAGAAAAAGATAAAAGATAAAAGAGAAAGGGAGCAGACTACATCAATTATAAATGATTCATTATTACTGGGTGGTATCATGTAAGCTATGATTAAGTAATTTATTGCAAATAACTTGAAGTCAGAGTATTTGGCAGGTTATCTGATGACAGCTTCACGTTGAGAAGATTGTAACAGAGCTGAATCAAGAAAAATCAAAATACCACAGACACTGCAAATCAAATAAAAAACAAGCTCCTTTGGGTTCAGAAGAATCTTCAGATACAAAACATTAGCTGTTTTTCTCTTTCTGCTAGAATTGCTGACCTTCCACGGCATTGCCTTTTTTATGTAAAGAAGTAACATTTAACTTCCAGAATTATTCAGGCAGAACAGAACCACTAAATCAGATTATCTGGATATCCACTGAGAGCAAGCATGTGGTTTTTGCTCTGCCTGTAGAAAGAGAATGCAACTTTGAGATCTGCGATGGTAACATTGTTCATTGATTTCATAGAGAATGGAAATTTATGTACTTTTCCAATAAATACGTTTAAAAAACAAAATGTGGCCTTACATCAACAGTTATCTCTCTTTATTATTTCTATCAATTATATATATCCTCTAAGCAAGTTCTATGTAGCAAATTCTCTTCCTACTTAAATTTGTTTGCCACACCTTGATGTCTTTTCTAGACATTGCTTTAAGTGTATCATTAGATTTGCCTTTCATCCTCCCAACACAAGGTGGCAATGCTTTTCTTCCAACAACCCAATCTGTTCCTCTCAAATATTTTTAAAATTTGTGCAATCACTTCCTTCTAAAAATTCATTTGGCATTTATGTTATACCACTGCTAATAAGACTACCTAAGTATTTATCCAATTGCACGTTTTTGAATTTCTAATTTGGGCCACTGGTTACACACCCTTGTCAATAACAATGCTCATCAATTCATGTTTTCATAGATTGCCACTTCCAAGTATTAATGTAGAAAAAAGTTGATTTCATTAAATAACTTTCAAGTACCCACAGAATATTTTGATAGTTTTAAGAGCAAATAAATTACTTATATT
Organism: Stegostoma tigrinum; assembly: GCF_030684315.1. Lineage (NCBI taxonomy): Eukaryota > Metazoa > Chordata > Chondrichthyes > Orectolobiformes > Stegostomatidae > Stegostoma > Stegostoma tigrinum. The sequence continues at coordinate 48,177,354 of NC_081360.1, read as the reverse complement.
ATTACACAGTCAAAAATGACAGAAAATTTGTGCACAGCAACGACAATCACAAATAAAGTCAAACTAATGTGCTTTTGAGAACCAAGAGATTGCCTTTTGAATTTGTCAAGGATATATTTTGTTTATTCTCTATTGGAACATGGGTGTCACTGGCCAGACAACATTTATTGCCCATCCCTAACTGCCCTTGAGAAGGTGGTGGTCAGCTGACTTCTTGAACAACTGCAGTCATTATGCTTTTCTGATGAAGGGTCTAGGCCCAAAATGTCAGCCTTAGTGCTCCGAAGATGCTGCTTGGCCTGCTGTGTTCATCCAGCTCCACACTTTGTTATCTTGCAGTCATTACACTATTGGTAGACTCAATGTTTTCAGGAAGGGAATTCCCGGATTTTAACCCAGTGACAGTGAAGGAATAGCAATATATTTCCAAGTCACAACGGGGCTTGGAGGGGAACTAGCAGATGATGGTGGTCCCACATATCTGCTTCCTTTGTCCCATTGATGTGGTCATGAGTTCGGAAGGTGCTGTCTAAGGATCTTTGACAAATTTCTGCTATGCATCTTGAAGGTAGTACACACTGCTGCTACTGTGCATCCGTGGTGAGAGTGTGGATGTGTACCCATCAAGTGGGCTGCTTTGTTGTGGACATTATGAAGCTTTGAGTGTACTGAAGCTGCATTTATCCTTTCAAGTGGAGAACATTCCATTACATCCCTGATTTGGGTTTTGCAGATAGGAGACAGGCTGCAATATTCCTAGTACCTGACCTGCTCTTGTAGCCGCTGTGTCTATGTGGCAAGTGCGGTTAAGTTTCTGGTCAATAGCAACCTTTAGGGTATTGTTAGTAGGGGATTCAGTAATCGTAACATCATTCCATGTCAAAGGATGGTGGCTAGACTGTGTTTTATTGGAATGGTCATTGCCAAGCATGTCTGTGGCATAAATATTATTTGCCGCTTGTCAGCCCAAACCTGGATATTGTCCATATCTTGCTGCATTTGATATTGGTCTGCTTCAGTATTGGAGGAGTCATGGATGGTGTTGAACATTGTGTAGTCAATGAACATCCGAGTCACTGATAAAGCAGCTGATGGTTGAGCCCAGGACACTACTTTAATTAACTCCTGCAGAGATACGGGGAAAGGTAGTGGCCTAGTCATATTAAACAATTACTCAAAAACTCAGCACATGTTCTGGGGACCTAGGTTCAAATCCCGACCACGGCAGATGATAAATCTGAATTCAATAAAAGCGTGGAATTAAGAGTCAAATGATGACCACAAATCCATTGTTGAATGTCAAAGAAACTCATCTGGTTCACTAAACTCCTTTAGAGAAGGAAATCTATAAAAGACACCCACATCCAAGAGTGAATATAAAAAAAAGTCCTCAAGCTGAAATAACTGACCTCCAACAACCATTTTCCCCGGATTCTCATTGAATCCAGGTTTTACTGGGACTCCTTGATGCCACAAATTGGTCCAATGTGGTCTTGATGTCAAGGGCTGTCATGCTCACCTCTGGAATTCAGCTCTTTTGTCTATGTTTGAACTAAGGCTGTAATAAGGTCAAAACCTGAGTAGTTTGTCAGCATTCCTGCTCCTGGGCCTGCTGTGTTCATTCAGCTCTACACCTTGTTATCTTGGATTCTGCAGCATCTGCAGTTCCTATTATCTCAGAATCTGAGTGGTGCTGGTGGAACCCAAAACGGACATCACTGAGCAGGTTATTGCTGAGCAAGTGCTGTTTGATAGCACTATTGCTGACATCTTTCGTCAATTTACTGATGATCAAGAGTAGACTGATGGAGTGGTAACCGGCTGGATTGGATTTGTCCTGCATTGTGTATAGGACATACTTGGGAAATCTTTCACATTGTCAGACAGATGCCAGTGCTGTAGCTGCACCGGAGCAGCTTGCCTCGGGGAGCAGGAATTTCTGGAGCACAGTCTTTGATAGGATTGTCAGAATGTTACCAGGGCCCACAGTCTTTGCAGTATCCAGTTCCTGCAACCATTCCTTGACACCACATGGTATGAACTGAATTGGTATCCCTGAAGCTGCTGACCATTGGAGGAAGCTGAGATGGATCATATACTTGGCAATTCCAGCTGAAGATGCTGCAATTGCTTCAGCCATATCTTTTGCACTGATGATGTTGGGCTCTTCCGTCATTGAGGATGGGGATATTTATGGAGCCTCCTCCTAGAATAAGTTGTCATTAATGACTGAATGCAGAAGGGCGTCAGAGCTTAGATCTGATCCTTTGGATGGGGCAAATTGCTTAGCTGTGTTTATTACTTGCTGCTTGGGATGTAAGTACTCTTGTTTGGTAGCTGCACCAGATTGACACCTCATTTTAAGGTAAGCCTGGTGCTGCTCCTGGCATGCCCTCCTGCACTCTCCATGGAACCTTTACTGAATGTTTTATGCCCCCCTAAAGAGAGATCCAGGTCAATTCATCTGGAAGGTGGCATTATAAGTTATTCCCTCTGTTTCACATTAGTTTAACTAACTCTATTTTTAATTCCAAATCTCAACAGTTACATCAAAACGTTGATGAATCTTTGCTTTTTTCCAATGAATTTAATTTTAAGATAATTTTCAGGATCTGTATAATTTGTCCCAGCCTTTTATCCTATTTTAATCTGCTATTATTATTGCAAGCGAAATGCCGTTTTTTCCAGGAGCATTCGGACAAAGCTTGTGCAAAATCAACTTTGACTGACTGGACACTTGGCCAAATGGTTGAAGAGTGATATAGGAGCTTGTTTTCTTAACTTTCAAATGGCCACATGTTCCAGTGAAGTACATTGAAACTGCTTCAATGCTTTTTCTAATCAACTAGTCGAGAAATGTTATGATACACCTTTGGAGGTTTGACTTGAACCTGGGTCTCCTGGCTCAGTGGGGAGGGACAGTAACACAGCACCTCAAGAGCCATTTTTTAAAACATTAAAACACAATTCTCTAACTTACGTATCCACTCCCAATCTCTATGCAAGTAATTTCAGATATTTTTATTTAACCCGGCAACCTGTAGAACCGGGACCTTCTAACCCAGAAGTAAAAACACAACAGCCCCTTCAAAGACACTCAAATTCTCCTTAAATCTCAGTAGCGTTATCATTCATTTGAGAGAGGAATTTGCTACTAATCATTTAAAATGCCAACAAACTGCATTGAGGCATTATGTCGCAGGAACGAGGCAGACTGGCAGCAGAAAGGGGAGAAAATAGAGGCTAAGAACCAGGAGCAAGAGTAGGACATTCATCCTCTCAAACATGCCCTGCTGTTCTACAAATCATCGCTGATCTCATCCTTATGCCAGTGCCTCAAAGCCCTCAACTCCACAATATTTCAAAAAGATATATCCCTCATTTTTAAATGTTGAGCCTCCATAACTCTATGGGGTAGGAAGTTCCTGACATTCACAATTCTCAGAGGAAAAGGTTCCTTTGCATCTCAGTTTTAAATGAATGCTCCCTTATTCTGTCACTATGTCCTTTGTTCAAGATTTTCCCACTAATGGAAACATCTTCTCAACATCCCGTCAAAGTTTTCTATGCTTCAGTAAGATCACTCCTCTTGGAAGCTTTAATGAACAAATGGGTGAGGCGCTGGCCTAGTGGTATTATCGCTGGACTGTTAATCCAGAGACCAGACAACATTCTGGAGACCCGGTCTGAACCCCGACAAGGCAGGCGGTGGAATTTCAATTCAATAAATCCCTGGAATTCAGAATCTAATGATAACCGTGAATCCATTGTCGATTGTCGTAAAAACCCATCTGGTTCACTAATTACTTTAGGGAAGGAAACCACCATCCTTACCTGGCCTGGTCTACATGTGACTGCAGATCCAATGTGGTTGACTCTTTACTACCTTCTGGGCAATTAGGGATGGACAATAAATGCTGTCCAGCCAGTGATGCCCTCATTCATGAATGAATAAAGAATAATCTGCTGTGTTCATTCTGCTCTCACCTTGTTATCAAAGGATAAACACCTATCTGGTTTAGCTGTTTTTGTTAAGTCAATACCTTTCATCACAGGCATCATTCTTGAACTGCCTCCAATGCCAGTACATCCTTTCTTAAAAACATGGACCAATATTGAAGGCAGTTTATTTTGTAAGAGTAAACTAATCTCATGCAACATTCTGCTTAATGTCCTCAAGAATATGTTTGGCCAGTTCAGCTCAAATTTACAAACTTTCGCAAATATCATTCTTCAATTAAGTGACAGACAATTACGACTACAACCGTATTTTTGAGATAGTTTCTTTCCACAATATTTTATAAACTGAACTGTGGAATACAGCTGTGTCAGAAGGGTATGGACGCAAGTATGACATGATCATGAACACGTAAACTAGCCTGATACGTAACTAAAAATTAGGAGGTGTTGTATTTAAGATGAGATACTAAAATAAGATTCTGTTTTCCCTCTAAGGTGAATGCAATATATACCGGGATATAGAGAACTGCAAGTGATTTCTCCCCCATTCAAAATTACCAAACTTTAATTTAGTGATTTATTTCATGGTTGTTTGTGGGAATAAGATGCAGAAGTTTATCTTTCAGCTGTTGCTGTCATACTTGCAAATAGTAAAACCAAAACATATTGGTCTCGAGATTCTTCCTCCCTGTGTGACCTTCATGATTTATATTGAGCCAAAACTCACCTCCCCTGTTCTAGGGCTCTAGCACTTTGACTCTGTGAACTGTTTCTGGCCTGAGCAATGGACCACCGTTCCTGATAACATTGTTGAAATTAGACAGTAGACCGTCAAACTGATTGGCCAGTTGCTCTCTGAATTGGACCTTGATCATTGATTCATGGAATATGGGTATCATAGGATACAGGATGTTTTACGAAAAACCAAAATATTCACAAAAGAAAAGTTCTTTGATAAGACAAAGAAATTCAAAGGATTCATCAGATAATATCAGATGATATCATGCTATACTAAATTACTTGCATTTATTATATTCTTGTGGTGCATCAAAAGTGGCCATATCAAGTTTATGGAGAATTAATGTGTGAATATAATGCGCCCTTCAAGTCTCAGTAGGCCTCAATGTGCGCAAAGTTGTATAACTTTAGATTGGGAGAAATTCATGAAAATACAAGTTTTTTCCCTTCCTACATGCTTCAGACAGTCTATAACATTTCCTCACTAGATAAATAGATGATCTGTAAAAATGAAATTGCCAATGGTGACAAGTTGAGCCAAGCATTGACATTAAAGAGGATTATTGTTCCTTTATCAGGTTTTTCAGTCACCGTTAACCTTCTGTTTTCCTCAGCTTAGATCAGGTGTCATTACGAAGTCAAGAAGCTGAATTTTTGTTGCTCGAGTGTTCACAGTGCTTATAACGAATTATAAAGTTGCAAATGCTTCCAAGTGATGCTAAAAATAGGGGTTCAATTTTATAAGGGTAGGGTGTAGATGCACAGCAACACAGCACTAATCTACCCCATCCTCAAATCCCTGGAAGAATGTTTGGCTTCAATTGAACCACTTTAAACAAGACCTTCCTACAGTGTCAAAACACTAAGCAACCTTTGGAGGTTTGAGGGGGGGAGGGGGTCAGACTTCAGCCCCTTGGAGGTGGTGAGGTGCCCCACCCTTAAAAATTGCCAGCTCATCTGTTAGCTCTAGCAGTCCCTAGCAGCAGCAGAACTGAGAAGTGGATGCTTCTACAACTGCAAGTAGCCCCTTGAAAGAAAAGTATATGGATCGCGGGAATAGGAACTCTAGGGTTTTGGACAGGAAGGGTCCATGGAATCATGGAGGGATGCAAAATGTGTTTGGGGCAAATTTTGAAGGCCAGATACAAATGTGGAAAGATAGGTTATGCATGATCAGAAGCAGTGGTGCCTCTAATAAGCAGAAGACACCTCCTGAAAGAGTTAAACCCCACCCAGCCAGCCCTTTCAACAAAGCTATTCAGAAAATTGACGCACCCAGTTAGTCCATCTTCTACTGCCCAGCATGGCACTGAAGGACTGATAACCTTAAATGGACAATAATTAGCCACTTAATCGTCTCAATCTATCTGGGGGCAGAGGAGAGCAGGATGGCATTAATCTACCCCTGTGGCATATTTTACATGTCCACCAACCGATTAAAACATACTCCAGTGGGAGACTGTAAAATCCAGCCCAGTGGCAACTTCATACCAAGGTTTTCTGATGAGCACTGAATGTGCTAAAACATCACTGCATGCACTCACTGCTTATTCCATTTTGAAATCGCGGTGTGTATGGATGTACACTAGAATAGAAATGGTCTTAGAAACAGAAACAAGTTTACATTAGGACTTCCAAAAGTCTTATGCAAGATATTTCAAGAGAAATACAATAACTTCCATTACTACAAATATCGTGGTAGTAACATAAACAAGTTCAACATTAAATTATTCTCAGCTCAGATTTATACATCCTCAGCAAATGCTGCTTAGATTTCATACACTAAAACAAACCCACCAACTCCCACAATTACCTGAACTATATATCCTCACAACCTGTTTCCCGGATAGACTCCATTCCATTTTCCCCGCTTCTCTGCTGCATCTGTTCTGATTATGCCATCTTCTGCTGGAGAAGCCTCAGAAATGTCCACCACTTTCCCCAACCAAGGATTCTCCACCATCGTGGTTGACAGGGCCCTTAGCCATGTTCGACCTATTTCTTGCACTTCAGCCACTCACCCCTTCTTTCCTGTCCCACAGCACAAATAGAGTTCCCCGGTCGTCACTTTCCACCTCCAAGTATCTGCATCCAAAGGAGCATGAATGGCCATTTCTGCCATTTCCAGACACATAATCCCCTCCCATCAGTATTCTACAGGGTCTGTTGCCTCCTATACACCCTGGTCCATTCCTCATCCACTCCCAACATCTCACACCCCCACGACACCTTCATATGCAATCACAGAAGGTGTAACTTCTACCCATTTACTTCCACTCCCCTCATTATCCAAGGCCTCAAACACATCTCCCAGGTCAATCAGAGATTTACCTGCACTACACTCAATCTAAGTCAACTGTATTCACTGCTCACAATGTGGTCTCCTCCACAAGCATAAAATCATAGAAAACCTAAAGTGTGAAAGCAGGTCAATTGGCCCAAAAAGTCCACACTGACCGTTAAAAGAGCATCCCACCCATCCCCCTTCCCATTCCCTGTAGCCCTGCATTTCCCATGGCTAATCCACTTAATCTACACACCCCTGGTGACTACTGGCAATTTAGCCTGGCCAATCCACCTAACCCGCACCAAATCTCTGGACTATGGGAGGAAACTGGCGCACCTATCAGAAACCCAAGCAGACACGGGGAGAATGTACAAATTCCACACAGACAGTTGCCTTAGGGTGGAATCGAATCTCGGTCCCTGGCACTGTGAGGCAGCAGTGCTAACCGCTGAGCCACCATTCCACCCTTCAATCAGGAGATGAAACACAGACTAGGTGATGGCTTTGAAGAACACATGTTTCGTTCGCAAAAACGTTCCCTACCACTTAACAGACCACCATGTTCCCTGATCAACATTGCTACCTCGGGCCTACTACAGGTGCTCCAGCGAGCTTCAGTGCAAGCTGGAAGAACACCAACTCATTTTCTACTTGGGAACCATACAGCTTTCAGGACTCAATATCAAGTTTTATAATTTTAGGCTCTGCACACCACCTTCCATGTTCTTTACCCACGTCCTTCCATGCCCAGGCCTTGTCATCACCAACATGTGGTCCCCATTAACAGTATTTCTATTTCCCTGGCTTACCATTATTCATTTTTTTGTTTGCTTAACTACCTTCCTCTCCCTCGAGACTCTGTCTTCACCTATCCCCTCATTCTTCTATTACCCCCTTGACTTCAGCGTATACTCTCTGTAGCTACTACTAGTTCTGATGAAGGATCACTGGATCTGCAAGATTGACTCTGCTTTCTCTCCACAGATGCTACCACACCCACTGAGTTTTTCCAGAAATTCCTATTTTTGTTCCAGATCTCCAGTATCCACTGTTCTTTGTTTTGTTTTACTGCAAATTTGAAAATTTATATTAACCTCGAAACTGGCTAGTCTGTAAATTGACATTTTATGATTGCATAACATAGATATTTGTGTTAGGTTAGCAACAGCAAACATTTTGACTTTAGTGTTGCTATTAAAAGAAGTCATGTTCCACAGCAAAGCAAGCTATATATAAAAAAACTATATGGTCTGCAAACAATTACCAAAAAAGATTCATAACCTACCAGATTAAGCATAATTCACATTGAAAGGGGAGGGAGTATTACTCCCATTTTGTAAACTGGGATTTAAATTATCAGATTTATTTAGAATTCATTACCATCAAACATATAATTGTTATCTCTGGACATCCCTTTTCACAGAGTTTACAATTTCTTGGTTCAGTGGAGCTTAATTCTGGGTTGTTAGCAGAACAAAAATGCAAAACCATTCTGTTCAAAGCAGTGAGCAAAATACTGATCTCACCTCAAACTGTACACATTTTCTTCTGATAACAGATACTTCATTGGACTGCAAATGTGCCACTTCATGCTTTACAGTTAATGCAATCTTTGTAAGGTTCTTCCACTTTTCTGGCAGCTCCTAAAATATTTTAAATGAAGAAAATATTCATAACGTAGTAGTCATGCATTCAAAATTATATTTATATAAATATTTTGGTTACACACTGCAGTTAGATGGATTAGACATGAAACAAGCTTCTGTTTTTAATATGAATTTACGTGGACGATGTACAAATAATCTTAAAGTTACACAAAACAATATGAATTCTTTCCAAAAAGGCTTTTCAAGCATAATCATAGGTGTAACCAGAAAAAAGAAATTAAATCTATTTGATTTCATTTTAGAAGTTTGATTAACATTTTCGATGCCTGTATATTTTAACCTTTACCCTAACTAACATGTTAGATTTCCTTTATTTTTGTATGGGATATGGATATCGTTGACAATATCAGCATTTCATAGAATCATAAAACCACTACAGTGTGGTAACAGGTCTTTCGGCCCAGCAAGTCCACACCGACACTCGAGCATCTCACCCTGACCCAGCCCCCTAATCTACATATCCCTGAACACTAGGGGCAATTTAGCATGACCAATCCACCTAACCTGCATGTCATTGGACTGTGGGAGGAAACTGGAACACCCGGATGAAATCCACGCAGGCACAGGGAGAATGTGCAAATTCCACACGGACAGTTGCCAGAGAGTGGAATTGAACCCAAGTCCCTGGCGCTGAGAGGTAGCAGTGCTAACCACTGAACCACCATTGCGCCCCTTTCTTTTTCCTGAAGATACATGAGAGGCATTTGTTGACTACCTCTAGATCAAGAGTCTGGAGTCACACATGGGCCAGATCAGATAAGGTCGGCCAACTGCTCTTCTTAAAGGATATTAGTGAACCAGGTAGATTCCTCAATTATTTGTGATTTAAGGTTAAGAGTAATCCAAAGAGATTTCACAAGTAAATTAAGGGCGAAAAAACAACTAGAAAGAGGGCGCTGAGCAGTAGATATTGTTTACCTAGGCTTTAATTAATCTTTTGATAAGGCTCCACATGGTGGACTAGATCATAAGTTGACAAAATTTAAATAGGATAGGGATGGGTTAAGTGTATGGTCCAAAATTTGGCAGATGTACTTTTTTTATTCATATGGGCATCACTGGCTAGGCCAGCATTTATTGCCACATCCCTAACTGCCCAAAGGGTAGTTAAGAGCAACCACATTGCTGTAGGTCTGGAGACACCTGTAGACCAGACTAGATAAGGATGGCAGTTTCCTTACCTAAAGAACATTAGTGAACTAGATGGGCTTTTCTGACAATTGATAATGGGTTTATGGTCATCACCTCAATTCCAGATATTTATTGAATTCTGATGCTACCATTTGACATGGTGGGATTTGAACCTGAGTCCATCGAACAGTACTTAGGTCTCTGGAATAACAGACCAATGATCATGTCACTAGGCCATCATCTCTGCTACCGTGGATATGTGTGACATCATCTATTTTGGTTGGATGAATTGAAAAGCAACTTATAATCTAAACAGAGAGGAACTTCAGGGATAATGGGAACTGCAGATGCTGGAGAATCCGAGATAACAAAATGTGGAGCTGGATGAACACAGCAGGCCAAGCAGCATCTTAGGGGCACAAAAGCTGATGTTTCGGGCCGAGGTCCTTCATCAGAAGAGGGGGATGGGGAGAGGGTTCTGAAATAAATAGGGAGACAGGGGGAGGCGGACCGAAGATGGATAGAGGAGAAGATAGGTGGAGAGGAAAGTATACAGGAGAGTTGCAGTGGGAGAGAGATCCCCTGAGGTTGGTCTGGTGGGAGGAGGAGGGTAACTTCTTCAGGTTAGGCATCCCTGGAAGAGGCTTCGCAGTGAGGTCCACAATTTTGACCTCACTGCAAAGCCTCTTCCAGGGTTGCCTAGCCTGAATAAGTTACCCTCCTCCCTCTGGACCAACCTCAGGGGATCTCTCTCTCACTGCAACTTTCTTGTATACTCTCCTCTCCATCTGTCTTCTCCTCTATCCATCTTCGGTCCGCCTCCCCCTCTCTCCCTATTTATTTCAGAACCCTCTCCCCATCCCCCCATTCTGATGAAGGACCTAGGCCCGAAACATCCGCTTTTGTGCTCCTATGGAATTTCAGGGAGCTTTGATGCAGAGGGAATAAGTGCCCTCATACATGAACGGCAGAAAATTAGCATGCAAGTACAGCAGGTAATAAGGAAGGCACAAGGAATTTTGGCATTTATTGCTGAAGGAATAGAGTATAAAAGGTAGGGAACTGTTGCTGCAACTGTACAAGTCATTAATGAGAACACACCTGGTGTATTGCAACAGTTTTGATCCCTTTGAGGAGAAATGTGGTGCATTTGAGGCAGTTCAGAGAAGATCTACTAGATTGATTCCAGAGTTGAAGAGTTTGCCTTATGGAGAGAAATTAAGTTGTTCAGGCCTCTCTGGAGATGGGAGGAATGACCATAGGTCTAATTGAGGTGTATAAAATGTTGAATGGGATTGACAAGTAGACAGGCAGAGAATGTCTCCTCACATGGGGCAATCTGGAACAAGAGGTAGCAGATTTAAAACAGAGATGAGGAGAAATTACTTCTCTCAAAGCGTCATGAATCTGCGGAATTCACTTTTCCAGAACATGGTGGATGCCAGGACGCTGAATAAATCTGAGGAGGAGATAGACAGATTTTTAATTAGAAATGGGCTGAAGGGTTCTGGAGAGTAAGCAGAAGAGTGAAGTTGAGGCTGAGATAAGGTCAGCCATGATCATGTCAAATGACAGAGTATACTCAAGGGGCCGAATTACTTCCTCGTGCTCTTAGCTCTTATATCCTTTAAATTTATGTGGTCTTGTTCTTAACATTCCACCAAAGGAAATAGTAACTTCCATTTTCTTCCTAAAGTTCCTAACAACTAAATTTTCTGTCCTCGATTTTAATTCTTAATCTCCACCCCTAATCACTACTGATGAATTACTATCCAAAAGAAAGTGGGTTTACATTCTGACTGTCACGATAAGCAGTTTTTTTTACACTTTGTATTTGTGAGAGTATCACATCGACAAGTATTTGCTCATGCAGAACCAAAGAATTATGCTCTGATGAAGAGTGGTCTAAACCCAACGTTCCTTTCACATTTGAGAAGTGGGCTTGAAACCAAAGCTAGATTCTTATTGAAAGCCAAGTCAATGGAAAACAGTTTTCTTTCTAGTGCTGAAATTCACCATAAAAGAAAGAAGCTTGGCCAGAATAAACCAAGTCCCTGGAAGATACTATATTACTACACAAAACTGCATCAATTGCAAGCAAATAAGAATTATGCGGAGGGGCCAAAGGATGACGAATGTGCAGAACCTAAGACTTGGTGTTGCCAAAGAATACATTCTTGAAGACTGAGCCAAGGTGAATTGCTTATGCAACGCTCAGTAAACTCAGAGATTAATACAAAAATTAAGTGTTCCAACTCTCCTGCACTGACATCTTGTTTCTCACACCAAAATAATTTAATGGCCATCTGGTCTCTAGAAATCCGGGGTGTTATTTGAAAAAGCTCAAATAAAATAGAAAACTATCCATCCAGTACTTTCATTTACTTCACTGATATACATTGCTGCTTCCATTGTAAAATGTAAAAATTTCTGATCACTGGGTTGACCAAATTTTTGAAATCACCTTCATCTCAGAGAATTCATAACTTGGCATCTTCAGTCAAAACATAAAAACACATGACAGAAAAATGACTTTATAACACTTTCAGATAACGTACTGACCTTAACAGGTGTCTAATAGTCCAGCGTGTGTCAAGAAGGAACAACTAAAAGCAGATTTTTTTTTTACACTTTGCATTTTCTGAGAGTATCACATCTACAAGCATTTGCTCATGCAGACCCAAAGAATTATGCTCTGATGAAGAGTCATCTAGACCCAAAAAATTAGCTTGTTCTCGCTCCATGGATGCTGGCTGACCCATTGTGATTTCCAGCATCTTTGTTTTAAAAGAGATTTATAATGTTAATTTGAAACTTTCTCAACTCTACCCCTATGAAAAAAAAGGTGGAAAGCAACAGATTGGGAAAACAATTACAAAGCACAACAGCAGCAAGGTTTACGTATTTTTTTCTGCTGGATCCAATGTTATCAGATCATGAGTTAAAGGCATATGCAAGAGATCGAAAGAAGAGAAAATATTTGGATCGCCACATTTAACAAAAGGCATGGATTCTGCTGTCTAATTTCAAAATATTCTAGATATTGACTAGTTAGAAAATAGTAATATACAAGGGTGAAAATTTCATGGGCTAATGTTTCAACAGACCAAACCTAAAGTAATTATAGGTACAATTATTAATTATAGGTACGATTATAAATTAAAAACAAATACAAGTATGATTCCAAAAGAAATTTGATACACATCAAAGATTATAGCTTCAATATAAGGTATTTACCACAAGCCCAGCATAAACGTGTTCAGGAAGCTGCTGTCCACAGGTTTTTAATAATTCTGCTGTTTCTTTCAGAGACTCAAAAGTATCATCTGCAGCTGACTTCCTGTCTCGGATTGCCATTAGATGCGTCATGATTTGAACCAGCCCAGTATAATCGCCATCCTGGACCTTTTTTGCAATTCCTTCCTCAGTTACGGTAATAAATGACAGCAACTGACTTACACTGAAAAGACAAAGTAGCAGAAAATCTACAAGAACAGAATAGCGACAGATCAAAACACTTCCTGTTTTTGACTTGTGTTACCTTGAGCTGACTTGAGTTTTGGCTCAGGACTCTGACATTAAGGGTGAGCCAACAGGGTCTTTCCCTGAATTAGTTAAAATGCTAAGCAGACAGCACATTCACCACTGAATTAAGAGTTCTGGGTGGGTCTTGAAGCTGGGTGGTTCCGTTGGAGATCACCAGGAAAGCTGGAGTCTATCATGTCAAGTAAGACAGGGAGGGTGCCTCCATTTTTAAAGAACTGGCCAGAGCTGGCCTGTGGTGTGAACAATACACCCATTCACCTATGTAAAACTCGGCCTTTGGATTTTGGGAGAGGTAGGATTGAGATGGCTTGGAGATGCAGACAATATGTACTTTTAACAACGAATTAATGTATATAAAATGTTGAGGTTCTCAAGGGCAAGGTTAGCAGGGGTAGGGATCACTGATGACTAGAGATATCAAGGCTCTAGTCAGGAAAAAGGAGGCGGTATTCAGATATAGTCAGTTGGGATGAAATGAATCCGTTGAGGAATACAGGAACTGTAGGAGTACACTTAGAACAAAGAACAATACAGGAACAGGCCCCTCAGCCCTCAAAGACTGTGCTGACACATTTTGCCCTTCCATACTAAAATGGTCCTCACTCACAGGATCCACTTCCCTCTATTCCCTTCTTATTCATGTATTTGTCCAAGTGCTTGTTGAATGATGTTACTGTGTCTGCTTGTACTAGCTCCTCTGGCAGCATGTTCCAGGCACTCACCACTCTGAAAAACCTGCCTCTCATCTCTTTTAAACAGCCCCCTGCACTTTCAACCTGGGTCCCCTTATAACTGACCCCTCCAACCTGGGAAACTTTCTACTCTATCCATGCCATTCACGATCTTATAAATTTCTATCAGGTCGCCCCTCAACCTCCTGCAATCCAGTGAAAACAAACCCAGTCTAGCCAGCCTTTCTTCATAGCTAAAATCCCCCATACCAGGCACCATCCAGGTAAACCTTTTCTGTACCCTCTCCAAAACATTCACATCCCTTTGGTTGTGTGATGATCAGAACGATATGCAATTTTTAAAAATTTATTCATTCATGGGATGAGGGCATTGCTGGCTAGGACAGCATTTACTGCCCAATCCTAATTGGCCAGAGGGCAGTTAAGATTCAATCACAGAGTTGTGCTATTCCAAAGTTCTATAAATTTGCAGCATAACTTGCTTATTCCAATGAAGGCAAGTCTGCCACAAGCCTTTTGTACTACCTTATCCACCTGCACTGCCACCTTAGTGATGTGTGGGACTGCACACCCAGATTCCTCTGCATATCAATACTCCTAAGGGTTCTACCATTCATTGCAATGATTTCTACCTGTACTTGGCCTTCCAAAATGCATCACCTCACATTTGTCTGGATTAAACTCCATGTGCTATGTTTCTGCCAAGTCATCCAACAGATCTATATCCTGCAGTATGGTCTGACGATCCCCCTAACTATGCGCACCTCTACCAATCTTCGTATCACGCGCACCTCCACCAATCTTCGTATCATCTGCAAACTACTAATTAAACCAGCCGCATTTTCCTCCTAATTATTTACGTAGATCTCAAACAGAGGTCCCAGCACTGATTTCATTGGAACACTAGTTGCAACCCTCCATTCCAAAAAGCATCCTTCCATTGCTACCCTCTGTCTCCTACAACTAAGTCAGTTCTGTATCCATCTTGTGAGATCACCCTGATAACATGGTACTTCACTTTTTGTACCAGTTTGCCATGAGGGACCTTATCAAATGCATTACTAAAGTTCATGTAGACAATATCAACTGCTTTTCCCTCAATCATCTTCGTCATCTCCGCAAAAAATTTGGCCAAGTTAGTGAGGCATGACCTCCCCCACACAAATCCTTAAGAGGGAATCAGGAAGACAAAAAGGGAGCATGAGACAGCTTTGGTAGATAAGGAGAATCCAAAAGGAATTCTACAAGTATAAAGGGGAAAAGAATAACTAAGGAAAGAAATTGGGCTGTTTAAATATCAATGTGGCCATCTATGTTTGGAATCACAGGAGATGGGTGGGGTCCTAAATGAATATTTTACATCAGTATTTACTGTGGATAAAGATATGGAAGCTGGGAAACCTGGGGATAAAAATAGTCACGCCCCTTGAAAAGAGTCCATGTTACCAAAGATGAGGTACTGGAGGTCTTCAAACACAAAGGTAGATAATTTCCCAGGACCTGTTTAAGAATGTCCAAGATGTTGTGGAACACTAGGGAAGAAATGATGGGATCCCTAGCAGAGATATTTTTATCATTGATATTCACAGGTGAGGTTCTGGATGACTGGACGGTGGCTAATGTTGTGCTATAATTTAAGTAATAATGGAAGGAAAAGCCAGGAAACTATAGACCAGGGGACCTGAAGTCAGTGTTGGGTATGTTATTGAAGGGGAGTCTGAGAGGCTGGACCTACACGTATTTGGAAAGACAAGGACTAATTCGGGACAGTCAATATGGTTTAGTGCATGGGAAATTGAGTCTCACAAAACATGATTCAGTTTTTTGAAGGGGTGACCAGGAAGAAGGATGAAGGCAGAGTGGCAGACATTGTCTACATGGACTTCAGCAAGCTTTTTGACAAAGATCCACATGGTAGACTGGTTAGTAAGGTTCAGATCACATGGGATCCAAGGAGAGCTAACCAACTGGATATAAAATTGGCTTGACAGTAGAGACAGAGGTCGTTTTTCAGACAGGAGGCTTATGACCAGTGGTGTGCTGCAAGAATCGGTGCTGAAACCATTGTTGTTCACCACCTACATAAACGATTTGGATGAGAATATAGGAGGCAAGGTTATTAAATTTACAGAGTACACCAAAATTGCTGGTATAGTGGACAATGAAGAAGGCTGTCTTAGAATACAACAGGATCTTGATCAACTGGGCCAGTGGACTGAGGAACGGCAGGTGCAGTTTAATTTGGATAAATACAAAATGTTGCACTTTGATAAAACATGGACTTAGAAAGTTAATGGTTGGACCTCAAACGGTGCTGTTGAACAGTGAGATCAAGGAGTGCTGACACACAGTTCCTTGGAATGTGGCATCACACGTAGACAGGGTGGTTAAGAAGACAATTAGCATGCTTGTCTTCATTGCTCAGACCTTTGAGTAGAGGAATTGGGACGTCATATTGAGGTTGTACATGATGTTGGTGAGGTCTCTTCTGGAGTACTCTGTGCAGTTCTGGTTGCCCTAGTATAAGACAGGATATTATTAAATGGGAGAGGATTCAGAAAAGATTTACCAGGATGTTGCCGGGAATGGAGGGTTTGAGTTCTAAAAATAGGCTGGGACTTTGTTCACTAGTGAATAGGAGGTTGACAGATGACCTTTTAGAGGCTTATAAATTCATCAGAGGTACAGGTAAGGGGAATAGCCAAGGTCTTTTTCTCAGAGTAAGAGGGATCAAAAGTAGATAGCATAGGTTTAAGGTGAGAGGGGGCAGGTACATGGATAGAAAAGGTTTAGAGGGGTATGGACCAAACACAGGCACGTGGGACTAATTTAAATTGGCCTACCTGGGCAGCATGAACAGGTTGAGCCAAAAGATCTGTTTCAATGCTGTACAACTCAATGTGTCAGTGACATGAGGTGAGAACGGAATCATTTGCAAAGTTATCACAAAGGAGTTTGTGGTACATACTAAATATGATAGTTACAATCTCATCATATTTGGCTGGAAGAAGTTGTGCTTCACCCATGATTGAATGCCTTGAAACACAGTGACAATGAATTGATCATCAGCTGTAAGGGAAAGACAAAACTGGATGGCACCAACATAAAAATGGGACCTGACCCCAAGAGTACATGATGTCACTCACCAGCAGAAATATTTACCAAGTCATGATTATCTCAATGGAGATCTGTGAAGGTAACTGTCCCAGGTATGCAGTGAAGTTCTTACAGCAGGCATTATGACTACAGAGAAGTAAGAGTGGAGCCAAGCATGTGCAATCCAATGAGCTGGACAACACAGTAGGAAGGTAGTGTGGTTAACCATGTTCAAAGCTGTTATGAGGTTAAACAACATAAAATGGTAAGTCACAGTGGATGCTACTTGGGATTTAATCTTGGGTATGAGAGAT